>NC_090271.1:33814705-34129411 GCF_040414725.1 Anabrus simplex | reverse complement strand
ATCCTGAAGTCAAATCATCTGAAGTTAATTATCTAATACAAATTGCAACTTAAAACGATATAAAAAAGTAACTTAGCTAGTAAGTCACTTGTGTTGGGTATCCTGAGTTCATTTTGTGCAGCTTCATTCTCTTATATTAATTATATGTTATTATTCTTTTATAGTTTGGATGTACTGCATTTCTCTTCATTTTATTTTTCTTAGTTCCATTCTCAGTACGTGTTTCACTAATTCTTCTTCTTTAATAACCTTAGCATCTGTTACGTTATTTTCAATTTTGCTTTGCCTTTTGACAGTCGTTCAAAATGCAGGAAGCCTCCATGGCTCAGGCGGCAGCACGCCGGCCTCTCACCGCTGGGTTCCGTGGTTCAAATCCCAGTCACTCCATGTGAGATTTGTGCTGGACAAAGCAGAGGCAGGACAGATTTTTCTCCGGATACTCTGGTTTTCCCCTGTCATCTTCCATTCCAGCAACACTCTCCAATATCATTTCATCTGTCAGTCATTAATCGTTGCCCCAGTGGAGTGCGAAAGGCTTCTGCAGTCAGCACAATTCTTATCCTCGCCGCTATATGGGGGCTTCATTCATTGCATTCCTGACCTGGTCAAATGACTGGAAACAGGCTATGGATTTTCACTTTCATTTTTTTGAAATTCAGCCACTACTGAATCATATCTGTATTTCTTTGGGTTACTACTAGCTGCGTTCAACGGATTGTGGGTCCTTGCTGGTTCATAAAAGTAATTTATCTCTGTTTGGCATTCCTTTTTCCCTTCTTAGGTTGTTGTTCGTTATGGTTGTGATTCTGGTTAGTTTGTGGAGAGGACTTGACTGTACTTTGTGCATAATTAATCTTTGATTAATTTTTTTTTGCGTTCCCCACTTTTCGGCCTGTTTCGTTTCAGTAACTTCATTTTGTTTCCCGGTTGCCCAATATTGCCATCATTCTCATTTCTGCTGCGATTTTATTTTCTTATCTTCATGATCCTTATGGAGGTCACGTCTGAGTAACGCACCCTGATAATCATTTAATCAACTTTAAAACAAATTTTTAAGATTCATTATTTCAATTTTACTCGTCTCTGGTAAAACATTTTTACTGACTACGTATGGAAGGTGCACTTAATTCCTATGGTTTCTCCTTTCATTTTATTATTGGGTTTGTCTTTTGGGCCCCTGTAATTACTTATATTACATTAAATTTTGACCATTTTGGTGGCCCTAGCCATTGTGTATGTGGCTTGACTTCTTTTTGTGAGTGTTGTGATGTATTGAGGCCTGTATGGCAGTGCATCTGGTGCACTAAATTTAAACCTTTTATTTAAGTGGAAATAAGGTTCATTTGTGTATTAAATGAAGTTCAACGGTATCCATATGTTGTGATATTACTTGAAGTGATTGAAAAGTATTTTAATTGAGCAATGGTGTGTCAAATAAGCTAGTTCTCAGCCTACCGATTCTGTGCTCTGACTTTACTGAACTTGTGTGATTTAACTATTCCAAAGTTGGATTTCTTTTTTTAAATCGTTGACTCGTAATGCATTTCATCAAGATACATTTCTCATCCTGACATACTTCCATCTCTACAGTTATTTCGTGTATACTCCTTATACGAAATATGGATTTCTCCCAAACTTTTCATTTCAACCGATATGATTCTTAAGTTATGTAGAATTTGATTGTGGTGAAAACATTATTCTTATTATGAGGCTACGTTTTTACTCAAACGGAGTTTGTAAAGGTGACTGGACATTTTAAGTATATTATTATTATTATTAGTCCAACTGGTGGCCGTGGTCGTTAAGGCGCTGATGTCTGAATGGTCTGACACCGTGGTTAGCCGGTTCGAGTCCCGTTGGTCGAAAAAATGTTCACCATTAGAATGTTGACTGGCAGGGTAGGGGAGGTGGTGGTTTACGACTTCTAATCACTAGATTGCGTGCCAAAAGCCTGGATTAAATTCCAAACCTCTGCGCAGTGATCATATGAAGTGAGGGAAAATGGCGCTGTTGATGGTGATTCATCCATCGGATGGGGACGTTAAGCATTGAGCAGACCCCTTAGCGCTATTCGACAGGAGTAGGCTATGTACCAGCACCGGGTTTCACCCTCTCCCTACTATCATAAATCACGTCATTCATTTCATTTCATTAACTCCTCTGATGAGGCTGACACCCCAAAGGGCATCCAGTCATAAAAACCTGCCACAACAAATTCATATCACCTCATACCCAACCCCATAGAGAAACGGGACAAGGGTTGGACAAACATACATTATTATTATTATTATTATTATTATTATTATTATTATTATTATTATTGTACCGGGAGATACACCTCAACGCCGCGCATTCAAAATTAGCGCCTAAATGAACTCCTCTATTGGTAAAACAGTGAAACTGAAACTACACCAACTTGGAACTTTAATCAAAAGATGTCACCACAAAAATAGAGTAATTTTGTTATTGTGCAGTTTCCTAAACTGAGTGAAGTTCTCCTTTTGTTTGCCATTCATCAAGAAGTTTGGACATTCTCCCATAGATGACACTACCAAAAACTATGGTTACGCACTCTGGTGCGAGGTGTAAGAAGTTATAATTTAAAGAAGTTTTGTATTTTCAGGTTTTTGTAACTCACTGATGTTCATTTATTTTTGGGTTGGTAATATTTCCTTTTCCTTTCTGCCAGTTTTGAATCTGGCCAATGAAAACTTTCTGTAATTAATTTTCAACCTATCACAGGCTTCTTGTTTGATTTTGAGTGTTACTTTTGAGCTAAACCAATAAAATTGAGAGGGTGTGGCTAATTGTCTTGAATGATCTCGAACCTTCCCCGAGGGTTTATAAACTGCAGCTTTCACGTTTCTTGGCCAATTGATCGACGTCTATCTGAGCGTGTGTGTGTGTTAAGCAGGAGGCGGGTGGCCTCTTTCGTCGACAACCAGAACATCTATAAGGTAATGGTCACATAACTTTATTCTTTCTTGCTACCTCGCAGTTTAATCCAAGGGAAAGGTCCGACTCTTTAGTTATGTAAAGAAATTTTTCTAAAATGTAAATCTTCTTTCAGCTAATGTAAAAACTTCGTAAAGTCTTTAAGTGTAAATCGGGGATAGAGAGTGATGTACCCTCTCGAGCTCCCCTTCATCTTGGTTTGAGGTGACTGCGTTTTATAACTTTTTTCATTCTGTACTGTGGTAAAGTAATTTCTATACGAGTCACCTCAGTAGTTTGGGAATAGCCCCTGTTTCATTGCCCTAGAGCCCTGTAGGTTTCTAAGTTTTTATTATCTTGTAGCGCAGTGCATGCCTCCTTTCCTATTGTGTTTGGGCCAGTTATTAAACTGTTCTTTTCCATGAAGGCCCGGTAGGCTGGGTATTAAATACCCCTCTAAAAGTAAGTTCAATTTGTAAATGATGGTTTGAGAGACCAGAGATTGATGTAATGTTGCTTTGAGTAGGCAGTAAGGAACCAAGAGCCTGGTTGCTCTTTTTCAAAGGTTTTGTAAGATTAACGAGTGCCTCTGGAAGGCTAGAATTTGTATTTTGGGAGCGAGAGCTCTTGTGAGTTAGGGGATTTCTGCCCTTAACTAAGTAACACCTCTTCCATCTGTAAAATTGTAAAAATTGGGTCTTAAAAGCCCAAAGTTGTTAATGTTCTGAATCTTGGACTTTTTCCTAATCTGGTTTCAGGATTGGCATTGTTCCTGATATGTTTTTACGTTCACCAAGTGAAAATTGTTAAGTTGTTGTCTTCTGAAAAAATATAACCTTCCGTTCAAGTTTTTAAATTGATTTTGATATTGTAGATAGACCCATTCACCCCGGCACCTTCTTTAACCTCTTCCTGCTCCATGGGTAACCCCGTAACAAGTATTATTATGGCCTGATTGGTTTTGATCAGCAAAGGAAAACGTGGTGATTATAGACCTTTATGTATGCTGGACACAGCTAGAAAAGGCCTGGAGAAACTTCTACTACCCAGAATTCTCTAAGCAGTTCAGCTAACAGGGGATTTATCTGTTCCCCAGCATGGATTTCGGAGAGGGCACTTGACTGATGCAGTGTGGTAGGTGGTGAATACAGCAGAAAGAACACAAACTGGCAATCATCATTCCTGTAAATTGACACTTCTTGTGACCATGGATGTGAAGAATGCTTTCAATTCAGCAAGGTGGAGCAACATGCTGGAAGATCTTAAAGAAACTTCCAAGCTACCACAGTATCCTATGCGCATAATGAGAGACTACTTAAAGGATCGCACTCTGCTGTATGATATGGAAGAGGGACAAAGGACAAAACAACTGACGACTGGTGCAGCGCAGGGATCGATCCTTAGCCCAGATCTTTGGAGCATCATATACGATGGCTTGTTACAATCGGAGATGCCAGAGGATACAAAGCTTGTGGGCTATGCTGATGATGTGGCCGCCTTGATAATGGCTGGCAATGTTGAGATGGCTTAAATCAAACTGATATGGCGATATGGCGCATAAGAGAATGGATGATGAGTCACAGGCTAACACTAGCAGAAGAGATACTTCTTCTTACGAGGAAAAGGATTGAGATTCTTGTGTCAATGACTGTTGGAAAGTTACTGATTGAAACATCTACAAGCACAAAATATCTAGGAGTGACACCTGACTCCAAGCTTACATTCTGGAATCATATTCAGAGAGCAATAGATAAGGCAGTAAAATACATGACTGAACTTAGTGCACTGATGAGAAATATTAAATGTTAGAATCCAGTGAACAACGCCTTCTCATGTCGACGGTTTAGTCAGCGCTCCTGTATGGCTCTGAAATCTGGGCTGAATCCTTGAGATTTGCTTGGTATCGGAGAAGGATAGCTGCCGTACAACGAGGGCAGCTTTACGTATTGCATGTGCATACCACATGGTTTCTGAACCTGCAATCCTCACGGAAGCAGCAATAGCCCCAATAGATTTACTTGCATTGAAGCAACAAGAAATGTGGCGTACCCAAGGAGAGCTGGGAAAGAAATATGCAAGGAAGCGTGTCTTCAGTCAACGGATGAGGCGATGGCAACTCAGATGGGAAAGTGACCCTCGGGGTAAATGGACCAAGCGACTGATACCACGCTTGGATATCTGGGTTGAAAGGGGTTCATGGAAGTCGACTATTTCCTCACACAGCTTCTAACAGGACATGGATATTTTCAGAAATTCCTGAACAATGGGCGGAGCGAGCGGTGCAGCATGCATATAATGTGACAAAATCGATGATGTACTTCACGCCTTCTTTGTGTGCGGCCATTGGATGATAAAGAGAAGATATGTGGAAACTTAACTGGGAGAACTGACGCCAGATAATATTTCTGTGATGCTACGAAACCAGGAATCCTGGGATCGAGTGGCAGTGTATGTGGAGGATGTCCTTCGTCAGAAGAACAGGGATTTGGAAGCGTACGAGCGCCTGTAAAGGAGAAATGAAGAAAGAAGTCTGAAAGACTAAGTAAGCACGACAACCTCCTGAAGTAATGCGAGAGCGGTTCCGGGGTGATGCTTCACATCGTTGGAAAAGGGTGTGTGGTTTTTAGTGCGTAAGAATCCCACACACTTGTGGAGTGCGGACCCTTCACAAGTGTCTTTTGAAGATTTTCCACAGTCCCTCGTAATAATAATAATAATAATAATAATAATAATAATAATTTTGTGTAAGTGGCTGCTGTTAAGTCAGTTTTTATTTGCAATATTGTTCTTAATTTCAATTCAAGTTTAATTTTCCTTCCAAAGTTTGTCTGCAACAACTGCTTCTCAATTACAAATTTTGGGCATAAGCATAGATATTACATCCCTTCCTTTCTTTCTGGGTTGAGTTCACAGCTTTCAGTTTATGTTTTGATGGAACTCGAGGTAAGTGCTATGTGATGCTGGTGTTTATTTCTTTAGCTGGTCAATTTTTTTTAATTTTTAGGTTCTACCCTTTGTTTATATGTTCCTTGTCTTGGCCTTTTTTTTTGGTACCATATCAACCTACTGTATCATGACAATTCTACGGTTGATCACGGGTATTTACATATCCTCCATGTTGCTTCTCATTGAATTATTATTATTATTATTGACAAGGTCTTGAGAAATAGTTGCAACAGAAACAAACATTATGTCATTACAAATGAAGAAAGGAGCAGATTTGTGTATGATATAAAAGGAATACCGAACGAGAGCTTCCACTCTCACCGCTGACCACCAGTTCTTTTAGCAGACTACAAAAATCAAGGATACCAACCAGCAAGATAATGAAGATCGAGGAGGAGGAGGAGGAGGAGGAGGCGGAGGAGGAGGAGGAGGAGGAGGAGGAGGAGGAGGAGTTCCAGAAAACAGACAAAAGAGCTATCAGAACTGGGTAAGAATTTAGTTGTCAGAAGCTGGGTGGTGCTTTTCTTTAAGTGCTTTTCGTCGCACCGGCATAGACAGGTCTCAGAGAGTTACAATAATTGAAAATCTTCCACCTTTTTGATACTTTTCATTTGCTTTTAGCAAATTATTATTTGTAAACAGTACATGTTTCGTTTTCACTTGGGAACATCTTCAGCTGTTGTTAAGCTTAGGTGAATCGCTAAGTTTCTGAACACGTTATTTGCAAGTACATCGATCCTCTTAAAGACTAAGCAGGTGGAAGATTTTCAATTATTGTAACTCTCTGTGATTAGAATTTGATACAGAAAATGAAGCTGATTACTTGCAATAGACAGGTCTTACAGTGACTATGGGATAGGAAAGGGCTAGCAGTGGGAAGAAATCAGCCGTGGCCTTAATTAACGTACAGTCCCAGCATTTGCCTAGTGTGCAAATGGGAAACTACTGAAAACCATCTACAGGGCTGCGAAAATGGGGTTCGAACCTACTATCTCCCGAATGCAAACAAAGATGAAATAAAAAGCCAGAGACAAAGAATGGATCAGCCTGAGAAAAATCTTGATAAGGCAAGAATTGGAGCATTTATCTCTCTCGAGTTGTCTATACACATTGAGAAGTATTGCAGTAATTTCAATACAACTTGAAGTTTTATGTGTGTAAATATATAAAACTGCATTTTGAAGTTAGTGTAAAAACGGCAAGTTCACCAAGATAACTGTGTGTTAACCACCCAATGTTTTGTTACATCTGTAAATCACTCATTCTGAAAAGAAAAGAGAATATGACCTCATTTCTAAAAAAAAAAAAAAAAAAAAAAAAAAAAAAAAAATCCTCATTGTAGGCATTCCACTTGCTGGCAGGCATAATTGTTTCTTCTGTGTGTCTCAAGGCTGCTGATTAAGGGATAAAAAATGGCTGAAGGGTCCAATTCTGGAACAAGCTTTGCCAATTGTTACACACCAAATGTGTGCCTCCGTAGCGTAACAGTGTTATTAGCTACCGTCCTTGGGGGCCCGGGTTCAATTCTCGGTATTGCCAGAAATTTAAGAATGGCAGGAGGGCTGGTATGTGGTTGAAATGGTACAAGCAGCTCACCTCCTTTGGGGGTGTGCCTGTAAAGAGCTGCATCACCTCAGGATGAGGACACAAATTTACTTTTACACATCAAATCTGTCAAAGCTCCTTGTTGTTATAGAATCTAGTGGTCATTCCTTCCAATGTTCTCATTCATTTCTATGATCTCTTCTACTGTTGTTCAAAATGTTGTGGGGCCATCATGGACCAATTAGATGCTACATTTTACCAAATTGTCAATGTCTGTCACCAACTTCTTCATATTAGATTTTAGAGCTGAGAAGACATGACTTCCTTTAGAAGGCAGTTGCTCGAAGAAAAAAAAAAAAAAAAAAAAAGTAACAAGACCATTCTGTTACCGCTCTATATTAAACTAGGGTTAGTGTGTGCAGGGGGACAGGATACACCTGGATTCCAAGTACTTTGTAAAAACTATGAACAATGAAACTATGAAACACCGAAATCGTAATATGAGAATTAAACTATTTTCTTAGCAGTCATCTTCACTTCCTCCCTCAAATTTTAGGAGATTTCGGTGAGAACATGGAGAGAGATTATCAGGCCATGAAAGTAAAGCATTATTATGGCATGTGAGATGCAGTGATGAAGGCCGACTATTGCTGCTCTCTGAAGGAGGACACTGGAGTCCCAATAAACATTCACAAAGGTCACATCTCCCAAACAGGAGAAAGAAACTTTGGAAGGATGAAATGTGTACGCTGAGCTTACGAGCCAAAATGAACCAAATACAAGGTGCATTTAAGTTTTATGATCTACCAAAAAAGCATTTGCACCAAATCACGAAACTTCTGTCATTTCTTCAAATTTTATTGTATTACTTTACATTTTCTGCAACGATGACACCGTGACTATATGACTGTTGCTAAGGTTTCTAAAGGAGTCTCTCCTGTACACAGGAAAATTACTGGTGGACGAGTAGCACCACTGGAAAACATGTCCTTTGGCGTTCGGAAGAGCCAAAAACTGCTGGGCACAAAGATGGGTGAGTTAGGAGTAAGAGGAGTCCCTTTGAAGTAGATGTCATGAAGGAATTTCTGTTTTTGTTGCCCTCTTTGTGGGCCTGCTACATCCCAAATGTGTGAGGATCACACCTTTGCTAACCAAAAACGTGGCCACCATACTTTTCTCAACAATGACAGTAAACCAAAATGTCTTCAGTGACAGTGAGTCAGGGTACATCCATTGCTCTGACTGCCGTTTGGTTTCAGTACTGGGAAGAAAAAAAAAAAAACACTGCTTTCATTCGTGACAATCTGTGGAAAGAAAGCACCATCCAAGCAGTCATTATTGTCAAGATTACAGACACACTGCCATCTGCATGGTACCTATCTCAAGGAAACCTTCCGCACATTCAGATCACCACAAAGGATGGTGTGCACTGATCCATGGAAATGCTGACTTTGCAGGTAATCCCCTCCACAGTTGTGCAGCGGTCCCCCATAATCAGTCTCTCCACTTATGCAATCCTGTTCTCAGATCAGCTACTGCATGCCCGAGACTGCTTCGGTTCGTTCGCATATGACGTTCTGTCTCTTGAATTTTTGCACCCATGAATGCACATTTTTCATTTTCACATCCATGTCTGCATGTCTCGCTCAACTGCCGAAAAATGTTAAATGTTGCAACATTATGCAAGTGGAGAAAGTGGAACATGAAAGTTGGCACCTTCAGCATCTGAAACAACTCCAGCTGCTGCCACACAGACTTTATGAGCTTGATAATAATGATAATGTCACTTATTCACAATGTCTGCGTGTTTAAAAATGTGTCCATGTTTTTGTCTCCTACAATTCTGAAGAAGAAATTGAGAAAAATTACAGCTTGAATGCATTTTGTATGTTGATAAACAAACCAACCTGTTTGTTGGATTGATTTCCCTTCATTTCCTAAATATAAATGAAAACATAGCTGTCCAGATGTCATAAATATTTTACATAATATGTAAAATCTTACTACTAGAGATTTGTATGCAAGAATCACTCATGATAACCACGGTACAAAAGTATTTTACCTTTCCAAATCATAGTTTCACAAAGTAAAATTGAAAAATAATGATGATGATGATGCTTGTTGTTTAAAGGGGCCTAACATCGAGGTCATCGGCCCCTAATGGTACGAAATGAAATAACAAAAGAAATCAAATTCATCCACTGACCAAAATAAAATAAAAATGTCGTGAAGAAAGAATGGATGGACATGAACCAAAAAAACGAGCAAACAAAAAAACAGTGGATCCAATTCAAAAAAGATCATAATTAATGTATGACTGACCAAGGGACCACTCATAAAGCACAATCCTGAATCGAGAATGCTTGATAGGGGTCCAAATCCAGATCTAAGGCCCCTCAGAATGGTACATGTCGCGAGTAAAGTAGAACCATGGTATTTGTCATGTCGGGGTACTAATCAAAAGTAGCGAAGACTAACGGTGTTCCACATAAGAAGGTACTACTCACAAGTTTTGCACTTCGTACAGGGAACGCAGACCTATGGTGTCTCGCACACAATGGCGCCACTCATAGCCAACGCAAACCGATAAGGTTCCTCACCTAGGTGTACTAACCACACATCCCGTGGTGTTCCTCACAGAGTGGGTACCAATCACAGCCAACGCAGACCCACGGTGTCGCTCATATAGTGGTACAACTCACAGGCAACGCCCAGACCCGCGGTGTTGCTCACATGGGTACGACGCACGGGTACTGGAAACCCACAGGAGAACCCCCTCCAGCTGCTACTAATCACAAACTTATTTCATACCTAATATAGTGGTACTACTCGCAAGTACAGGCAACCCATGGTGTTCCCCACGTGTTGGTACGAATCAAAAGTAGTTTCATGGTTCTAATTCCGTCATCCCTTGGTCGCCCCTTGTAGTCGCCTCTCACGACAGGCAGGGGATACCGCGGGTGTATTCTACATGTGCGTCCCCCACCCGCAGGGGGTAGTGTGTTTGGTCCGCGAGAGGTATTTTATTTCCCTCAAGTCCGCCGGCAAGCCGGTTAGGACCCCCCTATCCGCCACCTGGGACGCGCCACGTGGGAGTATCACCTCTCCCCCTGCTACGCCAGCGTAGCAGGTTCGTGGAAATTGAAAAATAAAGCAAATTAGTAAAACAGTCTTATATTTGGCAGTTTAAAATATCACAGAAATTTATCACAGAACCTTGTGCTTAAGACAAACTTTTTTATATCACAAAAACTTGTATTTAAGTCTACTGTTATTTTCTCAATGAGAAACCATGTACATTATAAATATGATGCTTATCACAGCCTTTAAAGAAGTAATGCATACTGCTTCCCTTGACCAATAAAGTAGAAAAAGTGGTCTACGATGGCATGGTGGTGTAATGAGTCAGTGTAATAGCTAAAGACCTCAAGATCAAGAAAGAACAGAACTGTCAACAGGAAGAGAGGTACTTGATATTCTATAGAATACAGCCTTCTCTGTTCTTTGAAGTTTGAAGATAAATCAAAATTGCCTTCATAGAACAACTGCACGTCTTCCCATTAGTAAGGGACTTGAGCAGGAAACGCAGCGACCTGTCTGGCATACGACAATATAAAATAGAAAATTCCTGGCTCTCGTTTAATGGAATAAATTTAACACAGAAATTATTATTTCTAACACTTGTCATGTCAACAATTTACATCTAGGCATACACAAATGCAGACTGATTATCCCATAATCTTGTCCAATGGATATGAGCATATAATTAGATGTGTTGTCATATATAATTCTATGGTTTGTTATGCATTTGTTATTCTAAGTTTCAACATCAATGCCACAGTATACTCCTTTTTCTACCTCACTAGTCAGATCAAAATTTTGCACAACAGAATGCAAGAGATTTATAAACTATAAGGAATTGCTTCCTTTTATTTTTTTAAAAAAAAGGTATTACCATATTGGCCTGAATAAAAGCCTAAGTTCTTTCCATTAAAATGTAGTCATAAAAACTGGAGTCTTATACGCACAGCCTAACATTTAAGAACTCTTTTTTGTGAAGGTCTATTTGTAATATTCCCCATTGTACTGGCTTGTGTGGCAGAAATCGCCAAACACAACGCAGCTTAGCTCAAGATCACAAAGAAACCGATATTTCTCTAGCATTGATGGGTTTTCTTCTTCCTTCCCAATTCATGGCTCATGATCTACTGTTGCTAGGGTTGGTGTCAGTGTTTACACACACACATTCAGTTTCTATCGTTATCCAGTCATGGTGGACCATGTACAAAGTCCGACAATATTTTATATTAAAATAAAACTTTTGCTCTCCGATTTACTTTAGGCTAACAAAATTATTTCTAGTTATAACAGAGCTTGAATATGTTATAATTACATATATTTTTTATTCCTGCAAATACCTTCCAAAATTTCAAGGTCACCTTAAATGTGAGGCTGTCATATTTGGGCCAATAAGGTATAATGCTTTTGTTTATTAAAATAACAACATTTACTTCTGATTCCACAAAAGATTAAAACTTTCTTTGAATGAACGAACAGAAAATATGTGCAGTAATATTTTACTTTAAAGCGCCTTTCAATTTATCATCTTCTAATAAACAAGTACTAGTAATCAACAGGCTGATGCCATGTAATTTTACCACTTAAGCAACCTGATACAAGCAGGAAATGGCGAGGAGAAAACTTTGTGCTCACTACAATATCTGAATGACCTAAAGTTGTCGCCAAGTGGCAAAGTTTAACAGGTAATTTTGATGGAACACAGCCTGACATTTCTGAACATTCAGGTGAGAAAGTGAATAATCTGACTCCAGAAATATATGGTGAACAGATCAAACGACCATCAGGAGAAAAACAAAGTTCCTTTATGAAGCCTTTACCTGCATTTGATTCTTTAGCATAATGTGTCAATCTTGGAATGTTTTTATGAATTCTATGATTTTTCAGCAGCCCACAACTTAAACTTGCATTTGACCCCAGTTCCCCACTAGCACCACGGAACGTGCGCAGAGAGTTCTGTGTATACATTATGAACACCCCATGCCCACGCTGGCTCTCTACCATACTTTGAGAGTAAACAAAGTCTTGAATCAACAACATATTTTCTCGAGTTGGAGGTCTTCTTGAAGGATAGTCATAAATAGATTCTCTCTCTTCTTGGCTCTCAACAGGCCTTGTTTCTCTCTCTATACCTGCCAGCAATTCTGGATTAGAATTGTTGACGTGAATATCAGTTTCTGGATTCCTCTGCTGTATGGGTGCTACTCTACGCTGCAAGCCGATCATTCGAAATCTTTCAAGCTGTCGTACTAATCTAGCATACCTGAAATCCACTGTAGCTTCTAGAACATCAGGAGACAAAGCTTGATGATCTATGTGTGATGGAAAAAGAGGTGAACTCCTAAAATTATTCCAAGCTGGGAGCAAATCCATGCTAGCAGGAGGAGAATGTTCAGTTGATGCTTCCACCTCAAGCTGTATGAATGGTTGAACATTTCCTGAGCTTTGATCTTGATATTGTTGTCCCATTAGTGAATTTGACCCTGGAGCAGCAGAGGTTGTATTAAATTCTCTATCACTGTTGTTAATTTCCGCAGTCCTATCGTCTTCGACAGCACAGTCTGATTCAGAGACTGAACAATCATGTTCTTGGATGTCATGAACGCATGTCCACTACAACAAAACACAGTATTAAATACTAACTTTCTAGTATTCTCCTTCCTGACTTTTAAAATCACAGAGAGAGTTATATAAGAAAGATACAAGAGCTCTCCTCCTTACTCGATGAAAATTAAATAAAATAAAATAATATCCTAACAAGGAACCTATCTCACTTTGAGGTCAAGAAGGCAAAAAGTTGTCACTGAAAGCACCACACAACATGTAGTTCTCATGTGCTGTATTAGCTGCTGAAGGAACACTAAGGAAAGGACAGGAATACTAGCTCAAGATGATCACCTCTGTATAGGAAAGTAACCAAAAAAAGTTACACAGGTCACAAAATGATCAAAGCCAACTCTTAACTTGCACCTTTGTCATGAATGGTTTTTACCCCACCAAAAGGGTTTGCTTTTGATTTACTTTTGTGATCAGTACAGTGACTCGGACTAATGATGATGATGATCATAATGATAATAACAGTTTTATTTCCCACCAACTAAATTTTTACGGTTTTCGGAGACGCCAAGGTGCCGGAATTTAATCCCGCAGGAGTTCTTTTACGTGCCAGTAAATCTACCGACACGAGGCTGACGTATTTGAGTACCTTCAAATACCACCAGACTGAGCCAAGATCAAACCTGCCAAGTTGGGGTCAGAAGGCCAGTGCCTTAACCGTCTGAGCCACTCAGCCCAGCAAAGGTATACTTTTGATCATCCTCCTGTGAATAAGGTTTTCCATTATCAGCTAATATTGTGCAGGCAAACTAGATGTTGTGTGGCAATTTCAACCATATCATCAACAATGGATTTCTCCAACCTTGAAATAGGATAGGTTTCTCCTAAGACAAACTACAAAAAGAACATCTGAGTGCTTGAATATTTAGCAAAATAATAAAAAAATTAACTACAGGGATGAACTTGAAATGAGGCGATGCACTTACAATCCTAGCACTGGATGTACCCTCAATCTTTTTTAGCTGGTGCAAAGACCATCACACTAAGTTGGTACTTCGAGATCTCCGAAGATTCAACTGTGAATTTCTACTTGGTATTAGTAGTAACCATCTGTCGTACTCGGCTTCAATAGGTCTAACAATTTTTTTTTTTTTCAATTTGCTTTACGTCGCACTGACACAGATAGGTCTTATGGTGACGATGGGATAGGAAAGGCCTAGGAGAGTGAAGGAAGTGGCCGTCGCCTTAAGGTACAGCCCCAACATTTGCCTGGTGTAAAAATGCGAAACCACAGAAAACCATCTTCAGGGCTACCGACAGTGGAGTTCGATCCCACTATCTACCGGATGCAAGCTCACAGCCACGCCCTTAACAGCACGGCCAACTCGCCTGGTGGTCTAACGATTACAAAGGCTCCAAATTTTCTGAAGTCCCTTCCCTTACAGAATAGCATTTTGGTGCTATTCAAATTATATTGTACAGACTTCAAAATGATATGCTACAGGATCATATGGAAATAATTAAAGTAGGAATGATCTAACAGGGACGATGCACCAAAACGGGCTGAAGCAGTGAACTGCGACAATGCAAAATAAAGCTCCTATTCATACATTAATGTGTATGATGAATGAATGTTAGTTAAATTAGCAGTATAAAGCTGTCTGATAGAACACAGAAACGTATCTGACCGGAATGCTGTAAATGAGACAACTGCTTGCTTCTTCTATAAAAGCAATGAACTGTGACAACACACAATGAATCTCCTATATAAACTTTAATAAATATTCCTTGTGCAGAAGGAATTAATTTTACTGAAGTTTGTTTGATTTGATACTGCATGAAGAGCGCCAAGGGCTAGACCAAGACCAGGTTTTGTTGAGAATATTACTTCCGTTTCTCAGCCTTGTAAATATCAAAAGCAACACTTTGGTGCTATTCACGATCATTATGATGAATACAGAAATGTGAATCCAGTAACCATAAGTATCTCGACAGATTAACGCTAGTTAGAAATCGGCCTTGTAAATAGCAAAAGCACTTCGATGTTATTCACAATCATTATGCTGACAAAAGAATGGAAATATGGATCCAGAAAAAAAAAAAAAAGTATCCTGGCACAATAACGCTAGCTATGAATTTAATTTTTTAAACAGTATCTCTTTTTGGCCTTTTGGCCTTCCCTACACTCATGCATGTGCCTACTTCGAACCTCAGGCCAGTATTCCAGAATCCTTCTTCATCCAATTCCTACAGTGGAGGTACTCATCATCATCATCGTACAGTTACAGTTTCCCGAGTATGTTAATGAGCCTGTTCCACTTCTTCCTGTCCATATCAACCTTGATCATGTCCATCCATCGGGTTTTGGGTCTTCCTGTAGGTCTTTTTCCCTCCACCTGTCTTTCCAAGTTTATTCTGGCTGTTCTTGTAGGCTCCATCATCATATGCCCATACCACTGTAATCTAGATGTGCCAATTCGGTCTAATAGGGATGTCTTTATTCCGGCTTCTTTCCCCATCTCCTCATTTCTTAATTTGTCCATCTTGGTCCTCTGGATGGTGGACCTCTGTTTGTAATTTCCTTTCTGACCAAATTATCACTGGAGATTACACTTACAGGTAAGGAAAACTATCCACACACTCTAGCTGGTGGTCTCCTAGTTTTACACTTGTTGGATGCCCTTCTCTGTTGACTGTCATCACCACTGTCTTGGTCTCACTGATGTTGAGGTTATATTCCTGGAACTGGGATTTCCGTATGTTGAGTCTGGTCTGTACTTCCTCTCCTGTTTCACCCCAAATCATATCATCAGCAAAGAACACTGCATTACGTTCACCTAACTGTATTGAAAAAAGTGAACCATACAACAATTTAATTATTATTGTGATCACAATTCAATACAGATCAAAACCATAAAGGTTATATCCTATGATAACTTTTCCATGATGTTCTTCATTTATATTGTCCATAACAGTGATGAACAGTAGTGGGGACAGTGCACCTCTTGTACAGTGACGCCAATATCTCAAACAAAAAGTGTTTTTCGGAGTCCCATACGGACATGACGTTTAAAATGAGTTTTGTCTCTGTGTCTTGTCTTGTCTCTTGTCTTTGTGTCTTGTCTAATTTTCTTGTAGACAGGGTCCTAAAAGGTAAGTATACAAAATGCTGTTCAGAGTGGTGAAAAGACATAGATTCGTATAAGGAACAGATAGACATTGTTTTATATACACTAGAAGTCCATTATAGCGAGAATTCACAATGGCGAATAATTTACTTGCTATAGCAGATTGTCGTTATACCTGATCTTTAAAAAAAAAAAAAAAAAAAAAAAAAGGCCGGTAGTGGTGAACCCCGCACACATTAAAATCGGTATGAAACGGCAATTAGTTTGTTCAAAACTTGCATTTTCGCAGATTTACATACTACAGCTTATTTGTTAGTTCTTTTTGTAATTCCGAGACAACATGAACGCGTATGTTAAATTTCATTCTGAAAAGTTGGAATAGTATCACTCCAGTGGCTTCTGTGGCAAAAGTTTGTTGTCTTATTCAAACAGCATCATTTAACTTAACCTTTTATTCATCGTAAAAATATATTTTAAGCCCCAGTAGAGTAATAATAACCTTTTTGCTAGAAATTTGCATGGGAAAAGCGTTGAAACCGGTACTTTCATAATAATAATAATAATAATAATAATAATAATAATAATAATAATAATAATAAAAATGTTGTAATATAACTTATGTGCAACAGTTTTGTATGCATTGAAAAGGTGGATTTCCTTGTGTGACTTTCTGAAAAGCAGACTTCCAGAAAGATGAATCGGTCATATCAGGAATGAAGATCACGCCCTCCGTCATGGCCTCCACGCTCTCCTGACATCACCCCTTGCGACTTCTTCATATGGGGTTATGTGAAAGACGCCGTTTTTTACGCCACCATTACCGGCTGATCTAACAGAACTGCGGGCCCGCATCATCAACGCCTTTGGTCAATGAGAGCGACATGCTACATCGGGTGTAGGACGAACTTGACTATAGAGTTGATGTGTGTAGAGTCACTCATGGAGCACATATCGAGCACTTGTAGGCTCATAAAAAAACTTTGTGAGTTTTTCTTCTGTCTATATAATTTTGTAATGTTACAACAAATAATAAACAAACAGGAATTTTTTGAAACCGCTCCAATCATTTGTGCGCACCCTGTATTGTAAACTTTAAATAACTTCTTTTTAAGCCTAGTATACAATTGCACAATATTTCCTTCGTTTCAACCCTTTCAAATTCAAAGTTAAGTTCCAAAGTTCTATTATGCATTTGAAACTACATTAATAAATTCCATTTAAACAGTGAAGGGACACACGATGCATATTATAAATTTACAGTAAGAATGGGCAACTTCCCTCCAAAAAAAAAAAGTTACCTCTCAGATGCAGACGAATTGTTACATCCCATCAATCTTTGTAAAAGAGAAGTTTCACTGTACGTTGGGTGTGGTCCATCATGCCACAGCTGACAACTTGGCATAGCAGTCAAACAACCAAGTGAGAGGCCATGAGGCGGCTACAAGACAGGCAGGGTATAATCTGATGATTTCCGTGTGTAATAGTGTTTATGCCTGCCTAGTAGCAATGATCATTAAGACATCAAGTCCTTTTGGTCTGACAGTGTGGTTAGCCAGTGGAAGTCCCATTGGTGGAAAATAATTTTACTATTCAAATGTTGGCAAGCAGGGTAATCCCAATAAAATGTTTGTAACACTGTGTTAGAGGACATTAGGAGTAGTGAACAAACGCTAGCATGTCACAACTTGCAGCTGCAGTAAATATGACAATGGAATGTCAAATGTGACCCGATTTCCATTTTCAAAATTTAACTATGGCATCTTTATATCCAGTTCCCCCCCCCCCCCGATACATAACTATGTATGTCCGTGATATTCTTAAGAGAACAGACTGTACACAAGGTAGGCTATATTGCTGTATTCGAACTAACCTGGGAAGGGCTTGCGGTACATACAGTACCAGCATGTACTATACTAAAAAAGGGCACCATAATTATGGCAACACTGCAAATCAAATGAAAGACAGACCTTTTAGAATCATTCCACACAGCACGTCCGCGTTGTACACCACGTTTAATATACAGTGCTCGGAATCTGTGTGTTCTTGATATAAATAATAGCAACAATAATTATAATATTGCTCAACAGGTGCTTAAATGTAACATGCAACCGTTGAATAATGCAAGAAATATGCACGTAGTGGCATGCGATAGGACGTGGCTTAACACTTTGGAAGTTATCACGCAATATTAAAGTACAAAGCCGTTCTCAAGGTCAAAATGCACACAGATGGATTGCAGCCCATGATCATCTATTTTTTCAGCATCATTAAAACGACCCTTTTCCCTCGTCCAGCTCCCACCAGATTGGGATGTGTATGACATCTTTCTATCTTCCCCTATCCAACCATCATTACTCCCCTCTTTAACTGTGGTCCAATCCAGATTTCTTCAAATTATACTATTCTTGATCATTTTGTTCCTCTTGCCCGCCCTCCTATCTTGGGTCTCCAAATATCCACTTTGGCATACTTTCATCTCCCATCCTCTTAACATGTACAAACCACCTAAATGTATCCCTCTCCATTCTGTTTTAAAGCTTTTCCATTCCAATAACCTTTCTGATGTCCTCATTTGATAGGAAAGACAATCATACTTCTTAAAAATTTCATTTCACTACCCTGGATTTTATTCTCCTGCCTTTTTGTCAGTGTCCAGGTCTCTGCTGCATTTGTCATTATTGGGTAGTAGTACATCTTACTCACAACTCCTTACACTTCAATGGTACTTCCTCCACACCAGGTTTCTCACACTGTGGTAGAATGCATTTGCCTGTTGAATCGTTTTACTGATCTCCATGACCAGTATCAGTTCACTTCCTAAGTACTTGATGCTCTCCACAATTTCAAGGTTTTGCCCCTTTATTTGTATAATTCTTTTCGCTACCCTTTCTCCTCTGGTCAACAGTATTGTCTTATATTCACAGGCTCTTCACTGCATTTGTGAAAAACCATTTTTGTTGAAATTGCAATGCATTTTGCCAATTTCCCTGAAACATTTAAACACTTCACTTTTTTTTTTTTTTTTTTTTTAACAATTTGCCAACTTGTCCGGTCCTGTATTCTCTTAGCCATATGTAAGTTATTAGGGACGTTCTGCCATCTGTTGAGTATATTGAGAAGATGGGGAAGGTCAGAGAATCAGAGTATCTAGCAGAGAATAGTATTCTTCCATTATGAGAGGAAGTGTACTCTCTGGCTTCACAGGTAGGAATCAAACATCAATGACATTACTAAGGATGAAAATCACATAGAATATTAATGGAAGTGTTAGTCACTTAGCAACCTGGTAAGTGCAAAATGTATTGCGAGTTATGGTAAGCCTTCGCCTGCAATTACTGGAGTGATCATTTAATGATTTTATTTTATGATTACTCAAAGTTGGCTGAACTTAGAGACCTATCAACGTCTCATGATTCACCGGGAGGTAATTCTGGAGAATAAAACAGAAATGAAACAAACTGGTCCAGTAGAATGGACCGACAGACGATTTGTCAAAGTGCTTTTAGTACACTCTTTTAATATATAGATAACTGTAGTAAAGTTCTAGTTTTGTATTTTTATTTAGATTTAAGGTTAAAATTGTATAAATTTTCCTCTCCCATTTTTAAGGTTAATTTTTTTAAAGCAGAAAAACTAACATAAACCCTTTAGTACCAGGAGCCTGTACTGGATGTACCTGACTTGATCTGAACAATTAACCATTTTGTTTATTATATTTTTCTATGCTGCGCTGGGATGCAAAACATTCATTTCTGTGCAAGATTTCTAGAATTCTTCGCCACACCCATTTCCATTTTAGTATGCTATGATTATTACTAACTGCTTTACATCTTCTTGTCTTGTTTTCTACCACCATTTAAGATGCCCTATATCCATACCAGTTGTTAATGGTTTCTTTATTATAACTGAGTAAAAAAACTGGTCGTTTAGAGTTTTCCCTTTCTTCTGTTGATGCCCTCATTCTTCAAAAGAGAGTGACTCTTGCATTTTTTTCTTTCTTTCCTGATTAGCGTTGCCCAGTTGTACTTTCCCTTAAAACAATAATCTCTTGGGTACTTTGTCATCCCATAAAAGCTCTGACTTGATAATAAAATGTTGTACCTTTACTTAGTCTGTTATTAATTTCAGGGATGATTTCATTACTTCCATTAATAATGCTACCCAAATATGTAAACTGTTCTACATTCTCTAACCGTTCTCCGTCTATGTTCACTTGGCTTCTCTTTTTCTCTTTTCCACAGTGCACGACTACAGTTTTCTTTTTACTAATTACCATTCCAAACTCCTTCAGATTTTAATTCCAAATATCCAGTCTCCTTTGTACTTCCTTTTCTCCCTTTCCCCAAATCACCATATCATCTGCAAATACCAAAGCAATGACTGCCCTGCTTATATTAAATCACACCTCAATAGAAACTGATGTCACTTCAGGGTTTATTCCACCACTTAAAGAAATATAGTCTAGCTGCCAGATCATGCTGTCTCATTTTATAGTGATTCACCCCACACAATTTGTAAAAACTCCAGTTTCCTGGGCAACATGTTTAAGATTTGAGAGATGAACACTCAAAGCCAGCGCTAAATTCATCTAACTTTTTCACTGAAAGTACACAGAATTTACTTCCTTTTTTTTCTTCTTCTCAAGACATCTCTATTTCCCTAAACTCAAACTCTCAGGAATTTCCTTTGCACTGATTCAGATTGTATTTTCATAAAATAATAGTACACATAAAAACATAGTTCATAGTAAATCATGTAGATCATAATAACTGCTTACTGCTAGTTGTGAAAGGGCAAAAAGTTCACTTCATTTTGGCAATAGAATCAACGATGACCACTGCTATTAGTTATAACAGCAGGAAGCCAGGCTACATATAACATATGATATAGATGTTGATTCCCTATGTCGGTAATAAGTTCAGTCAAGGCTTGCAGCCTGGCCACAATCAGCCATGCGCAGCAAACAGCTCGGCCTTCGTTATCTTCTCACCTAGGAAACTTGTCTAAATTTATAGTGTGATTCATGAAAAGCAGAGATCTAGTCACTCACAAAAAGGAGAGTAAAATCTGGATCAACAAGATGAAATTTTTAAGCAGTATGATAGGAATGACCAGATAGAATAGGTTAAGAAATGATATCAGGAAGGAAAAGTAGAAAAGCTTTCAGACAGAACAGAGAGAAATAAACTGAGATAGTTTGGATATGTTAAGAGGATGGAAGAAAGAATATCAAAGCAGATGTGGGAGCTAAGTTTGAAGGAACAAGTACAAGAGGTAGGCCCTGACTTAGGTGGTTAAATTTGATCAAGAAGAGCATTGAAAGGAATCTCGAGTGGAACACAGTTGAGGAGCAAATATGGTGGTTGAATAAAAGATGGAAAGATGCCTTTAACATCCCAACCCAGATGGAACTTGAAAAGAAAGCTTATGATTACGATGGTGATGATGATTATTAACGACAAACCACTGAAAATGAAATGAAATGGAGAAAAATAAATTCAGAATAAAACATACATGTCAAACGTATGTATAATATAAATGACCAACCTCTGAGCTCTCATCATTGCTGATGTTACGACTGAGAACGCACCATCCTTGAGGATGCACCTGGAGTGATGACACCACTTCAGCATCGTCACCTTTAGGGAAATCAGCCACAAATTCCACTCTATTCGTGGTACGATGTCGTGAAAATAAGTGGGTAAAATCAGCAGCTAGAGGTATAGTAGTTTGACTTAACTGCATAAGACGATACATGTTAGGCTGAAAGTGAAAACAGAGAAAAGAAATTAAAATAATGTTACTGGTATGCAAATATTTGCCACATATTGTTCACCTATAAGGTTTATATCCCCAAATAATAATAATAATAATAATAATAATAATAATAATAATAATAATAATAATAATAATAATAATATGGTCTCAGCTGTTGTGTGCAGCCATTTTGATTTTACACCATCTAGGCTGTCTGAGAGTCAACTTCCGACATACTGTTTTATTCTATCTGATGGCAGAGTACACCGGATCTCTGTTGGGCTGAGTTTTATTCAAATTTGACGGGTAAACACCAAATGTGTCACCCGACATCGCACAACACGGAGTATTGAGTGGATCTTTTGACACTCTTCAAAACGTTTGCCTCCAGGGTTCGATTCCATGACCTTGGGATTCAGAGGCCAACACACTACCACTGCTCCACTGAGGGATCTTTATATTCCAAGCTCACACATAACTGGGACTTCTCAGGATCTGAGTACGCACTTCACATTCTAAATTGTAGCCCTAATAAGTTACAGAGCACACACTGCTACAGCCACCACAATAATATCTATTACCAGACAGTACAATACCAACCTGCTGCATGTGGCCCACAATCACAATGTATGCAGCCCGTAGTAATATCTGTTAAGTCCATCATCATTGTCATTTTCCCACCAGTCATGTTGGGGCATTCATGTTACTATTCTCCACCTTCATTTCTTTCCTTATATCATATAATACTAGCCGAGGCATGTTCGATTCACCCAGAGGGATGTGGGTTCGATTCCCCGCCTGGAAACCAAAAAATTTAGAAACGAGATTTCCATTTCCAGAGAGAGGTACATGGCCCTGAGGTTCAATCAGCCCCACCAAAAAACAGTACTAGGTGAATTCCCAAGGGAAAAAACTGCCAGGCAAAGAGCTAACCACTCTATCCACATAGTGGCGATGTTATGAACAGTGGAAGCCTTTACCTGCCACTCCTCCACGGGCCTTTCTGGCCTGTACAAAGAGGGTTTTGTTTTTGCTTGGTACCCATACACTTCGCAGCACGTACAAGTCGCAATGAATTTTAAGAAAAGTTCAACGATGAATGCATATCGTCAGTGTTCCTTTCCATAATTTACAACTATGTTCCAAAGACTGCTATTTCCTGATCCAGAATGATTCTACTCAAAAGCTGAATGCACTTACCTTAAAGCCAGCCAAGTCCTGCGCCAATGTGGTAAGGTCAAGGTTATGGACAATCATCAAATAACCACCAGTTGTACAAATGATCATTTTTGAAGCATCTGGGTTTAGACGTGTCCTCATCAGTCCATTTGTGTGGAATACTCGATTGTATACAAAACCACTCTCCGTATAACTGCACAAATTAAGATAAAAATGTTTAACACTCAAATTCTACCTCAGAGGGGTGACGGGGGGGGGGGGGGGGGGGGGGGCAGGGGAAGTTTTGTTAAGCATCATTAATATCTAATACTGGTGTCAGTGTAAGTTGCAATATTTCCTACTAATTTAAAATGAAAACTTATAACTCTGAATTTTTTTTTACAATTTGCTTTACATTGCACTGACAGATGAGTGTTATGGCGACGATGGGATAGGAAAGGGCTCTGAGTAGGAAGGAAGCGAGCGTGTCCTAAATTAAGGTACAGCCCCTGCATTTGCCAGGTGTGAAAATGGTAAAACAAGGAAAATCATCTTCAGTGCTGACGACAGTGGGGTTCGAACCCATTATCTCCCGAATGCAAGCTGTAAGCTACGTGACCCAAACCACATAGCTACTTGGTTGGTAAAAAATGTCTTCTCAATGTCCTTGAGCAATTTATGTACACTTGCCAACACAGAAAGTGAGCATTACCTAGAAGGTATGGTTGCCAGCAAAATGTACAGGCATAAGGATAGGACATGCGACATGGCCTTGCCAGATTACGTTCTATTCCATTATCCTTACACAGGACATGACTTGTTATGTCTCTCACCATGGGACATAATATATCCGTCCAGTGACCACATTAGTCATAATATCGTAATGTAAACACAATATTTTGCCCAAACGGCAGCCATGCATGCTAAATCATGAATTCTCCCTTTCGCCTCTGGAGCCGAGAGTTCGAGTCTTGGTAGGGTAAAATATTATGTTTATTTTTACTCCTACACTGACATATGGCAAGTCACATAACTTCCTTTGTTTTATCATGCCATTACTGATAATGAATTTGCTTATTTGTATTCATGAAAAGTGCTGTTGGATAGTAGTCTCAGCAAGACCATGCACGGCCATTATGAAATGACCTCTTCTGGGCGTGTGGCCATGGAATTATTAGAGCAGAAACATGTACTGTCATCACCTGCCACCTCACCCCTGGTCAATGACAACATCCCAAACAGAGACATTCGTATTTGATTAGAGATTGGGCCAGATCTCCTCCGTTATTCTCTTTGTCTCAGCCCAGCTGTCTTGCATATTGATACTTATCAACATTTCAAGATTTCAAGAGTAAGCGTTTGTAAATATTCTTCTTATGATTTTTTTGGTTATGTTAGTTTTTATGTTATGACAAGTTAAAACGTTTCAAGATGAATTCTTTCATATGGCCTTTTAGTGTGATGTTCTTTTAGAGTATTGTATAAATTTTATATTTCTTTTTCAAGACTGGAGAAGGCCCAATAGGGCCTTTAATGTACCTTTAATGTACATTTATTGTACTGACCAAGATGGATAAATTACATATTTCTCTTTACTGTAAAGTCAATACGGAACAAATATGAAATTATTAAATTGCAACACACTTTTTCAGATGATCCAACTGCCTCGCATGGGACACAGCTCAAGGACATCTGCTGGCGAAATGCTGCCATACAGGCAGATCACTCATTCAGCATGGGGAGCGAACCAGAAACAAGTTGTCACCAGGCTGGAGGAGGGAGAGAAGACGACGACCCCCTCCAGAAGAGACAAGAGACCGAGGCACAAATTGATGGGTACAGACTTGTACCCCACAGCTGGTTTGGAGACCACAGATGAGAGCACCATGTTGGACGGGAACGAGCACGCACACTGGCATCGTGATAGCACAACTCAGGTCCCGCAGCCCAGTTTACCCAAGTGGACGCAAACACCCAAAGCTGCAAACCTGGAACATACACAACCCAGTAATGGCCTACCAGCTGGGCACATTCTAAGACAGTGCCCCAGACAGCAGCACAGAGGAGGAGGCATATGCCCCCTGGCATTCTTAGCCTGCTACCCAGGTTACACAGCCTACTAGTGCCATTTTGACGATGCAGACACCCGAAAGTGATCATCAGGACTAGGACCAGGACCACATCAGGATGCCAGCGCTTACCACCACTGCGAACCAGGAAGAAGGACTCGTAGTGGGCAGCCTGTGCCCTCTCATCCCTTAGGTTGTAATGTGGGGCACAACACCAGGAAAGGGCTACCCAGCTACAACCTGCACCTGCAACCAGGGAGGCAGTTGAACGAGAGACCAACCAGGAGAGGACCCCAGATTAGAATGTCCACCTCAGGATCTCTTGCAGTGTTTCCACTGTATGAGGTGGGGGCCACCATAAGATTTCTTGTGGGCTCTCTGTTCAATGCAGCCACTCTTCTGGTGACTACCATCACACAGCTTGCTCAGCCCAAAGGGTGGCGCCAGTGAGGGCAAACCGAGTGTGAAGCTACCCAACTCCCATTGCAGTCTGGAGACCACATGTTGAATGCCCCAAACTTCCGTCACATACGACCCCTACTGTTGGTGTGCCGGTGTGGGACATCATAACGTATAACAGTGGGTCATCCAGAGTAGTGATACAAGAAACATTGACAGCACAGTGATATGTGCCTACAAACTGCAGCTGCATTTGTTGCTTCTGATAACACGGCTTGCAAGAGGCATTTTCCAGCAAAATAATGCTTGGTTGAACAGAGCAAGGGTATCACAGGAATGTCTAAGCAATATTGCCACACTTCTGTGGCTAGGCCGATCACCAGATTTATCATCCATCAAACATATCTGGAACCACCTAGGGCTAGGGTGCAAAATTCTGCAGCCAAGGAGTTTACACAATCTAGAGAACCAGTTGCAGAAAATATGAACAGATATGCAGCAGGATACCACATGAAACCTGTATATCTCCTCGCCTGCTCATACCACATCTTGCAACCACAGAATACTAGAGTCTTACTTCAATGCTTAACTTTCTTCAATAAATAGTTATTTTGCTCTGATATTGTGATCACTTACTTACATTAACATTACAATCACCCAATTCTGACAACTCATTATTGGTGCACTAATGTTTTTTTTTTTTTTTTTTTTTTTTTTTTTAAACAAATAAGCAGGGGCAGCCTATAATGTGCTACTGCACTATAGCACACACACACACACACACACACACACACACACAATTTTACTGAAAAAAAATTATAAACAATATAATCACAAAATAATATTATGTCAAATATTTTTTCTATTTTTCTTCTTCTTCTTCTTTTATGGCCACATAGGATCACTTTAGTCAGTTCGTCATTCAGGTCTCTTTGAATGGATTGTTCGGGCTTTGCGGTCCTCCCAGTACTTCAGACGTTCCGAACCTCGTGCCCTTTCCTCAGTTGAAAACGTGTGTGGTGTTGGTTTGTTTTGTGTAAGGGTAAAGCGGAGGTTTGTATTCCTGAGTTTTGTATTCAATTTTATTTTATTTGTGGTGTCTTCTGTTGTAAGGCCTATTTCCTTCAAATCCTCTCTTACTTCTCTGATCCATTTACGTCCTGTTGTGGTATTTTTTGAGACGAGATTGTGTTGTACTAGTTGTTTCAGAAGTCTCAAATCCTGTATCCTCATGATATGTCCAAAGAATTCCAGTCTCCTCTTATACATAGTATCTGTAATGGGTTCTAGCTCTTTGTACACAACTTTGTTAGGTATTAACCGCCACTGTCCGTCTTTCTGGTATTTTTTGTTGATGCAGGTTCTTCCAATCCTCCTTTCAATTTTCTGGAGTCTGTCAGTCTCTGATTGTTTATTCAGGTGAAAAAGTGTTTCTGCTGCATATGTAGCTTCCGGTTTTATAACTGTGTTGTAGTGTTTTATTTTTGCATTTATTGATAGACATTTCTTTTTGTAGATATCCCATGTTAATTTTTGTGCTTTAGCTAATCTATTTGTTCTTGTTTGGATTGAGATTTTTTCATTTACGTTATGTGTTATTACTTCTCCAAGATATTTAAATTATTATTATTATTATTATTATTATTATTCTCGTGTCAGATACATCAAAAAAAAAAGAAAGAAAACAGTTACAATAATTTCAAATAACATTTAAATAATCTTGGACCAATACAACGCTACTTCGAGTCCTCTCTTCGTAGCTCGATGCAGGTCATCTTGCGTGCACAAAGATGGACACAGCGGACACTGAAGCATATGCTGGATGGTTTGATCTTCTCCGCAGTCACACTTGGTGTTGTCGCCATTGATGAAGCCCCATCTTGCCAAATTAACTTTGGACCTTCCCACTCTTGATCTCAACCTATTGAGAGATTTCCAGATTGTCCAGCTCTCATTGCAACCGGGTGGCAAACGTTCCTCAACCGCCATCTGCTCAGAGCCTTGGGGGATCTTCGTCTTCCATAGCTGTATCCTTGCCTTCTCAGCTGGTACTATAAGTTCCTGAGATGTTCGTAGGAAGCTCTTCCTAGATTTCAGTCTCTGTACTGGAAGCTCATGTCCATGCAGTAGATGAGTACTTTCGTGCTTAACCTTTGTCCTTTCCTTATTTGCAGCTACTTCTCTTCGCACACCGGGTGGTGCTATCCCTGCAAGACGATAAGAGTTTTTCAGTTGGAGTAGACTTTAGACAACCTGTAACAAGTCTGCAGGTCTCATTAAGTGCTATGTCTACCTGTCTGGCATGAGATGAATTGTACCAAACAGGGCAGGCATATTCCGCTGCAGAATAACATAGTGCCATGGCGGAAGCACGAATAGTTTTTGGTTGACTGCCCCATTCTGATCCAGATAATTTACGCAGAAGATGATTCCTGGTGGAAACTTTAGTTTAGTGTTCATGCAGTGTTTCTTGAATGTAAGAGCTCCATCAAGCGTCACTCCTAGGTATTTTGGAGTTTCACAGTATTGTAACTCAACACCTGACCACACTATATGCAGCTTACGATGAGCTTCCCTATTTTTCAGATCAAAGGCACCAACTTGTGTTTTCATAGGGTTAGGCCTTAACTGGTTTGCCTTGTAATAGGATGACAAACTTTCGAGGGCGATGGTTAAATTCCTTTCCACTGTCTCAAAGTCTGTACATTGTGTTGCCAGAGCAAGATCATCAGCATACAAGAAACTTCTGCTATTTGGAGCTACCGGCTGGTCATTCGTGCATATATATTAAAAGAGGATTGGTGCCAGCACACTTCCTTGAGGTAAACCGTTTCTTTGTGTCCTCCACCGACTGCGCTCTCCTTGGAAGTCCACAAAAAACCTACGGTTCTGAAGAAGGGTTGCGATAAATCTGGTTATCTTAATATCCTTGGTCAGACTGTAGACTTCAACTAACAGAAGTTGATGGTTGACGGTGTCATACGCTGCAGTCAAATCTACAAAGACTACACCTGTCACCTTGTGTCTTTCAAAGCCATCCTCAACAAATTGTGTAAGATTCAGTAGTTGTTCAGTGCAGCTCTTACCCAGACGAAATCCAGCTTGTTGTGGTATGAGGAGAGGGTCAATCATGGGTTGAATGCGATTTAGGATCATCCTTTCCAGTAATTTATATAGCTGACACAAAAGGGTAACAGGTCTGAAGTCTTTAGGATGATTTCCTTCCTTGCCAGGTTTGAGCAAAGCAATTACTCTACTTTTTCACCATGTCTTTGGTATCTGACCTCTGCTCACACATCTATTGAAGAGTTGCAGAACCCATTCTTTGGTTTTAGGCCCAAATTTCTTTATCTGTTCTACTCGAATGTCATCTAGACCTGCTGATTTTCCATTTTTACATTCTTTGATGACTTTTTCCAACTCCAACATGGTGAAGGGGACAGTGAAGTCACTTCTTTCTTCTTGAATCTTCCTCTGTATTTTTGGCCTTCGGATTTTATTGGTTGCTTTCCCATTTAAGAGCAGTTGGTGTGCTATCTGATTTGCAGTGACATTGAAATGTTGGGTAGTCTTCGTTGGATCATTGTTAAGGTGTTTCAATAATCTCCAGGCTTTATGGTTATCTCTCGTAAGATCTATACTTTCAATAGTTTTCATCCACTGATTCCGTTTTAATGTTGTCAATGATGACATGAGATTGTTCCCAACTTCCACTGTCTTTTCTCCTAGGGGATTTTCTTCAAACAAAGTTGCATATTCCGTAAGCTGGGCAACAAGGTCTGAGGTAAGGCCAGGGACATACCACGTCCGACAGCCTCTAGGTATGGACTTTCTGGAGCATTTCTTTACGGCATCAACAAAAGTATCTTAACACTCTGGTGTTGGCTGGATGATGGACACTTCAGCATCTAACATCTCTGCAAACTTTGACCAGTTTGCCTTTTTGAAGTTATACCTCCTTCGGAATGGAACACTCTGTGGTCTGACTGCTGCATAAATCTGGCACATTATTGGTCAATGCTGCGTGTTAGGTATTGGGTTGCAGACATACTTTACACATTGTTGGCTAATATTATTACTGCTGAAAATCAGATCAGTGTTATATCCTCGTCTCCATCTGCCACTGTTAAATGAAGCTGGTAGTTTAGCATCATGAATGAGAGTTAGGTAGTTTGCTTCTGCCCATTCTTGCACTGCTATACCACTCTCATATTCGTATTACTATGGCAATTGAAATGCCCAATTACTATTTTCATGTGTTGATTCTGAAAATTGGAAGGATTACTAACAGTAAATTCAACTCCAGGTGGCTTATACAGAGAGGAGATGGTGCAGCTACCTACTTCTATAGTGAGGACTTCAATATCATTTTCCTCCGTGAAGGCTGTGGACTGAAGCTGAATATCAGGTCGGACAAATATGGCACTTCCGTACTTTTGGTGTGGCCGTTCAACAGCTAGACGCATTCCATTAATTTTTGGTCTACGCATTTCACTACTTCTGTGTGTCTCCTGTATGCACAGTAGGTGGCAACTGTGTTGACTGCACAGATTTTGTTACAGTTCCTCTTTTGCTGAAGATATACCTTCAATGTTAATAGAAATAATTGTTAACTGTGATCCTGAAAAGGACCATGAAGATGATGTTTCTGGTGTGAAAGGATCAGCCGTCAGCACATTTTGTAATAACGTCTGACGTTGCCCAGGGTACACCCGATTGCTATTTAAATCTCTTTGTTGTGTTGGTTTTTGGGGCATAATTTCTGTTTTTTCAAATGATATTTTGAGGCCAATTTTATTTGCAATGTTTCGAACTACTAATATCTGACTTTTTGCTTCTTTTATGCCCACTGCTAGTAGTGCTAAATCGTCAGTGAAACCGAGGCAATTTGTTTTGATTTTTTGGCCAATCTTTATTTTTGGGGGACATTTCCTAAACCATTTCCTCATTACCATTTCTAGAGCACAATTAAATAATAGTGGTGAAAGCCCATCTCCCAGCTGTAGTCCAGTTTTAATTTCAATTGTGTCTGATGTTTCACCCCCAAACTTCACTTTTGATTTGCTGTTAGTGAGAGTCAATTTTATCATGTTTATTAATTTGGGGTGTAGTCCAAGGTGTCTTACAATTTTAAACTACTGTAGTCTTTCCTTTTTTCGATCAGGCTAGCTCTGGATGCGGTAACAGTAACTGTGTGCTGTGAATCTTCATAACAGGTTAGGTTGCGAACTACTGTAGTCTGCGCTACAACCTGCAATAGTATCTCTTGTCGACACTAAAATTAGCCTTAGGCAGACTGACTCCCGTCACACTAGCACTTACTGTACAACAGGCCTGCAGTACGCTATTCTCACCAGTAGAGCATCCTCGCTCGCTACCTATGGGTATATGAAGCATCTTACAGGTTTGCTCATGTAGTGTTTCTTCTGTGGACTCCATAATGAATTCAGTCAATTTACTGACTCCATTCCCCAGGAAAAGTAAAAATAGAGGTGAAATGATTACAGAGACCAACACCTGATTTGATTATAAATCAGAAAGCAAAAGGCAGTAGAAACTATATTTTAATAGAAAATTTCATAGGACAATATACGAAAACAATTGGATATGCAATTGTGAGATATAGAACGTTCTTTTCTGTTTCCCTCGTCTGCTGTTTGGTAACAGCGATTCTAATTCATAGAAAAGGACAGGAGCGACTGATTTAGGCCATCTGAATAAATTCATAAAACAACACAAACATACATAACGTGTTGAATCTCAGTTCTATCGACAGTGTATATATAGCAACAAAGTTAAGGCGACACTCCTGAGATAAACAGATATTCTTACCTAATGCACAGATTTTCACGAAACTTTGCAGGAAAATTACCTACATAAAATTAGAGATATTGCGAACATTTCTTTCATATAGAATTAATAATTTTTCCAAAATGTTTTTTTTTTGAAAATTTTGTTGAAATTTTTAATTCCATTTTTTCATGAAATTTAATTAACACGTTAATGGAAATTTGCAATTAGGTAGATAATACTTCTTTAAAAAGCACTACGTATTGATTTTCCTGTACATAATTTATATAAATTTGTGAAATTTTTATGTTCTAAAATTTTGGACTTAAAAATCCCTACTAGGCCTACTTGAAAAAATTCTGCAATCAAAAATTCCATAGGGATTTAAATGTAAAATTAAATTGGCGGGAAAATTAAAGCAAAGTTCAAGTGACGTTTCCTTCCTGATTCATTACCTAAAAGTCACCAGAATCGTATGTTTTTCCTTCCTTTCCTTTCTTAGCAGCTTCTGTCCGAATACTGGTAACTCTGGAAGCTTGTATCTTCTTCTTCTCCTTCTCCAAAGAACGGAAAATGATTTACCTGCATTTTGTTTTTCACAATGCACCTTTTTCTAGGTCGAAGTTATGGGAGTGTAGTTTCTGTCATGTCATGATTGTTGGCTATAGGTGCAGGACTTACATGGCTTGAGGTTGATGCGACACTTTCCTGATGAGAACCATCTGATTCCGATAACATTTCATGACCTTTTGTCCCTGGTTTCTCCAGAGGAGACTCCTGTTCGGTAATAGCTGATCCCCATCTCATTCCTATCAAAAGTTCAGCAATTTGTCACTTAGCTAAGGCTGATTTATATTTACACATATTGTTTATTCCCTTGGATACAAGCTATCAATTATTACAGCACACTATTTTTCAATAATAATGGGATCTTGATATGCAACTACGAGAGGTTACTTGCACACGTACATCACAAAAGTAAATAGACTGGCTACCACCACAGAACTCACAAAAAAAAAAATATTAAACATACAAGAATAACAAAACTTATAGTTGTCGGCATGATTGTAGTACCATCAGGAATACCAATAGAAGCATACAATGTTGCTCAATGACAGTCGAGTACTGAAATATTAGTCTGTTACAGGCTTTATAAATTCACTCAGAAATATGGTAGATCTTGCAGCTGGATTCTGTATAAATATATTGGGAGGGGGGCTGTTGGCCCATCCCATGGATGCATAATTGCAAAGAACAGGCATGTTTCATTGAATGAAAACATGACATTGACATGATTACCTTACAAAGCAGTTTAGCAGATGCCACGCCAATTTTTGCTGAGTGCAGACTGGCAAACAAAGTATTATTAAAGTGATTAGTTGTTTGAATTCAACCGAATAACTTTGCGACAAGACAGAAGAAGCTCAATCCTTTCATTTTCAGTCATTAAAAAAATTTGCCAAAATGACCAAAATATTGATTTTTATCTCCGGAGTGTCACCTTAAGTCGTGCATATCATGATGAAAAATGAAAATAATTAAGAGGAAAGAAATAGGTATGTGCTTCCCAAAATTGATTGTATCAAGTTCTGCAGGGCATTTGAGCTTGCACTGAGAATTACAAGTTGTCCATTTCATGACCGTATCGATGTTTAATCAAGAAGTAAGTATAAATATCCACCTAATCGATACTTTATTAATGCCTCAGGCAAAATTGAATAAAATTAAAACTTACAGGACATGTTTCGACCACTTAGTGGTCCTCTTCAGCTGTATAAATAAAGAACTGAAAAGAAAAACATTGACAATAAGCACAAATAAACGTTCTTTGGAGACTCCTTTGATAAAAATGGAGGTCATCAGAATAGGTCATCTTGCCTCTCGTTCTTGTTTGGAAAAGATGTTTATTCTGCGCTCTCTAGAGGGTCTGTCTTTGAGCGCGACCTGGTGAAGTAACGATGTGATACAGTTTGACAATTCATGGAAAGCTCTGGAGAGAAGGGAAGTAGAGTTTTATCGTCATCTAAAGTAACATGTGAGGGAGGAGGGAGACTGGGCTGTGCTTCTGCGATGTCGTGTTTGATTATATCTCTTGTTCGTCTAGTCTGTTTCATGTCTACCCATTCTAAGTATTTGCTAATATTCTCATATAAGATGTTTTTATGCAGAATAAACGTCTTTTCCAAACAAGAACGAGAGGCAAGATGACCTATTCTGATGACCTCCATTTTTATCAAAGGAGTCTCCAAAGAACGTTTATTTGTGCTTATTGTCAATGTTTTTCTTTTCAGTTCTTTATTTATACAGCTGAAGAGGACCACTAAGTGGTCGAAACATGTCCTGTAAGTTTTAATTTTATTCAATTTTGCCTGAGGCATTAATAAAGTATCGATTAGGTGGATATTTATACTTACTTCTTGCACTGAGAAGTCACGAAAAGACCAGCAATTCTGAAAATCCTGGTGTCTTCTTAGGACTAAAAAAAAATGCTATTGGCTTTACGTCGCACCGACACAGATAGGTCTTATGGCGATGATGGGACAGGAAGGGGCTAGGACTGGGAAGGAAGTGGCCGTAGCCTTAATTAAGGTACAGCCCCAGCATTTGCCTGGTGTGAAACTGGGAAACCACGGAAAACCATCTTCAGGGCTGCCGACAGTGGGGTTCGAACCTATCTCCCGAAGACTGGATACTGGCCGCACTTAAGCGACTGCAGCTATCGAGCTCGGTCTTGTTAGGACTAGTAGATTTCATGACAAGTAAAGATAACCCAGTATGGGAACACATGGAATCGAATCAAGTGTTTAAAGGGTTCTCCAAAACTACTCAGAATGAACTATTGCAGCGTATGTTAGAAGTTTGTCACAAAACATTAATACAACAAATGAAGGAAGCAAATTTTGTTGCAGTAATGGTAGATAAAGCAGCTGACATCTCTCAACAGTTGCAGATGGTATTAATTTTTCGTTATGAGAACAACGGCGAGCGATTTGAAAGGTTTTGGGGATTTTTTAAAACTGGAGGGTCAAAGTGCAAATATGCAATTTATGAATGCATCTTAAATGAACTAAATCCTATGTTTGAAGATAAACCTCACAAACTAATCGCACAGACTTTTGATGGTTATTCCATGATGAGTGGCATAACAGGGGGAGTTCAAGCAAAAATAAAGTTTCAGTATCCTAATGCACACTTGTTACATTACTATGTTCATCGACTGAACTTAATTATGGAAAAACCTGCTTCACAAAAGGGTGTTTTCGCTTGATTTATCGGCTTTCTCTGCATGCTTTTCAAGGTCACCATAGCGCTCGCCTGCTTTGCAATCAGTGGAGGATTGTTCACTGGAGACCATGGGAACACAAGAGAGGCACTGGAAGACCCCACAAGAGATGGCTCGATAACATAAAGCTGTTGGCTGGAACACGTTGGTTCCAAGTGGCTCAAGACCGAAGACGAAGGAAGCACATGGAGAGGCCTATATCCAGCAGTGGATTGAAATAGGCTAGAAAAGAAGAAGAAGAAGGCTCTATGAATGCCAAGCTGTCCTGTGACTCAGTGGAACTTTAAACAAGGAATGTTTGAAAGAACGTTTGCCATGGGACGATTGGTTTGTGGCGTTATTTGAATAACGAAGAATTTATTTTCCGGTTAACTTTTTTTAGCAAAATAATGCACAAACACAGTTACAATCAAGAACAATAAATGCAATCAAGCAAAGAATGCAGGTCTAATTTCATAGGTGTTATGAGGCAGCTCAGAGATAGCATAAGTCATAGCCATGTTGAAACAGGATCATCACTAGTTTGCAAGGAAAGGAAAATGGAAGGCCGGAAGATAACTGCAATAGAAGTGTATGATAGAATTACACAAAAAGCTCATCCATCACTTCAGTTAATTCAATCATCTTGAAAGGGAACTTGAAGCACCTGTTCAATATTATTCAGCTTTAGATAAGAATGAGAGGCAGGATTTCAGAAACACTGCAGACTCTGCTCCACAGCTTCAGCACATACTAACACACAATCTACAAGATACATTCTGGGAAGTTACTCAAGGTTCTGATTAAAACTCCAACAGCAACACCTGAAAGATGTGTTTCACCACTGACAAGAATAAAAACTTTCTTAACGAACATCATCCCCCAGGAACTAAATGCACTGCACTTGCAATGTTGCCCATTGAAAAGAACATGGTGTCATGCACAGAAGGCTTCAACACCAAAAGGATAGATAAGTTCTGAACTAAGAAGGACTTCATTTTTCTGTTGTTTGTTTGTTTGCTCGTTAACTGTAACACATTTAGCACGTTTGTCACTGGCCACCACTGATATTCAGTATAAAATAGTGCTACATTCCTACTATCATCCTCCTACCATACGTAAGACTATCAAATATAGTTTGACAAGTAGATGTGCACATCTGTACCAATTACACCAATTCAAATGTAAACAATCCCCCTATTCAATACTTCATAATATATAACATAACATGATTCAACCCGTTTTAAAGTAATCTTCAGTGGAAAATACTTCATAAAAACATAAGTAACACTAAAACAATATTTATAAATAAACAATTTAACAAGTGGCTTATTAAAATCTTGCAGTGGTGTCCTAGTAACATTACTGACACCTAATTAAAATCACTCTTCTTGAGAGCATTGTTTATCAGTTATTGAAAATGACTATCTCTCAAAGAGCCAAGTAGAAGATAAACTGTTTACGGGTTTCTTAGAGCACGATATCAGAGCATTCTCCACTATATAAAGTAACATTTATTTGCAAAGAATAATATCCATTGACATATCAACAGTAAGTTGTAATTATTACAAATTATCTGTGAAAATGACACTACATACCATATTAAAAACTTTTGAATAAAGTGCTGGGAAGTAAAAAGTAGATGAATAAAGATCAACTTGTATACAGTATTTCAAGAAAAATAACTATCATACCAAGCCATAAATTTATCGTTCAACTTTCTCAGTGATATTTAAGCACAAAAAGTAGAACCTTACCTATTAATATCCCACGTATAAATACTTCCATCAAAGCCAGATGTAACAAGCAGACCATCACGAGGAGAAAACTCTATATTCTTCACCCAATTAGAATGACCATGTAAAGTTCGTATTTGTGTCTTGAGATTTCGAGCATCCCACAGAGCAACAGTACTATCATCACTGCAAGTAGCAAATACCCTAGAATCAAGAAACCTGAAACACAAATTAATAATCCACATCAACAAAATTTTACAATAGAGAACTGAATTAAAGCTGTTGAACTACAATGTATTAAATCATTTCCTCATTAATGATACTAAGACTAAAAATACTTGACACAATTAACTGATATTTACATCATTCACATTCTATAGAATACAATAAATTCTGTACAATTCCCACGAAGTAGAGCTCGAGCTGTACTCCGTATTTTTCTTTCCAGTTTCTGGGTACACACACTTTACTGAAATTTACCCAGAGAGTAAACGTCGCTCAAAAACGCACGCACAGATCAATGCGAACATTCACTGAACACACATATTATAAGTGACAATACATTTTGAACTCACGCAGAGATGGTTACAAACGTTAATACACTGAAAAGGGGAGCTGACAGTATATGTGAAAGGTATTGCATCAGCTGCACAGTCAGGTGACTGGGGTTCAATTCCTGTGGAGAGCAAGTATTCAAGTATTAAGGAAATACAAGTTGCCTTCTCAACTTAGCTATGAGAAAAGAGGTTCCAGTCCGAATAATATATAAAGGATCAGACTATGAGACTAGCTATTCCTGTAGCTGAGCAGGGAAGATCGGACATGTGAACTACAATGAGGAGGCATTGTGCAACAAAAAGGTGAACGTTGGAGAGTGCACAATATACAGGCGACAAAGCCTACTGCCTCAAGCACAATAACAGAATAGTTAACCGTTTCAGTGCCACCAGTGGGGTTCAACTAAAGCTATTTGTACTCGCCTGAAGATACAAAATAAGAACCCACAGCAATGGTACCATGTGAATATGGCAATACTGTTACATGCTTAAGAGACCATCAGTCTTGTCGCAGCCCCTTCAGTATTTCCTGAAAGGTATGACTAAACCAGCTCGGGGAAGCTCCAAGCCCGCCTGAGACATGCTGTGGCCCTCCTCTATCATTTCCTTCATCTAGTTTCTCCATGCACTTTCTGGAAGGTAAAACAAGAATGTTCCATCGCTAGCTGAACACTGAATATTCTAGTAACCCATCATCAAGGTATAACTACAAGGCTGCTGCGAGTGAGGGGTGGTTGTTGCATCGGAGTATCGAGTAGGTGGACTGAAGACTGCTATTGGCTGCTGTCAGGGTATCATCGGGTACGGGACGGTACTTCTGTGAACTGAAGATCATCGTGAATCAGTAATTGGAACATCTATCATGAGTGTAACTGGGCCTGTGTTAACCTTTCAAGTGGTAATGACTGAATAAATCGTCATATCCGCATGGTTTCCCAAGTGGCCATGATGGAATATTCCGTCATCGCATTGTAAATGTCATTCGATTTATTCCATCGTAGGATCCAAGATAGCTTTCCTTTGCACCTGTATGTTAGTTTTGAGATCTGCCTACAGCATCACTCTCCTAAAGCCACGTGACCAGGCGAAATGCTTTCGTTCCGCACCCAGCTGGCAGCCAGTCAGCACCGGCTGCCAGACGGCTGAGAGTGATAGATAGTGCATAATGGCAGGTGCAAGCGGAGCTCAGAATTGTCTGCGATAAGAAGAAATGTTTGATTTATTACACTGTAACAATTCGGAGAGTGATGTGTCATCTGATAGTGAGACTACTATTGAAATGTCAGGAGATAGTGAGCGCAATGGTGATCAAGAAAAAAGAATTGGAATTTCTCCACCTACAGATAGCCCTACAACTTATTCCTCCTCAGTTGAAGCTATAGGTAACAGCAAGGAAGTTCTTGACACACCTATATCCCCCGCTCCTCCACCTCCTCAGGTGCAAGAGCAAGGAAGAACGCATCATCAATATTACACCCGGCGCAAAACTGTGAAAGAATGACAGGAGTTACTGTTCCAAAGGGAAGCAGGCTTAATAAGATTTGACAACTAGGAATTAGTTATATTTTCATCTACATTAATAATAAGAGCCGCACTGTGATATCAGGATTTCTTCATTTCGATAATTACTTATAAATTGTATAATTTTTAATTTATAAATTGATCTTTTTTCATGAATTATTAAGAAAAGAATATTTATTAGGACAATTTCTCTATGGAATATTGTACAAGCGTTTCCTTGACGACTGCTTTCTATTGTAGAAATAATTTATATATTTTCTCTTGAGTTATTTGTTTGTTTTAATCTTGTCAATCTTATGTTAATTTTAAGGACACTTAATCTAAAGCATTACTTTGTCAATTTTATATATTTTTCATCTAAACAGTGTTATGTGGCTGAAGATGTTGATAATATACGAAACATGTACCACTTTTGACCATTAAAAATTGCCTTAAGCAATCACTGTATCGACTAGGTGGAAAATAAATAAATACTTAATTGTGAATCTATTGAAGTGCGATACGGACCATGAAGCTGATTTTATGTAATTAAGTGTACGTGACAGTAGCACTAGCGGTGATACTCAGCTTGATGTACGGACGAAGGTAGGATCTGAAGGGTCGAGATTTATATTTACGGCACAACCTGGACTAAATGTACAAATTAAGATTTAAATAATCCGCAAGAATATTTTCAATTATTCATCACTCCTGAATTAGCAGAACTAACAAGTAGGGAAACCAACCGGTATGCTCATCAGTTTTTAGAAAGCACACCGACCTTGAAACTCTGTGAGAGTGAATCAGTGGACTGACATGAAGATGAAATTATGATTTTACCCTCATTCTTTCTCTTGCAAGGCATTCATCAGTTACCTGACAACAAGAGCTACTTTTCTCGTAGACAGATGTTAGAGACTCCAATACTTTTGGAGCTGTTCTCTGAATGAAATAAGATTTCATCTCTTCCTCTAATTCTTACACTTTGTCGATAACAAAGCATACGATAAAGCCACATGTGGTCTGAAGAAACTCTACAAACTGAAACCTATTCTGGACCACTTGAATAGCAGATTCCAAAGTGTGTACACACTCTACAAATCTTCCCGTCTCACTGATGTCTAATGCTCAGTGCACCAGGCAGTCAAAAATGTTACAGAGGATAATAGGAAAAGGGTTGTGAGTCACACCTAGGAAGATCTACATAAAGCAAAGGAAACTGATAGATCTGTTCAATGTCGAGTGGAACAACTTATTACTTCCATGGGTAATTTATTTATCATATGATGAATGTATGTAATGGTGGCAGCAGTGACTCCAGTGATACTAGTGACAAGGACGAAGACACCGATATTTACGAGGAGTGTGGCATATTCCCTTTGGATTAGTTAATTTGAATACAGAATTTGTTTCATTTTATTGCAATATTTTATTATTATGGCACTGATATTCTATAAGCATGTTGAAGTTCTACTGTACCAGCGACATTTTTATTACCGTGGTGATACTATTCTCAGGGTTTTACTTTCTATGCAACTATGCAACTATGATACTATTTACAGAGTTTGGGTTTTAATATTATTTTATTATTACGTTCATAGTCTACTATTATACAGAGTTATTACGGTTATTCTATTCTCTGAGTGTGCTTAATTTTTACTGGAATGTTTTGTTATTATATTTACACTATTCTTGGAGTGTGGTTAATTTTGACAGGAATGTTTTGTTGTTATATTTACGCTATTCTCATGCCTTTGCTGGCGAGATGTAGTGTTTACAGTGCACTATGTCTTCTGGTATGGGCTAGAATAAATTTGTTACTTTCATTGATCTGCCTGTCTCAGTCTCATCCTTGGCTTGGACAATATGAAGGTGTGATACAAATTCTTATAATTTTGTTAATTACCACCTATTCAATACAATAAAAACATAGTACAAACTTACATATTTATTGAGATGTTTATATGGTACATGTTTCGCTCCTTTTTCGTGAGCATCATCAGCCAATTATTATTTACTTAAGGATATATAAGATCATGAAACAATTCTTTTGGATTAAGATTATGCCTATAAAACTGACAAATCTTATAATATTTTACAAGTCATATAACAATAAAATTATGTCTATAAGTTAAAACATATTTGTCTAAAATCTATATAAAGCTAACATTTTATTGACGAAACTCATTATTTAAAAAAATAAAAAATAAAAAACTTTTGAGATCTGGCTAATTGTATTGATTCAATGTAGTTCTCAAGAGGCTAGAAGTAACACTAAACAATTACGCAGCAGAAAGAAAAATATACCAACAAGCCATTTTGAAACATACGAGAACATTTTAAATCCTATATCACATTAGAAAGTGTTTCATCAACAAGTTTGTTCACGAACAATATTATCCTATTGACAATATAAAATTAATGCCAATACATTTGTATAAATGTTACTCCAGCAACAACGGGAACAAATCAAATATCCATAACATAGACAATTATCAACTGCAGAAAAATGTCAATATAGTTTACGAACTTTTAACGACAATCATACAAGTTAAGCAACATTGAATCGATACAATTAGCCAGATCTCAAAAGTTTTTTATTTTTTATTTTTAAAAAATAATTTTAAAGGATGTTCACCAGATGAGTTTCGTCAATAAAATGTTAGACTTAGATAGATTTTAGACAAATATGTTTTAACTTATAGACATAATTTTATTGTTGTAAGACTTGTAAAATATTACAAGATTTGTCAATTAGTTTTATAGGCATAATCTTAATACAAAAGAATTGTTTCATAATTTTATATACCCTTAAGTAAATAATAATTGGCTGATGATGCTCACGAAAAAGGATCGAAACATGTACCATTTAAACATCTTAATAAATATGTAAGTTTGTACTACGTTTTTATTGTATTGAATAGGTGGTAATTAACAAAATATAAGAATTTGTATCACAAGTAGATCTTCAATATGGACAAAGAAAATGAAATTTATAACCTACAATATGAAGGTGACCGAGGTATGAGCGATGCAAGTAATACCAATCCTTATGCAGCCAGTCCCTGTTATGAATGGTGTGAAAATATCACTCATAGGGTCAGTTGTGCTGCATGCCTTTCAGTGGGCTGGACAGACTGATATGTAATAGCAACTTCTGACTCGGTGAGGGAAGCAACGGGAAACTACATCAGTCCTCATTTCCCTAGTATGCCTCTTCAGTGACGCCTAGGCTATTTATGACAGCTGTTGGCGGAACTGTGGAGGATCAAACCAGCCTTTGGGCTGAATACGCAACATACATACATACATACATACATACATACATACATACATTTACGCTATTCTCAGCGTGAGATCCATTTTTATTGGAATGTTTCATTATTATGGTTACACCATTCTTGGTTTTCAATATATTAGAGGTAATTTGCATGAATTTCTATTGCATTAACACAGAATCTGATGTACATGTGCATGAAATATTTTATGAGTTCACGTTTGTTTATATGCACAGTTTAAAACTGACAACACTGTCTGAGAAATGTCAGGGCCAGACAACGGGGCAACTTGACTGTAAGTGAGGCCATTCATGGTTGAAAAGATGTGTAAGTGTTTTTTATTAGGTCATCCTGAAATAAATTAGAGTAATAAAACAGACTGTGTTTTATTCATAACAATATGTTATCATATGAAACAATAATAATTACTTTACAATTTATTTTAGCAATATCTTGTGCCATTCTCATTTGGGGGAAATCATGAAGGAGTCCTGAATTCACTGCTTTTCTTACATTGCTCTGTAATGGTAAACTTGGCAAATTTATTGCAATTCATATACTGAACCATAACTGCAGTAACTGAAACTAAAATAAAGATCAGATTAACAGTTATCAAACCTCACTCCAAGGTGTATAATGCCTTCATGGAGAGAAAGTACAAATCCGTACCTAGGTATATCCGTCCATAAATAGTAATATAAATAGTGAATTAGTATAAAAGAGTATAAATAGTAAATATAGTAAATAATAGTAAATAAATAATTAAATAACAGTAAATAATAGTGAAAATGGTAAATAGTATAAATATTACATAAAATGAACTTCATTGTAAAGCCCATATTGTCGTAAATATACTTTGAAGGTTGAGTCAAATGTTCCACCTTTACAGTACCAAGATTCTTTATTATCTAATTATTTACAAATCATTTTTAAAAATATGACAGGACATGTTTCGTCTAAGTTGTAGACATCATCAGCCGCAAGAGTCTTTAAGAGAAAGCAACAAGGACAAGGACAAAGCAACACATTAAAATAATTCGGGTAGCCGAATACGTCAATTAAAATGGTGAAGAGTGTTCAGGATTGTTCAGAGCACAACACTTAAAAATATATTGTTGGCATTAAAATTAAAATTGCCCATATGGGATGATTCAGTAAAACTTTGTGTTAAAATTCTTCTTTTTGAAGGTTCTGTGTTGACATACAATATTCTGTTGTGTTGGTGAAAGTTTGATAATGTGGTGCACAATGTTAAATCCACTAGCATAAAAATGATGTATAAGGAATCCAGTGAGCAGATGTTAAGGTCGTCTTGTTGGCATGATGTTGACATTTCTTGCTGAGAAGTTAGGTGGAATATTTGAACATGATAACGTGTGTGGAATGTGCAGTAAAGGGCCCTAGAACGAGAATGATAGCTATTTTTAGTGTTAAAATAGGCAAGTTTTGTATCTTGTGATATAAAGCAATAAATAAAAAAATATAAAGAGTGCGGCACATCTGATTACTTACGTTCTCGCCTGTTCAAGAGCGACTAGTTCAGCGTGGACGATTGTGGCTGACTGGGGGTGAACTATGGAGGTCGTGTGTGATGGGAGCTGGTATGAGGGGAAAGTAGGGGAAGGTTGGAATCAATAGGCGGGGAGCTATCACGTGGAAGCTTGTTTGTAAGTTTGTCAAAGTAGGAACTTTTAAGCAATGCCTCGAAAATTACGTTCGCAGTTTCTGAATTTTCATTCAAATTATGAATGGGATTACGTTTTTGATCTATATTAATATAGATGTTTTCTAGAACGTTAAGTAAAGTGCCTTTATTAAGAAAATAAAGAATTTTTAAGTCCTGTTCTATGGAAGTAAAGAAATGATTGGACTCTGTCATATGAATGCTCAGCAGTATGTAAAGATTGTTGGTTACAAGGATAATGTCGAGATAGAGGAAGAGACTAAGGCCAAAGAAGTAATAAAATTTACATATGATAACAATGACACATTTACAATAAGATACAAAAGTTGAAAACTAGAAAAGCGGGTGGAATTGATCAGATTTCTGGGGATATACTAAAGACAGTGGGTTGGGATATAGTACCATATCTGAAGTACTTATTTGATTATTGTTTGGTCGAAGGAGCTATACCAGATGAATGGAGAGTTGCTATAGTAGCCCCTGTGTATAAAGGAAAGGGTGATAGACATAAAGCTGAAAATTACAGGCCAATAAGTTTGACATGCATTGTATGTAAGCTTTGGGAAGGCATTCTTTCTGATTATATTAGACATGTTTGTGAAATTAATAACTGGTTCGATAGAAGGCAATTCGGTTTTAGGAAAGGTTATTCCACTGAAGCTCAACTTGTAGGATTCCAGCAAGATATAGCAGATATCTTGGATTCTGGAGGTCAAATGGACTGTATCGCGATTGACATGTCTAAAGCATTTGATAGGGTGGATCATGGGAGACTACTGGCAAAAATGAGTGCAATTGGACTAGACAAAAGACTGAATGGGTTGCTATATTTCTAGAAAATAGATCTCAGAGAGTTAGAGTAGGTGAAGCTTTGTCTGACCCTGTAACAGTTGAGAGGGGAGTTCCTCAGGGCAGTGTTATCGGACCATTATGTTTTCTTATATATATAAATGATATGAGTAAAGAAGTGGAATCGGAGGTAAGGCTTTTTGTGGATGATGTTATTCTCTACAGAGTGATAAATAAGCTACAAGAGTGTGAGAAACTGCAACGTGACCTCGAAAATGTTGTGAGATGGACAGCAGGCAAATGGTGTGTTGATAAACGGGGCTAAAAGTCAGGTTGTGAGTTTCACAAATAGGAAAAGTCCTCTCAGTTTTAATTACTGCGTTGATGGGGTGAAAGTTCCTTTTGGGGATCATTGTAAGTATCTAGGTGTTAATATAAGGAAAGATCTTCACTGGGGTAATCACATAAATGGGATTGTAAATAAAGGGTACAGATCTCTGCACATGGTTATGAGGGTGTTTAGGGGTTGTAGTAAGGATGTAAAGGAGAGTGCATATAAGTCTCTGGTAAGACCCCAACTAGAGTATGGTTCCAGTGTATGGGACCCTCACCAGGATTACCCGATTCAAGAACTGGCAAAAATCCAAAGAAAAGCAGCTCGATTTGTTCTGGGTGATTTCCGACAAAAGAGTAGCGTTACAAAAATGTTGCAATGTTTGGGTTAGGAAGAATTGAGAGAAAGAAGAAGAGCTGCTCGACTAAGTGGTATGTTCCGAGCTGTCAGCGGAGAGATGGCGTGGAATGACATTAGTAGACGAATAGGTTTGAATGGCGTCTATAAAAGTAGGAAAGATCACAATATGAAGATAAAGTTGGAATTCAAGAGGACAAACTGGGGCAAATATTCATTTATAGGAAGGGGAGTTAAGGATTGGAATAACTTACCAAGGAAGATGTTCAATAAATTTCCAATTTCTTTGAAATCATTTAGGAAAAGGCTAGGGTGCAACAGATAGGGAATCTGCCAACTGGGCGACTGCCCTAAATGCAGATCAGTATGATTGATCTTCTGTGTTTAGCGGCATTGATATGTTCCTTATATCTCACTGAAAAGCCTCTACCGGTTTGCCCAATATAGCTCGCGGGACATTGGTTGCAATTCAACTTATATACGCCTGATTTATTATATTTATTCATAGTGTTGTTAATTTTATGTTGGTTGTAAAAGAGATTAGTGTTATTGTTGACTGTTTTAAAAGCAATATTGATCTTATGCTTCTTAAAGATGTTGGTGATATTTTAAATGTTATTATTGGTGTAAGTGAAAGTGGCGTATTTATGTCTTTCTTTTTGTTTCTCTAAGCAGAGTTGAATTGGATTTGTTAGTAACTTTATTGACTATCCTGTCATTGAAATGCCTGCTAAAACCGTTTTTTCTCGCTATTAAGCGGATGGAGTCGAGTTCTTTTTTTCCGATTTACATTAGATAAAGGGATATGAAAAGCTCTGTGGATCAAACTATAAAATGTTGCTCTTTTTTGAGATTCCGGATGCATTATATCTTGCCAGATGGTGTTAATACTTTGGGTGGGCTTCCTGAATATGGTATAAGAGAATTTGTTGGAGCTGTTATTGATAGTAACATCTAAGAAATTTAAAGAATTATTAACTTCCGCTTCAGAAGTAAACTTGATCCATGGATCGATTGCATTCAACTGTTCAAGAACGATATCGCCATTGGAGATGTTGTAGTCTGTTATGGCAAATGTATCATCAACAAAGCGCGTCCAGAATACAATACGTCTAATTTTATTAAGAATTTTGGAATTTTCCAAGTGATCTAAATAAATTTCTGCCCATAGGCAGACTGTCCTGCTTATAAATGTTTTCATTAAAAGTGAAGTAGTTGTTGGAAATTAAAAATTCTAAAATATTTAAAAATTCTTCTATCTCTTGTATGCTTAATTTTCTGTGTTTTAGAAAAATGTCCTTGATGATCTTTAAAGTTTTTTTGACCGGTATATTAAATAATAAACACTTTATTAATCATCATAATTAAAGATACAGTACACAAATTGTGCATTGTATAAACGAAGTTTGTCATATGTACTGTCACTTCTCACTATTACAAAATTTCACAATAGATAATCCCCGGTTTTTGCGTGTAATTACGTGATATCGACTGCAATGCTCATTGCACAGCTTGCAAACATTGTTTCGTTGCGGTCATGGAAGTACTCTGTGTTGGACAGTTTATGGTAATACCCATGGACCGCCATCAAGTTAATGAAATGTCGCATGTCTTGATTGGTCTTTGTCCATGTTCTATTCATCATCGCCTCCGTTGAGTAGAAATCGCTATATTAGAATACATCTTTTTTATGTCAAATGAGTACATTTTTTGTTGTGCTTGTAATACTAGGTTTTTGTCGAATTACAAAGTTCTATAGAATTCTTAATAGAGCTGGGATTTTCAAATTTATAGTATTTCTTCAAGAAGTTATGAATAAATTCAGAAGTTTTGTAAGTTAACTATGGGTCTTATGGGAATATCTGTTTTGTGGACTTTAGGCAATGCTTTGGCTGTGGGGATACTGGGATTCATATTGATAAGTTTTTGAGGATCGTGTTCAGTGAGAATAAAGGACGTCTGTTTCAATAGCTGTTTTAAGTTCTTTTGAATATTGTTAGTGGGATCTTTTTTTATCAGTTTAAAAGAATTCTCGGAAAAGAAGGTTTCAGTATTTTGCATGTAAGTCTCTTTGTTCATAATAACTGTAGCATTGCCTTTGTCCGCTTTTGTGACTATTAGATCATTCTCGATTTTCTGTTTTAACGAGTCTATGGCTTTTTTAGGAAATAAAGGAGCTGTGGATTTGTCGACTTCAATTAGATTAGAAAGTTTTTGCGAATATTGAGTCTAATTTCTGTTTGACTGTCAATTGGCAATTTTTGTATGGCACTTTCAGTTTCAGCAGTAATGGCAATGGCATCTTCCAATTTAAAGGCAGTAGGCCAATTAAATTTAGGGCCTTTCTCTAAAATGTCGATATCTGAAGCACTAAGTTGGGTATCAGAAAGATTTATTACCGGGTCGTGGAACTTCAAGTCTCCCGAGTCAGATTCGTTAATGTGCCTATTGTGTGGAGGGTATTTTTTGTTTTGACTATTATTACGCATGACTGTGTTGAATTTGTTGTCTAGAGTGGCCTGTTTTTTTATGATAACATTCTCTATTTTCATAAGAGCGAATTTCTGAAAAGAATCCCATTCTAAAGGGGTTAGGGAGGACGAAGCAACCAGATGTGCTTCATATAACTTTGTGTTAAGTAAAGCTTTCCTGTATAGGAACTTGATTTCATTTCTAATCCATAATGAATTAGACTTAAATTGGGTTTTTCTATGCCAATAAGAAGTGTTGTTCTTATTTTGATTAAACTTCAAGAACTTTTAAAACAGTCAACAATAACACTAAATCTCTTTTACAACCAACATAAAATTAACAACACTATGAATAAATATAATAAATCAGGCGTATATCAGTTGAATTGCAACCAATGTCCCGCGAGCTATATTGGGCAAACCGGAAGAGGCTTTTCCGTGAGATATAAGGAACATATCAACGCCGCTAAACACAGAAGATACTCCGCCATGAGCATTCGTATGACAGAGTCCAATCATTTCTTTACTTCCATAGAACAGGACTTAAAAATTCTTTATTTTCATAATATGGGCACTTTACTTAAAGTTCTAGAAAACATTTATATTAATATAGATCAAAAACATAATCCCATTCACAATTTGAATGAAAAATCAGAAACTGCGAACGTAATTTTCGAGGCATTGCTTAAAAGTTCCTACTTTGACAAACTTACAAACAAGCTTCCACGTGATAGCTCCCCGCCTATTGATTCCAACCTTCCCCTACTTTCCCCTCATACCAGCTCCCATCACACAAAACCTCCACAGTTCGCCTCCAGTCAGCCACAATCATCCATGCTGAACTAGTCGCTCTTGAACAGGCGAGAACGTAAGTAATCAGATGTGCCGCACTCTTTATATTTTTTTATTTATTGATTTATATCACATGACACAAAACTTGCCTATTTTAACACCAAAAATAGCTATCATTCTCGTTCTAGGGCCCTTTACTGCACATTCCACACACGTTATCATGTTCAAATATTCCACCTAACTTCTCAGCAAGAAATGTCAACATCATGCCAACAAGACGACCTTAACATCTGCTCACTGGATTCCTTATACATCATTTTTATGCTACTGGATTTAACATTGTGCACCACATTATCAAACTTTCACCAACACAACAGAATATTGTATGTCAACACAGAACCTTCAAAAAGAAGAATTTTAACACAAAGTTTTACTGAATCATCCCATATGGGCAATTTTAATTTTAATGCCAACAATATATTTTTAAGTGTTGTGCTCTGAACAATCCTGAACACTCTTCACCATTTTAATTGACGTATTCGGCTACCCGAATTATTTTAATGTGTTGCTTTGTCCTTGTCCTTGTTGCTTTCTCTTAAAGACTCTTGCGGCTGATGATGTCTACAACTCAGACGAAACATGTCCCGTCATATTTTAAAAAATGATTTGTAAATAATTAGATAATAAAGAATCTTGGTATTGTAAAGGTGGAACATTTGACTCAACCTTCAAAGTATATCATAGTATAAATAGTAACATATACCTTGCCAGGGTACGTACCTGTGCAGTTCATAAAAATCTATCTTTCCCATCTACGAAGGTAATCCCAAAAAATAAGGTCTTCTATTTTTGTATAAATACATAGACCTGTTTGTTTCTAAAATTGTTTACATCATTTTACAGCTTGAACATTTAGCTATTTTTCTACATAATCATTATTTCGGTCGATGCATTTTTGTAGACACTGACAGTTTTTGTATGCCCATGGCATACCAACTCGCCGCCATGCTGTTAAGGAAGTTGTGAACCTCATCTTTCATCTGGCACCCATCTTGCGCACACCTTCCGGTATTTCAACATTTCCGTTAAAATTCTGTGAGTGGCGCTTCGGGAAACCTCAGGAACCAAAGTGCTGAGATCATCCAGGGTAATCCGCCGATACAATACTTGTCACATCATAAATAATTAGCAATAGAACTTTAATTTCAACATCAAAATTTTAAATATACTATATAACTACAGCATTTTATGGGGAAACCTCACATCAATCTGCCACCAGCTGATTTCTCTGCAGCATAGAAAGCCAGGAGTTCAAAACATCCCAGCAGTTAGTTTGAAGATTTACTCCTAAATATCCTGACTACCATTCCCACAAAATCTTGCATTTTGAAGTTGATGAAAAAGTGGCATACAACTGGTTCAGTTGGTAATATACAGAGGGAACTGAAAAGAAAAGTTTTAACTGAAGATAAACTTGGGGATATCTCTGAACGCATCTTCTGTAGTTATCATTTGTTCACATAACATTCCACCAAATAAATTTGCTGTTAAATGAATACTTCATTTTCCCATCGATTACTTAATACATAAGCAATATACATGAGCAAATCACATACATTCCGGTCCAATTCTCAGAAGAAACTAACTGCAGAGATGTTTTGTACACCTGGCTTCCAATGCTCTTGGCCAACGGAGTGATGTGAGGCATCCTAATAAAATGAGAGCAATGTATTAAAATTTAAGTATTTCACTATAAAATATGTTTTAAAAATTAATATTAATGGGGTCTAAAACCAATGTGGATTTCACCTAATTTTATGGCCAGACCTCCTTCGTGACACCAACCTTATGTGGAGGGGCGAACTCACTACAGCGTGTTTCTGTGGCGTGTTGTGTTTATATGAAGATGTGTATTAAGACAAATACCAACACATAGCCCCCGAATCAGAAGAATTAACAATACGCAGTTAAAATACCTGGCCTGGCCAAGTATCAAACCCAGTATCAGAAATAAAGAGGCTGCGGAACCCAACCTGATGTCTTTTTTTTTCTTTTTCTTTTTATTTCAGCGTGCATCAGTGTGATGATAAAAGTGTCTACATTTTCCATTATAAGTACAGTCCTGAATATAAAATAATGGTGATCATGACAGGACTAAGGCAAAGCAGCAATGGAGAATTTGGCTAAAAAAATTAACCCAATAAAGGGGTATTTTATGCAAACATATAATGATTTCAACAAAGTGATCCAAAACATGGTGGTGGTTGTTTTAAGATGAAGTACAACTGGGCAACCGTCCTCTATTATTATTATTATTATTATTATTATTATTATTATTATTATTATTATTATTATTATCATCATCATCATCACTAATCAGAAGGAAAGCAGGAAGGTACCCAACACTTTGAAAAATGAAGGCATGGGTTAAAGAAAGACAAGAGCCACAAAGAGTGTGGAAATGAAAGACTCCCTAGGCCTTCATACATAATACCGTCAGGGTCAGAAAAGAACAAGAGTTGACTAAGGGAAGTCGGATAGGATAGATGAAAGTGAGGAGCCTGACACAAGTAAGTGGAAGCACTGCTAGGACTCAGCTAAGGGGCCTGTGGTCGCCAACCCACGCTCCCAAGTTTTAGAGCCCTTGGGGCCCTTTTTAGTCTACTCCTACGACAGGCAGGGGATACCGCAGTAATCATTCTACTGCCCACCCCACAGGGGGAGAAAACGAAGTTACCTTCAGTGAAACAGTACATATATAAAATACAGTGTAACTATGTAATAAAGAGGAACATTTGTTCAAGATTGAAGAAGAGAGAAGTCAACTCTCCTTCCCAAATATTGACAATAAAACTCAGGATGAAATAGATAAGGCATTTGACATCAGAGCAATACAGGGATCACTGGTTAACTGCTAACATGGTATACTAAAGTGTTAGACTTATGAAGGCTGGAGCCATTTCAGACAAGTCTATGTCTAATCAGCGTAATTATAAATTACCAATGTTAGAGTTGGAGCAGTTTAATGCAGATGTAAGACAATGGATTGGCTTCCGGGGACAATTCCAGGAAATTCATAATGACAGAAATATGAACATAGGTGATGATGATGCTTGTTGTTTAAAGGCGCCTAACATCTAGGTCATCGGCCCCTAATGGTACGAAATGAGACTAAATGTAATGACAAATTGAAAGTCCAAAATCCTCCACTGACCAGAATTCAAAACGTGAGGACGAAGAATGAATGGATGGATATGAATTTAAAACAATGAGTGGATCCAACCCGCAGTGCCTCACGTTCAAAGAAACTGACATAAAACAATAGTATTACTGACCAAGGGACTGCTTCTAAAGCACAACAATGAATCGATGATGCTTGCAGTCTAAAGGGGTCCAAAATTCTCATAATGGTACTTATCGCTAGGAAAGTAGAACCATGGTATTTGTCATGGTGCGCTACTAACCAAAAGTAGCGTAGACTCGCGGTATTCCACACATTATGGTACTACTCACAGGTAATAAAATTCGCACATGTAATACAGACCTATTGTGTTTCGCACATTGTGGCGCCATTTACAGGCAATGCAAACCTATGGTGTTCATCACATAAGTGTACTAACCACAGGGACTCGTACTATCCTGTGGTGTTACTCATATACTGGGTACTAATCATAGGCAGGCCAGAACCATGGTGTCGCTCACCCATGGTGTTGCTCATAGAGTGGTACTAATCACAGGTACTGTACAAGCCGACAGTGCACTCAAAGTGGGGGCTGACTACACGGTGCTCCAGTGTGCTACTAATAACAAACCTATTTGGTACCTAACATAGTGTTACTACGCGCAAGTAAAAGCGACTCGTGGGTTCCCCGCGTGGTGGTACTAACCACAAGCAGTTTCATGGTTCTAATACAATTATCCCTTGTTCGCCCCTTTTAGTTGCCTATTACGACAGGCAGGGGATACCGTGGATATATTCTTCGCCTGCGTCCCCCACCCACAGGGGGTTTATTAACATACAAGATAAGTTTCAGTACTTCATTAAATCCATGGAAAGTGGTTCACTAGCATGTGAATTAAAAGAGAATTATCCAAGGCCATTCAGCAACGTGCAAATATTCACGTGACGAATTCCTTATCAAGGTCCAACTTCGGAAATTAACACCTCATGCAACAGGCAAATAAACTGAAGCAGTTATCATTAACACAACTTTAGGACACGCTAGAAATACAGTTGCATGCACTCAAGTCGCTAGGGGTTACATCAGATAAATATGCAGGAATGTTATTTCCAATGATGGCATCTACATTACTTTACCAGTAGATAGCTTGAGGGTCTGAAAGCACCACAAGTGAAAAAAAAAAAAGGGCATCGCTTGATGAGAATGCTGACAATAAGTTCAATGGTGTATTGGAATTGCTGTTAGAGTTTCTTAGGACAGGATTAGAAAGCGAGGAGCGATTTAGCCTACCTAAAACGTTTCGCTCCCAATCAAGATGTAGCAATAAGGTGTTGAGTTGCCTAAGGTTACCATACCTACATTAGCTACCATATTCAGTACAGAGCAGAATAAAAAGATAAGTTGTGTTTTCTCTCAAAAGAGTTCTCAAAATTCACAGGATTGTCTTGCAGTTATTGTAGGGGAAGTTCAATTGAGGGAAAAGTGGATAAACTTAAGAAACCTACTCTGTCCTACTACAGGTCCTAATTCTAACTCCTGTAAAGCAGTTATAAATGTCTTGTATGTGAGAGAAAACATTTCATCATAATGTGTGCTGACATAGGGACATACAAGCAGCCAACTACCCTCAACAATAGAATCAAAGAAAATGCAGGAAATAAGTCAAAACCTGATGTCCTATCAGAGTAAACAAGCTGTCCTCCAGACTGTAATGGTTAGAGCGGTACAAGAAAAGGCGAGTACAACAATGAGAGCCTTAATAGATTCAGGCTCTCAATGTTCATATTTAAAGGCAGAAAGCGTAATTTTTTTTAGTTTGAAACCAGGCAAGACAGAATATACCACAGTCTACTTGGGGAGTTAAGAGGCATTTCGGTTCTTCAAATTTAACTCTTGCCTCGCGCCGACTTCGTCTACTTCAATCACGACCTGAATTTTTTACATTTTAAAAAATAGTGCACTGTGCATATATGTTTTCATTTGTTTCCGGTATTGCGCTTTTTACTTTATTTTTTTCCTCTTCACAATTGTTTTTTTTTTTTTTTTCACGTCAACTGTTCCAAAAATTCCACAGGATCACAATTACTTATACAATTATATTGAATTATATTATATGTATCTATATATACTTACATTCCCGCAAGCGAAGCAAATACTGGATCATTAAGCTATTCTTCATTTTACGTTGGCGTTTTAAACCACAGTGCCTGATGTTGAATATATCGTGCTGATCACCGGGAGCAGGCAAGTTACTTCAATTGATCTACTCAACTTCAGCACGATTATGGATCTTCATATGTGTTCGATTGTGTTATGACTTTGTGCCTGACAGTGTATACAAGCTAGCTCATTTAAATGTTCTCCGCTTTTCATAAACATTATAAGACTTTGCCTAACACTGCGTGTGCCATACTGCCGATCAGAAAATTACGCACTGTATCTTTTAAGTGACTTACATTTTACTTCTTCTGAATTTTACAGTGTCTACCCCCGTCATTTTTATATCGCCTCTTCTACTGATCCGGAGTGAACTTGATCTTTTATTTTCTTTTACCTATGCATTGTTTTTCATGTGTTAATCGGCTGATGATGACCTGGACTAGGGTCGAAACCGGTACCACTTCTACTTATTATTAAATAAGAATGTAATCACTGCATTTCTTATTCTTTTGTATTGAATAGGTTGAACCTCTTTATTTATTATTTCAATTTTAACGGAGATATTCGACGTGTCAGACTTCATGGTACATTTTTGGACAGTAGCTCTTACTTGGATAAAGAAAGATGAGCCCTGGAGTTCTGGAGTGTGTGTTTCCAACAGAGACAAGAAAATCTGACAGGTTAGCATGGATAAAGAACGATGAGCCCTAAGAATTCTGGGAGATGTGTGTTTTTTCCAACAGGTGCAAGAAAATCTGATAGGTTAGAAAACCAGAAGAATGGCATCACTTACCCAGGCAGACTGCATGGTACATTTTTGGACAGGCTCTACAGTAGCTATTACTTGGATAAAGAAAGATGAGCCCTGGAGTTCTGGAGTGTATGTTTCCAACAGAGACAAGAAAATCTGACAGGTTAGCACGGATAAAGAAAGTTGATCCGTAGAGCTCTGGGGTGTGTGTGTTTCCAACAGACGCAAGAAAATCTGACAGGTTAGCAAACCAGAAGAATGGCATCACTTATCCGGGCAGACTGCATGGTATATTTTTGGACAGACTCTACAGTAGCTCTAACACAGATTAAAAAAAGATGAGTGATGGAGTGTGTTTGTTTGCAATATATGCAACGATATCAAACAAGTTAGCAGACAAGAAGAATGGTATCACTTACCCAAGGACATGAATCCAGCAGATCTGCCATAAAGAGGATGTGGAGGAGAAGACTTGCATAAGAGTCAGTGGTGGCTCCCACCAGATTCATCAAGATTAGGAAAACAAAGCTGGCCACATTCTGGATACTCTGTCTCATCAGAAAAATTGGACATGGAAAGGAGGAATATTGCAGTTTCTACAACAGTGAGTGCAAGCCAAGATTCGACATCACCGTTGCACTTATCCTAAGTATTCTAAGTTGGTGTGAATGGTTGCTTGAATCCTATGCTTCTGCAGCAATTCATCATAAGGAGGAGAATCCTTAAAAGAGGAGCTTACAGGAGAAGTCAGAGAAGCTGAAACCAGATTATTATGCTGTGTACATAGGGAAAGTTTTAATCAGACTGGGAAGCTCATGTTAACAAAGAAAATGGATGTTCATGCAGAAAAGCACTGCTAGTCATGAGGTTGCTGATTTGGATGCTGTTGATGACAAGAGTAAGAACAGGAGGTGGTGTTACAACAATAATCATCATTTTCATTTCCAGCTTCCCAGGTTGGGTTGTGAATCAAGGACCTCCATTGCTGCCTGTCTCTCCACCACTCTTCTCCTTTTTTAAGTACAACATCTGCTTTTCCTCCCCTCTTCTCTATGCACTCCCACACTGAATCTGTCCATCTCTTTCGGGGTCTTCAATGTGGTTGCTTTCCTGTTAACTTCTCTGAAAAAACTTTTTTTGACACACACTCTTCTCCCATTCTCATCATATGCCCATACCACTTTCGCTGTGTGGTTTCTAGCCTGTCTTGAAGTTTCAAGATTCCTGTCCTTTTCCTCACCTCTTCATTTCTAATTCTATCCTTTCTGGTCTTGCCCTCGATACCTCTTATGCCTCTACAAATAACCTCAGCCTTTGTGGGTGGGGTTAATTTCCAATAAGTAACCAGGGGAACCTGACCCCTACAGTATGCAGGGCTGGCTGAAATACCCAATACAATCCGTGGACCAACAGGTAGCCCAATGCCTGGGGGCTTTAAAATTTTAAAATACTGGGACACCCTCTCTCCAGGAGTCATAAATATAGAGTGCCCTTGCCCTGGGTTATGGGTGAAGACCTCAACAGCATCTACGGCGGAGAAGATGGACTTTGGTACGGTTGAGATGGTGGACTCCATGTTAATGGCAGCCTAATTTGAACCTGGCAGAAGGTAATAAAATGCCTTTGGGAGTGGCGAAACCATCATACAAACAGCCTATAAAATGAATGCGAGTGAATCGAGGCCTTGGTGTTACAACAACTGAGGAAAACATGAGAGCGCACTTCAGGCAAGAATATTTGGGAATGCTCTTGAACAGGGGACAAAGGAAACCTAGGAAACTAAATGTTGGTGATATCGTACATGGCAACAATCTGAAGAGGATTAGCAGTCCCCCAAGATTAGTAGTACAGATATTTCAGGGTCAAGATTGAGTCACAAAAGTAGACAGTTTGAAAACTTCATAAGGAGATGTCACTCCTCCAGATCAAAGGCTGTATCCACTTGAGCTAAACCAGTCTACTCGAAAGAAACTCTCACAAGAAATGAAACAGCATGAAATGTTCATGGAGAAGAATGATCATTTTGAGAACCTCAATCCCAAGCAGGCAAAATCTTCAGAGAAGATTAAAATGAACAGTGGCCAAAGAGCTGAAGTGCCACATAGACTAAAATTTGGTGTCACAATTTGATTTTTGCAATTCTATATATTTTCTTTTGTTTCAGATCTACGTTAATTGTAAGTGTATAAACATTGGACACTGCAAAAGGTGGAAGGCTGTCAGAAGTGATCAAGGAGACTATGGAGCACGAACCAAGGTTTTTCTTTCCTTCCTTCTTTCTTTCTTTCTCTTTCTTTCTACTTTTGTTGTGTATACAAAACATTGCACTGAGATAATAAACAGCCTATATTTTCTATCATAAACTGATTCCTGAATATAAAACCTGGGGCCTTCTGAACCAATGGCCAGTAGGCTAACCACTCAGCTTAGGATCTGGACATAAGGAATAAAACATCTGCTCGTATATTTTTACGATATGCTCAAACCAACTGTGTAAGTTGCAGAGACGTCCCATTGAATACTATCAGCTGAACAGCTGAGCTATGCATGAGCTATTTGGATATCCTACCTATCAGAATGCATTCACATTAGGTGCAAGGTTATGAGCCCACTGACACATGCAACTTAAGTCTTCATTCACATCATTTATAATTGTATGCATAATTCAACGATGAGCATGTGCATAAATCTGTAGAATATTTGCATACATGTGATAGTTGCTATGTCTTATTACTTGAGGAAATCTCATAACAAAAACTGAAAATAGGAGAGGTGCTACCACAGGTCCTTGTGGTATTTCAACCTCAACAGATCAGCATTGAGAGAAATTGTCACTGTTGTAAATATAAGAGGTAGGAATAAACCAAAGATGATACGCTGTTTGAGAAATGAGGTAACACAATTGGCTAGCAGAATATGTAATGCAGTCGAAAGCCTTACCGACAAAGGACCCTACCCAAACGACTCCTCCCCCCCCCCCCCCCCCAGACACTGAGATGAGAGTTGGTGGGCAAGAAGTATATTAAATTACTGTTGTATGCAAATTCTCAGCATCTAATGGTGAATAGATTCAGAGAGAGAAGGGGAAGAATGTCTTGACGTAGAAAAGTCAAATATGTGAATATTTAACAGTATCATGTTATCTATGCAGAGTTTTGTATAAAAACAATAATAAACTTACCAGACATAACCACTTAATCATTTTGAAAAGATTGTAACAAGAAAAATTTGTTCATAAAATATTGTTTAATTTATAACTTTCGCTCTCGTGGATTTCGTAATTTGATAAAAGTAATCATTCCTCGGAATTGTACTAAGACAAAATCCCTAAAGTATAAAAACTCACCAAAAAACTGAGTTTCATTAACCCCAGAAACATTTTGTTAATCATGCTTGTGGTGTTACCTTTTCGGGGTAAGACGACCATGCGACATAGGACTGTACATGTGAGAAACAGTCTTCTATCAAGTCGAAAAAATCCTTTATTTTTAAAGGAGATTCCAAATACCTATTTCCACATCTGTAACATCTTCAGTTTTTTAGATATAAGTATCCTCATTTAAAAAAAAGCATTCAACTTTCTTTCACTTTTGACTCCATCAAAGTGCCTTTTTCAAAAACAAAAAGGTACATGATCCTGTACTTTTAAACCTCCGAGTGATATGAGTCGTTAGTCGTTTTAACGACTCATTTATGCCTTTGTGAAATGATAAAGTCGTTATTAACAACTCATTTCTTTAGAGCCGTGTTGCTGGGCAACCATTTAATGAATATCGTCGAACTTTGTACTAATCAATAGTTCAGTTCATTGGCTATTTAGATTCATCTAGCTGAATTATCAAATAGGTTTTTTGGCTTATTTATTGTCTGAAACAAATCTTAGCGTTGGTCGCTCAAAGCGCCATACTGCATGGCAGTGTTCTAATGTTCTACTTGATTGGTTAGTGTTTCAATAAACTAAAATGTGAGATCCATGTTGTTCTGATGATATTCAGGATATGTTAGAAGATTATGAAAATTATGTTTTCAGTGATGACAGTGATTTGCCAGGTGACAAAATACCAAAAGCAGTTTCTTTGAGTGGTGACTCGTCAGAAAATGAGAATGATAAAAAGAAAGCGAAGCAAATTCTGGTGCCCCAAGTGTAATTGTGGCATTCATCCTACTTGCTACCATAAGTTGAAACACTTCTACAGGCCCATAGTAAAGAAGAGGAAAAGAAAAACTCTTGCAAGTGACTCGAAGTAAAGAATTATGCCCGAAGAGGAGATGTACGTACGTGGTTTGAAAAGTTCTTGGAATGTACTAGAATTAAGTATCTTACCTCGGTGGAACTGCTTTTATTTTTCAACATAGTCTCCCTGTAGACTAATGCATTTGGTCCAGTGATGTTCCAATGCCTTGATCCCGTCTCGAAAATGAGATTCCTCCAGGCCTGCAAAATACCTCTCCAATTCGGCTGTCAGTTCTTCCCTTGTAGAAAATCTCCGTCCACCGAGGAAAATTTTCAGCTTGGGGAATAGATGAAAGTCTGATGGTGCCAAATCAGGTGAATAAGGTGGATGTGTCAACAATTCGTACCCCAGTTCATGAAGTTTTGCCATGGCAATAACACTTGTGTGCGGGGGAGTGTTATCCTGATGAAATATGACCTTTCTCCTTGCCAAACCAGGCCTTGTTTCGCGTATCTTTTCCTGTAGTTGGTCTAGGAGGTTTGCATAGTATTGCCCCGTAGTTGTTTGGCCAGTAGGAAGATAATCTATCAGCAGAATACCCTTTGCATCCCAGAAAACTGAGGCCATGACCTTTCCAGCCGAACGCACTGCCTTTGCTTTCTTTGGTGGTGGTGAATCAGCATGTTTCCACTGCTTTGACTGCTGTTTTGTCTCTGGGGTATAGTAGTGGACCCAAGTTTCATCTGTAGTCACAAACCAGCGCAAAAAATCTTGTTGGTTGCACTGAAAACGGGCCAGACTTTGTTCGGACATTTCCAATCTGGTGCGTTTATTGTCCAATGTCAAGAGCCGCGGCACTCATCTTGCGGATAATTTTTTCATACCCAATTCTTCGGGTAAAACATAATATACCTGTTCAGAAGACATCCCTACAGCTTCAGCAATCTCCCACAATTTCAGTCGACGATCCTCCATGACCATTTTATGCACTTTTGCGATAAATTCTGGGGTCGTAACACTTTTTGGCCGTCCACTACGCGGATCATCACCAAGCTCTCCCGACCAAATTTAAACACGCTGGTCCACTTGGCAAAAGTTGAAAATGAAGAAGCAGAGTCCCCCAGTGTGTTCTGAAAGTCGGCATGAATTTCCTTTGCTTTCATACCTTTCTTTACAAAATATTTAATCACTGCTCGAATCTCAGTTTTTTCCATTGTCACAAATCACTACGCGGGAACAACAACAAAGAGTCGTCACTACCACACTCCTGCAGCTAGAGCACTTGTTTTTGTTTGCTAGGGGCTTTACGTCGCACCGACACAGATAGGTCTTATGGCGACGATGGGATAGGAAAGGCCTAGGAGTTGGAAGGAAGCGGCCGTGGCCTTAATTAAGGTACAGCCCCAGCATTTGCCTGGTGTGAAAATGGGAAACCACGGAAAACCATTTTCAGGGCCGCCGATAGTGGGATTCGAACCTACTATCTCCCGGATGCAAGCTTCACAGCCGCGCGCCTCTACGCGCACGGCCAACTCGCCCAGTAGCTAGAGCACTGACGCACCACGTGTTCACTCACAAAGGATGTGTGATTATTGCGCGGGAACCTTGTTGCTCTAGCACTGACATCTAGCGGTGATTCCAAGAACTTTTCAAACCGTCCTCTTACATAGTTTTGGTTTTTTGTACATAACTTTCTGTTCTTTAGTTTTATGGTAAATATGTACTCTAAGTCTTTTGTTGCTAACAAAATGCTGAACATTTTATACATTTACCATTTGTTTCGGTCTTTTATAGTTCTGAAGCTACGTACAGTGAAAGCTGAAACATCGTTTTTTCCAAAAGTGAAAAATTGTAGTTCACCACCCCCAATAAAATGGAATCAAGGCATGTACCCAATATTATAACATAATCACATTCTCTAGTTTATACTGAACAAAAAGATATGTAATATGATATATTTTACTGTCATTTTGTATTTTTTATGAATTTTTAAAAGAAACTTGTACCAAGACGTTACAGTCGCTTATCACTTCAGAGGTTTTTACGTATCACTTGGAGGGTTAAAGGACTTTCCAAATACCAAGTTTCTTGTCTGTAACATGTTAAGATTTTGACATATACTGTAGATATACCAGCACTCATTTTAAAAATTCACCCGCTTTTTCAATTCTTTTCAGCCCCTTACATGAATTTTCCGAAAACAAACATATATATACGTGTTCCATTATTTTTAAAGGAGATTCCAAATACCAGTTTACATGTCTGTACGTATGTAACATCTTCAGTTCTTGAGATCTATGTAACCTCATAAAAAAATTTCAACTTCACTTTCACCAAAATGACCAAAATATTGATTTTTATCTCCAGAGTGTCGCCTTAGTTAAGGTACAGCCCCAGAAAATGGGAAACCACAGAAAACCATCTACAAGCCTGCCAGCAGTGGGATTCAAACCCACTATCTCCCGAATGATGATGATAATGCTTGTTATTTAAAGGGGCCTAACAACCCTTAATGGAACATGGATGACATGATATGGTACGATAATTAAAATTTTTAAATGTATCCACTGACTGGAGTTTAAAAAAATGGTGACAAAAAATGATTATGAGATTAAAACAATCAGTGGATCTAATTCACAATGCCTTATTTGCTAATAAAATAATAGAAAATACAGGTGCCAAAGGAATAAGACATTGCCTGGAAGTACAGATATGTATAGTTAGAAGTTAAAATAACACAATAAAATACGCAAACAAGAACTAAAATTAAGTCAATTGGATAAAAAGCGCAATTAACACAAATACACAAGGACAAAGGACATCATTACACACAATAAAAAAGTCCACTATCCCTCAAAAAAAAAAAAAAAAAAAAAAAAAAAAAAAGGATGACGAGGTCTGCTGACTGCTCGTCATCTCGCAGGATGAGGGAGATTGTACTAGTGACGTTAAGCCTACGGCACAGATCGACCAGGTCCACACACTCCGTAACGATGTGTATCACGGTAAGATGATCGCCTCAAGTACACACCGGAGGGAATTCTCCCTTCAGTAAACAGGTGCGTTATTATACCGTGGCCGATCCGAAGAAAACATAATACCACTGCTTCCCTCCGAGAAGCCCAAAGGGAAGTCCTCCATACCTATGTTGTTCCTTTTATCGCTCTCAGCTTATTTGGAAGTGGAATGGCCTGCCACTCCACCTCCCAATGGGACATAACCAGATGTCTCATCTGAGTGCGAATATAACTTGCTGGAACCTTGTAAGTCAACGGGGGCAGTGTAACTGCCTCCTTGGCAGCCCTATCTGCTAATTCACTTCCCTCTACACCCATGTGGCCTGGGAGCCACATGAACGTGATTCTGGTGCCGGCATCCGAACACCCGGCCAGCAGGTCCTGGATCCGCTGGACCAAAGGGTTCCGAGGGAAACAGATATCAATAGACTGTAGCGAGCTCAAGGAGTCAGTACACAGAAGAAAGTGTCGGCACTCATCAGACTGCGTATCGCAGAGCTTCACAGATAGCATAGAGCTTTGCTGTGTACACATTACAGGTTTCCGGGAGAGCAAAAAGGAAAAACCTATCAATGTCGACAACTAACGCACAGCCCACCTTCGTTTCTGTCCTTGAACCATCCGTATAAATGACGACTGAACCCGGATACCGACCCACAACAGACAGAAAGAGCCTCCGATAAATCAAAGAGTCCATGTTTTCCTTCGGGCCAGTGTGCAGATCCAGGATTATTTCAGGTCATCGTATTATCCACGGAGGTACCCCACTTGGTTGGCTGACGAGGCAGGGAACCAAAGGTACATCAAACATTCTGTGACAGCTATCACAGCAGACAGTTTCCATTGTGAAATACGCAGAGATAGCTTGGGTGAAGTGGCATCTGTTGCAAATTTGCAGCATAGGACAGAAGTATTTGCTGGTGCCTCAGGCATAAAGGCGGCACACCAGATTCAGCAAGCAGGCTAGGAATGGGGCTTGTACGAAAAGCTCCCTTCGCCAAACTAACCCCGCTGTGGTGGATGCTATTCAGGTGCGCAAGGACGCTTTGCCTTGCTGAACCATATGCTGCACTGCTGTAGTCTAACCTGGATAATATACGTGCCCGATAAAATCGTAGTGCTGCTAAGAAACTTCATGATATTCAACTTCTTGGTGCACTGTAATTTCAACTGCCGCACATGTGGCTCCCACGATAATTTGCTATTGAAAAGGAGCCCAAGAAATTGGTGTCAACTACAGGAAGAGCAACGTTCCCCAAGAAATGCTCAGGATCCGGATGAAGAATTAGTTTCCGGCAGAAGTGGACAACAGTTGCCGCTCTGCGACTTGCCATATTAGGCGAGCTATAATGCAGAGCAAAATCGTCCACATATAGAGACGGTATTACTGCTGAACCAGCAGCAGTGACAATACCGTTTATGGCAATCGCAAACAGAGTGACACTAAGAACCGATCCCTGTGGGACTCCATTTTCTTGAAGGTAGTATTGCGAATATGCCCTCCCAACTCGAACACGGAATAGACGGAGGGACAAATAATTCACAATAAATACCGGCAAGTTACCTCGGAATCTCCATTGATGCAGGACTGAAAGGATACCATATCGCCCTGTGGTGTCATAGGCCTTTTCTTAATCAAAGAAAACAGCCACCAAATGCTGTTTGCGGAGAAATGCATCCTGGATAGAACTCTCCAAGCGTACCAGGTGATCAGTGGTCGAGCGAGTGGCTCGAAATCCACGTAGGTAATCGGACAAAAGTCTTAGTTTCTCCAGACACCACACAAGTCGGCGATTTACCGTCCTCTCAAAAGGCTTACACAAACAGTTAGTGAGGTAAATAGGTCTATAGCTTCCTGCATATTTAGGATTTTTGTCAGGTTTGAGGACAGGAATAACTATGCCCTCTCGCCACTGAGATGGAAACTCACCCTCTATCCAGATTCAGTTGAACAAGCGAAGGGGATATAATAGACTATTCTCACTAAGGTGTTTCAACATCTGGTTATGGACATTGTCTGGCCCAGGTGATGTGTCCTTGCAAAGTGCCAAGGTGCTGCGGAGTTCCCACTCCGTAGGGCACGTTATAGTCCTCTGGAGCTTGAGTGGCAAAACTAAGGTGATGACGTTCTGCCTCCCGCTTCAGAGCGAGGAAATCACGTTGGTAATTCCCAGAGCCAGACACATTCGGGAAATGACTGGCGAGATGGTTAGCAATCAAGAGAGGTTCAGTCACGAGACTGCCTGCAATGGAAATTCCCGGTACAGAAGATGATCCTTGGACACCTGAAATACGTCAAGTTTAGTCCACACTTGAGATGATGGAGTATGTGACGTCATAGACGACACACATCTCTCCCACAAAGCTTTCTTACTTTGGCCAATAAAGACTGAAGCCTTAGCGCGAAGTTTCTTAAATGGTACCAAGTTGGCCACAGTAGGGTGCCTATGATAACGTTTATGAGCTCGACGGCTTCTTTGATACTTGCTGCAATTTCTTCGTTCCACCAAGGAACGAGTTTTCGGCGAGGAGGCCCTGAGAAACAGGGAATGGACCCCTAAGCAGCAAGGATAACTTGTTTTTTGTAAGTTATTTCGCCGTCTACGGTCCGCTTGGTATCGGCGTTAAAGACAGCTAGGGATGTGAACTTTGGCCAATCAGCATGTTTAAGAATCCACCGAGGAGGAGCCTCGACGAATTTTTGTTTTAACAAAGTAAGAATAATGGGAGAATGGTCACTGTCACAAAGATCGTCGTGTGTATTCCACCGAAACAGTGCAACCAACGTTGGGCTGCATAGACTTAAGTCTATGTGAGAGTATGTGCCATAACGTACACTGAAATGAGCTGGTTCACCTGTGTTCAAATCCACCTCTGTTACTAATGTTTCCAACTCCCTTCCCCTGGGACAAGGCGTGTCAGAGCCTCATACGGGGTGATGGACGTTAAAATCGCCCAATAAGAGGAAGGGAGGAGGAAGCTGATCTATAAGATCAGTGACGTCAGTTATGCTAAGAGGCTGGCCTGGAGGAAAATAAGCATTACAACTGTTGCTATGACAGGCAGCGGAACGCAAACTGCTACAGCCTCAAACGGGGTTCTTAGTGGGATCTCTTCGCTGTAGGTATCAGAACAGACAAAAATGCCAACGCCACCGAAGCCCGGTGAGCATAATATCGTTCTGTCGAGTATAGTCAAAAATTTCTCAAGACCGTATGATGACCTGGTCGGAAATTTGTTTCCTGAATACAGACTATACTCGCCGAATACTCACTAATGAGCTGGCGCAACTCAGCAAGATGCCATCATAACCGTTATAGTTCCATTGTAACAGTGCCATAGTGTGGGTGTGTACTTCTGAGGGTTAGGTTAGAAGCAGCGTAATGCTACCTAACCCACACTCACATCCCCATCCGAAGATGGAGATAAATGCTCCATGTGCATCACCTCGTCACCAGACAGAAGGTGATGCATGCCTTGAATTTCTTCGACGTAGTCCAGTGGGCAGGGTTTGTTCCTACGTGGGGAGTGCGCAGGAGGAAAACCGGCTGGTGCAGACTCAGACCCTCCAGGTTGAGGGTGAGACCCCATTTGTAGGAGAAGTGGAAGAACACCTTGTAAGGGCGCTCTTCTTACCCGCCATCGATTCTTGTTTAGACGGGCTGGGAGGTGATTTCCCAGCCCTGGTCGACGATGTCGCCTCCGCCGGCTTAGGCGCGGCTTTCGCCGACCTCGTGAGGGAAGGAGACGTCTTCTTGCCCCGCTGTGCCGGCATAGGTTTCTTAGCCGGCACAGACTTAATGGTGGTCGAAGGCCGGCATGGACCCGCCTTCGAGCTCTTTCTCTTTGCGGCGTTGCTCACAGGAGCAACTGCCGCCTTGGGCGCAGCGATCTTCTGGAAAGGTGTTCCAGTTGAAAATGACGAACCTGGGAGAGACTGTGCTATCACGCTGAAGTCTAGTGTCTTGGCCAGTGCATTCAGAGAATAAACTTATGGCACGCTTCCTGCTAGGAAAGACCATCCAGGGTCTTGATCTCCTGCATCTTGTATTGACCATTTCTTTCTTGTATCCATTATTTTTAGCTATTTCATGGATTAGTTGTATTTCTTCTTTTAAGTCACCTTCTATTAACGGTATATTAAAAGCTCTGTAGATCATGCTGTAATAAGCTGCTTTTTTATGTGTATAGGGATGGATGGAATCTATTCTGATTGTGTTTGAAGTATGTGTGGGTTTTTGGTACATTTTGTATGGTAAGTGGTTTTCATGTCTAGTTATTGTTATATCCAGATAGTTTAAGGTGTGATTGTTTTCAGTTTCTTTGGTAAATTTTATGTAGGGGTCTATTGTGTTAAGTTTATCCAATATGATGATGATGTTGTCACTGGTGCGTTCATAGACTCCTTCAAATTGTCAGTGTTGCCAGAGAAAGTCAAGGTAACAACCTATTGTTGCGATGTGAGGCCGTACATCCCGCCTCCTATGCGATGCTATTAATGCCAGAGACTCGGGCACAGGGTATCTCGTTGCTCGAATCAGTCTGTGTGTGGTACATGTGGAAGAGTAGCTCACGGCGGAGGAGTGTACAACTCCGTACAAGTGCACTAACTGCTCCGGTCTTCATTCTCCTTGAGATCGGAACTGTCCGACCTATCTGAGTGAGAAGATCGAGCGTAGTCGCACATGTAGGAGGTCCATGTCCGAGCAGCACGCACATAAAAAATTTGGAATAGGTCTAAAACTAACCCTCAAAAAACAATAAAAAAATAAAGAGGGGACCATGGCCACATGACCCTTTTAGTCGCCTTCTACGACAGGCAGGGATTACCAGTGAATGTACTCAGCCCCTCACATCCACAGGAGGCCCAACACATGATATCCAACCACAATCGAAGTCCGCGCCTACGTCGCCCCTTTTAGTTGCCTCTTACGACAGACAGGGGATACCGCGGGTGTATTCTACATGTGCGTCCCCTACCCGCAGGGGGTATCTCCCAAATGCAAGCTGATAGCAACGTGAACAAAATCCTGATAGGATAATGTAGTTAAGGACAGGGAATGGAGCAAAGGATTTCAAGCAAGTGTATGCACCCCACTCTAGATGCAAAGAAGGTATGGACAAATTTCTGAAGACACTGGAAGAGAAATTAAGTACGTGGAAGTGACTGTCGTGGGAGACAGTAATGCAATGGTGGGACGTGACAGAAAATGATCTGAAGAAGTAATTGGACCTTTTGAATATGGAGAGAGGTTAAAGAGGGAGAGAGGTGGTGGACTTTTGTGTGAGAAATGGATTAGGTGTGGGCAATACGTGGTTCAGGGAGAAGAATAGGAAGATTACAAGATATGGATGGGGAAACAGAAGGACAAAGACAGTAATTGATTATTTCTTGGGGGGAGGGGGGAGGGGAGAACAAATCATAGACATTTGTTAAAGCCTTGCCAGATGGGAACCATAGAAGCATGGTAGCAAAACAAAGTAGAGAAAAGTGGTGAGAATGAAAGAAATAAGAGAAGAAAATTAATTATGGAAATTAAAAGATAAAGAAGTGAAAGAAAAACTCAAATATCAATTGAAACTGAGGTAGAGAGTATGGAAATGGATTGGAACAAGTTCCAGAAGGCATTTGTAAGCTGTGCAGAGTAGCGCTGTGAAGAGAAGGCAGTCCTGTTGACAATCGGATAATACGATTACAGTGCCCTTCCAGTGATCTCCGGTACTACCGATGGAGGCAAAGCAATTACAGAGCACCGGAGGTTAACCAGAGGGCCGCCTCCTATTCGCAGCAGTAGCTCCGAGTGTAAGGACGTAGTGGGCTGTAATTTCAAGCTTACATCCATGAATGTAGGCGCCCTATAAAAATCCATGCCTACATAGCCTACACAAAAATTAATCTACATCACCGATATCCCACACAATACCCCTTAATAAAGAACATATAGTCATTCAGAATAATTAATGCATCCTCACATTTGGTATCAAGGAAATTTAATTATCATCGACATATAATTCACATCGCATGTACCTGTACCCTGTGGATATAACAAACAATATATCTACATAGATTCAGTTGTTTCTCTGAAAAGTGCCTTAGTGCAGGAGACTGGAAATCCCTGGAAAACCATTCTGAGGACTGCCGACGGTGGGGACCAGCCCAGCAGGATATAGTTCTGCCCAACAGCGATGAGGACAAGAGCCAAACAGTTGATGGAATCGGTTCCACCAGACGTGAACTCACCGACCAAGTGACTGCGTAGTTTGGGTCACGCAGCTATCAGCTTGGATTCGGAAAATAGTTGGTTCGAACCCCACTGTCGGCAGCGCTGAAGATGGTTTTCCATGTTTTACCATTTTCACACCAGGCAAATTTTGGGGCTTTACCTTAATTAACGGTAGAGCTGCTTCCTTCCCAATTCTAGTCCTTTCCTATCCCACCGCAGTTGCGACGTATTAATAAAAAAAAAGACGTGCGCTCTGTACGGATTTCCCCGGTACAACTGCCCGATGTTTCGCACCACTGGAAGGAACGGAGCAATCGGAGGCGCGCAGCCATCAGTTGCTTCATTTACACTGCACAGGACTGAACGGAAAGGAACAGGACTAGAGGCGATATTTGTTATTTTCAAGTACCGTTCTTATTGATTCCAGGTATGTTTTTAAAATACTGACATTTTATTGTCTTCTATATTATGTCAGGTATGCTTGTTGTACACTTTCTAATACAGTGCTTTTAATTACATTAGCTATGCCAAAACGCAAATCAGAAGTCTGGAATTTCTTCAAGAAGGTTGTAGGTGGAAAGAAAGCCAAATATGGTTTGTGTAGCCGGCCGTATTCCTTGGGTGGAGGTACCTTCAATCTCAATGACCATTTGAAGCGGTTCCATAAAGATTACGTCAGTCGAAATGTAAACACATCTAAATTGACGGTACCAAAATACACCCAACAGAACGTTGAAAAACTGAAAATTCACAAGGCTCTGAGAATTTTTTTTGTTTATGATAGCCAGCCCTTTTCAATAGTCAATGAGGAGTTATTACGGGCCTTTGTTGAGGCTCGTCATCCGAGATACCCATAACCATGTCGTCAAACAATCAAAACATGCGTGGAAACAAATTCAAGAAATATTCTTTACATTCCTTATTATTCATGTCCCATGAGGTCTCTTTCACCCATTTTACAGACTTAGACTAGAAACCTTTAGGTCCATACTGTACACAAAATTTAGCTTGTGTCCCTTCATGTTTGTCTCTATGTCGCGTGAGGTAACTGAATATTTTTCCAATGTACAATTTCCTAGTAAAAACTTGTGGTTTGCGTACTTTCTCCATATCTGAAGCGTCACTGTTCATGAAGGTTTATGTGTGTTAATTCTTGCCTAAATGTGTTTCTTTCCACAGGACATATTACAGCGCACGTATACGGAAGTGACAGACATGGTTGTGCAAGATATCGCACAAGCGGCCATAGTTTCCTAGACTGTTGATGCATTGATGCATGGTCATCTAACAGGCAAGACTCATATTTAGCTGTGACAGCTCACTTCATAAAGGACACAGATCTGGCATCCGCTTGCCTTCAGTACTCTGTATTCAAGGGACAACACACAACTGAAAATATAGCGGGAAATTTGAAAGAGGTAATTGCACAGTGGAATATTATGGGCAGAGTGACTACCACAATAACAGACAATGCTGCAAATATGGTGGCAGCCGTCAAAAGTTTGTCAAGTCGCCATGTGCCTTGTGTTGCACATACGTTAAATCTCGTATTCACAGACAGCATGAGGAATATGCCCGATTTAAAGCAAGTATTAGACCACTGCACAGAGATAGTCGCATACTTCAAGTAAGTATAATTTGTGTGCTGTTATCTCAGTATGTCATTGGCTTTACGTCCCACTAACTACTTATACGGTTTTCGAGGATGCCGTGGTGCCAGAATTTGGTCCCGCATGAGTCATTTATGTGTCATTAAATCTACCGACACGAGGCTGACGAATTTGAGCACCTTCAAATATCACCGGACTGAGCCAGGATCAAACCTGCCAAGTTGGGGTCAGAAGGCCAGTGCCTCAACCGTTCGAGCCACTCAGCCCGGCATGCATTGGTAATAGTATTAATTCTTTCATAACGAATTCATTAGGCAGAGATTCAGAAATCAGGTGTCTGATTGCAAAACTTTTCCAGGAGCAGACGTGGACTCTGACCACAACTTGTTGGTCATGAAATGCCATCTGAAGCCGAAGAAATTGAAGAAAGGAAAGAATGCAAAAAGATGGGATCTAGACAAGTTGAAAGAAAAGAGTGTGAGGGGTTGTTTCAAGGAACATTTTGCACAAGGACTAAATGAAAAGGCTGAAGGAAACGCAAAAGAGGAAGAGTGGATAGTCATGAAAAATGAAGTCAGCAGGGCTGCTGAAGAAATGTTAGGAAGGAAGAAGAGATCAACTAAGAATCAGTGGATAACTCAGGAGATACTAGACCTGATTGATGAACGACGAAAATACAAGAATACTAGAAATGAAGAGGGCAGAAAAGAATACAGGCGATTAAAGAATGAAGTGGATAGAAAGTGCAAGGTAGCTAAGGAAGACTGGCTGAAGGACAAGTGCAAGGATGTTGAAGGTTGTATGGTCCTAGGAAAGGTAGATGCTGCATACAGGAAAATCAAGGAAACATTTGGAGAAAGGAAATCTAGGTGTATGAATATTAAGAGCTCAGATAGAAAGCCACTTCGAGCGAAAGAAGACAAAGCAGAAAGATAGCAGGAATATATCCAACAGTTGTATCAAGGTGAAGATGTAGATAATTTGGTTCTGGGACAAGAAGAGGCGTTGATGCTGATGAAATGGGAGACCCAATTTTGAGGGCAGAGTTTGACACAGCTATAAGCGACCTAAATATGAACAAGGCACCTGGAATTGACATTCCCTCTGAATTACTGACTGCCTTAGGAGAAACAAGCATGGCAAGATTATTCCATTTAGCGTGCATGATGTATGAGACAGGAGAAGTCCCATCTGATTTTCGCCAGAATGTTGTTATACCTATTCCCAAGAAAGCCGGTGCTGACAGGTGTGAAAACTATCGCACCATTAGTTTAGTATCTCATGCCTGCAAAATTTTAACATGTATTATTTGCAGAAGAATGGAAAAACAAGTTGAAGCTGAGTTGGGAGAAGATTAATTTGGCTTCAGAAGAAATGTAGGAACATGTGAAGCAATCCTGACTTCATGTCTGAAGAAGAACAAGCCCACGTACATGGCTTTCGTAGATCTAGAAAAGGCATTTGATAATGTTGATTGGACCAAGCTATTTAAGATTCTGAAGGCGATTGGGATCAGATACCGAGAATGAAGAATTATCTACAATCTGTATAAAAATCAGTCTGCAGTGATAAGAATTGAGGGCTTTGAAAAAGCAGCAGCAATCCAGAAAGGAGTGAGGCAAGGCTGCAGTTTGTTGTCCCCCCTCCTTTTCAATGTTTACATAGAACAAGCAGTAAAGAAAATCAAAGGGGAATTTGGAAAGGGAATCACAATCCAAGGAGAGGAAATCAAAACCTTGAGATTTGCCGATGATATTGTTATTTTATCTGAGACTGCAGAAGATCTCGAGAAGCTGCTGAATGGTATGGACGAAGTCTTGGGTAAGGAGTACAAGATGAAAATAAATAAGTCCAAAACAACAGTAATGGAGTGCAGTCAAACGAAGGCAGGTGATGCAGGAAATATTAAATTAGGAAATGAAGTCTTAAAGGAAGTAGATGAATTTTGTTACTTGGGTAGTAAAATAACTAATGATGGCAGAAGTAAGGAGGACATTAAAATGCAGATTAGCACAAGCAAGGAAGAGCTTTCTTAAGAAAAGAAATTTGCTCACTTCAAACATTGATATCGGAATTAGAAAGATGTTTTTGAAGACTTTCGTGTGGAGCGTAGCATTGTATGGAAGTGAAACATGGATGATAACTAGCTCAAAAAGAAAGAGAATAGAAGGTTTTGAAATGTGGTGTTATGGAAGAATGCTGAAGGTGAGATGGATAGATCGAATCACAAATGTAGAGATACTGAATCGAATTGGCGAGAGAAGATAGATTTGGCTAAATTTGACGAGAAGAAGAGATAGAATGATAGGACACATCTTAAGACACCCAGGACTTGTTCCGTTGGTTTTTGAAGGAAGTGTAGGTGGTAAGAATGGTAGGGATAGACCAAGGTATGAATATGACAAGCAGATTAGAGCAGATGTAGGATGCAGTAGTTACGTAGAAATGAAAAATTTAGCACAGGATAGGGTGGCATGGAGAGCTGAATCAAACCAGTCCATGGACTGATGACTCAAACAACAACGAATTAACTAACAGTCACGGACAAGGCCTACATTATAACATGTTTATATTTAAGATAATACATAATTATGTTTGTATGTAAGAATGCTATATGTGATACCTCCAAACAGGTCCAGTATTAAGTTAAAGGAGGAGCGTAGTTTCACGCAATAATAATTTATAAATTCCTGCGAAAATGCTCATTCATTTCTCCCGTGCCAAGTTCACACTACGCGCTTGTCATTCAATCAGAGGTTCTGATACATAATTATGTTTGTACGTAAGAATGCTATCTGTAATATCGCCAAATAATTAAGGCATTAACTAAGGGGCCTAGTTTCACACAATAGTAGCGACAAGTTATAAATTCCTGAGAAAATGCTCGTTCATTTCTCCCGTTCACACTACGCGCTTGTCTTTCAATCGGAGGTTCTGTTACATAATTATTATATTTGTACGTAAGAATGCTACTGTATCTGTAATATTGCCAAATAACTAAAGTATTAACAGAGGGGCGTAGTTTCTCACATTAATAGCGACAAGTTATAAATTCCTGTACATAATGCTCGTTCATTTCTCCTGTACCAAGTTTAAACTACACGCTTGTAATTCAATCGAAGGTTCTTCGGAGGCACCGATTGAAAGCGCCCGGAGCCTCCGCTCCGTAAACAACCGCTCCATTAACAGTGCTGGTGCAGAGAGAGTGCTTGTGGCAGAATAGCTAAAAGAGTAAAAGATAGAGAGAATCCATGGTGGAATGAGAGGGTAAAGGAAGCAGTGAAAAGAAGAAAGGATGGCAAGAATGGAATACGGATGAAAAAAGAAGATATCAGGAAACGAAAAGAAGGTGCATGAAATTACTGGGAAAAAAAGCTCCTATATGGGTGTTACATGGACTTTTAAAAAGGAAGAATCTATACACAAAGCAGTGAAAGAGATAAAAGAAGAGATAACACAACCAAATAAAGTAACGAAAAGATGGAAGGATTACCTTGATGAACTCCTGAATGTTAGAAGGGGTGTCGAGAAGATGATAGAAGTAGAGTGTGAGAAGACAGAATCCACAAGTGAAATCACAATGGAAGAGGGGGACTGCTGACAAACAAATGAAAGTGGGAAAGGCAATGGGACCGGATGAATTGTGTGTGGAAATAATAATAGCAGCAGGACCCAATGGTCTACAATGGCTGTATGGGCTGTTTAGGTATATGTGGGAAGAAAAATCTGTACCAAATGACTGGAGTCAGGGAGCAATAATGCCTATATTTAAGGGGACAGGAAGATATGTGATAATTATTGACCGAGCTCGATAGCTGCAGTCGCTTAAGTGCAGCCAGTATCCAGTATTCGGGAGATAGTAGGTTCGAATCCCACTGTCGGCAGCCCTGAAAATGGTTTTCCATGGTTTCCCATTTTCACACCAGGTACCTTAATTAAGGCCACGGACTCTTCCTTCCCACTCCTAGCCCTTCCCTGTCCCATTGTCGCCATAAGACCTATCTGTGTCGGTGCGACGTAAAGCAACTAGCAAACAAAAAAAATAAAAAAATAATAATTATTGAGGAATCATACTCATATCACACTTAGCAAAAATATTTGAATGGGTATTAGAAAAGAAGGATAATTTCAAGAAGTGCAAAATGGCTTTCGAAATGGAAAATGAATACTACACCCAATCTTCAGTTAACAGAAAAACATTGGAAATATGGAAGAGATATGATGATGGTATTCACTGATTTAGAAAAGGCTTACGATAGTGTACCCAGAGCAAACATATGGCAAGTAATGCAACAGAAAGGAATTGAAAAACAAATTATAGAATATGTGCAAAAATACATGTTTCATCCTCCTTCAAAGACATCCTCAGCTATAATTGAGAACTTGTCGTAGTTAAAAATCTCATTCAAAAAAGATATACATGTGGATTAGTGGATATTAATTAATGACTGAAAGGTGAACCAATACATCTCTTAAAAGTGTAGTTCCAAGTCATATCTAATTATGAAGTTCATTACATGTAGTGTCCAGATACGTGGGGAGAACAGAGTGGTTTTAGAATGAAACTGGATTACGACAAAGAAGTGTGCTCTCACTGCTGTTATTCATAATACTTATGGACAAAACTGTGAAGGAGGCGAAGCATATGGGGAACAGGAGCCGAAAGTGATGCTGTTTGCAGATGATATTCTGATGCGGGGAGCAAACAGAGAGGAAATACAAGGGCAACTCAGCATGGTCAGCGAGACTATTAGAATTATGACATACAAATCGGTGTGGAAAAGAGTAAGACAAGCGCTGACTTGAGGAGAAAAAGAAGGAAATTATAAAATTAAAGGAACAAAATCTTGGAATTGTGGAGATCTTCAAGTAATTGAGAAGCAAAATGATGCAGGATGCAGGGCTGGACATGGAGATCAGCGAAAGGATCCAACAGGGAAATGCATTCTACCAGAGCATGAGAAACTTGGTATGAAGAAAGTACCAATGAAGTGTAACGAGGTGATGTATAAGATGTACTACTGTTCAATATTGACATATGCAGCAGATACCTGGACAATGACAAAAAGACAAGAATAAAATCCAGGCCAGTGAAATTAAATGTTTATGAATTACGACGGTGGATCAAATATAAACAGGATTTTTTTTTAATTTACTGCAACAACCAAAAAAATACACATATAGAGATCACTTTTCTACATAGTGTCTTGCCTTCAATACATATTTTCTCCATCAGACTGGTAAGTTTTTGGTACCCTCCTGATAGACAGAAGAGGGACGTGTGCAGAGCCAGTTGCGCACAAACTCTTCAACACTTGCATTATCATCGAACCGCTGTCCTCCTAGGTCTTGTTTGAGTGGTCCAAACAAATGGTAGTTGCAGGGCGATAAATCTGGACTGTACAGAGGGTGTTCCAGAGCTGTCCAGTGAATTTCCTCCAGTCTTTCCTACGTTAAAGCGACAGTATGTGGCCTTACATTGTCATGGAGGAGAATGACGTTTCGGATGGGTTGCCAGCGCCACTTATTGCGATATGCAGCTTTTGCTTCATCCAAAAGACGACAGTAACAGGCTGCATTAATTGTCCTTTGTTCGTGAAGAAAATCCACCAGCAAAATGCCTGCCGAGTCCCTGAAAACTGTTGCAAGCACCTTTTCAGCAGATGGGAGTGTTTTGGCCTTGACCGGACCTGCTTCATCTCTTCGTCGCCACTCCATGCTTGCTTGCTTGGACTCTGAGGTGTAATGAATGATGCACCCAAGTTTCATCACAAGTCACAATACAACACAAGAAATTCTCTCCTTCCTCCTCGTAGTGATGCAGGAGTCTCTGAAAAACTTCCTGGTGTAAAGTTTTTTGTTCCTGGTTGAGGAGACGAGGAACCCACCTGGCAGACAATTTTCTGAAATGGAGTTCGTCTCGGATGATGGCTTGAACACTTCCATCACTTATTCCCATGACTATAGCAATTTGCTAAATTTTTATACACCAATCTTTACCAATAATGTCATGAAAGGAAACAACGTTGTCTGCAGTCTGCTTTCATGAGGTTCATTTTCCACAGCTTCTCTTCCTGCCATAATTTTTTTAGCCCACCACTCGAGTCTGCGAAAGGGTTTCTTCCCCAAACTGTGCGCGGAGCAGTCTCAAAATTTTGGAAGGTTGGTGCCCTCTTTTGCAAAAAATTTGATCATGATGCGTTGCAAAACAGACGTGTGCACCCTTGCTGACTCATGGCATACTAAAGCAGCCCGGCTCTCCACGGTCGTTCGCGCGCGCAAACCCCTTCTCCAGACACCCCCACCAACATTCTAGCAAAGCTCCGCCTCAGAATTTTTACTAACAGCAGTGGTACATTCAAATTCCTGTTTATATATGATCCGCCTTCGTATGATAGGAAAGATGAGACGGACAGAGATACGAGGACATTGGAAAGGAAATCAAAGTGGAAAAGTTTTATGGTAAAATGAAGAGGGATAAACTTAGATGATTTGGAAATGTTAAGAGGATGGAACTGGGGAAGATGCCAAAGTAGAAGATGAAGGGGGTGGGCAAAAGGGAGACCCAGGCTAAGCGGGTTGAAAACAACTACAGCATTTTTACTGTTTTTGGAGACACAGAGGTGCTAAAATTTAGTCTCGCAGGAGTTCTTTTATGTGCCAGTAAATCTTTGACAATTTCAAATCTGGAAAAGACTATAGCTTGTTTGTGGGTTGGGTGCTGTTCCATGTATGCGAGAATTTTTTGTTTTTTGAGTACTAATTTTCCCCAAACTGTTATATGATAAGTAATTAGTGATCTCTTCGCTCGATTCCTCTTCATTAGGCTCACATTCTTCGTAATTAAGAGTATTATTAAATTCTTGGAACTCTCCTTCATTAAATGAATAAAATTAATACAAATAGAAAAATAAATATCTCTAAACACACCACAAAAATGAAGCATAAATACATGATTAAATTAAATACAGTGAAACCTGCCCAGAATGATACTTCAAGAACGTTTACATAAAGTTTTCCAATTACAGTACTTAGAAATCGAACAAAAGATGTGGATGACTGCTGCAATCATGGAGGAATGGTTACCCAACGTTAACAGGATTAAAGGGCAGCAGAGGGGAAATTCTCTTATTTCTGGATAATGCAACACGTTGCCCACATTGATCTGTCCAACATAAAACGTGTAAGGTTTCCACCAAACACAAAGGTGTGACACAACCTATGCATCAAGGTGTAATTAAATGCATAGGCCTAGAAGTTAAGTACAGACTTTTGCTAATGCAATCCATATTAGCAAACATGGATGCTGCTTCATCTACTTCAGAACTTAACAAATCCATTTAAGGGATTGATGCCACAATTTGGATCAGAGAAGTTGTTACCTATGCAAAGAAACTGTGAACTCCTGCTTTAGATAGGCAGGGTTGACTGTGACTCCTAAGGAAATCCATGAATACACTCAGAGTCATCCTAATGACTTACAAGTTATCATCAATCATGCAAATTTCACAAACACTGAAGCAGAAAACTACGCCAATATTTATGCAAATGTTGCTACAGAGAATGACTTACGTAACTTGAATCTCTACCCTAGGCCTAGAGATACTTAGTTCACTACAGATCAGATCATGGTCTGTATCACTGAAAAATTCCCGGAAAACTCGTACATTCCTAACAGATTTCGAAGTCGGTTAAGATATAGTCTATTAGCTTCCATGTCTTCCCCACATTTACTAATCACCCTTTCGTATCCTTCCGTTCTATTTCCAACTCTCGCATTGAAATCGCCCATTATCCTTGTTGTTGACCCTGACCACGATGTCACTCAATGCTTCATAAAACTTGTCAACTTCATCCTCATCTGCACCCTCACATGGTGAATACACTGAGACAATTCTCGTCCTAATTCCTCCAACTGCCAAATCTACCCACATCATTCGCTAATTTACGTGCCTAACAGAAACTATGTTGCATGCAATGGTATTCCTGATAAACAGCCCTACCCCATACTCTGCCCTTCCCTTTCTAACATCCGTCAACTACACTTTATAATCTCCTCTCTCTTCCTCGTTATCTCCCCTTACCCGAATATCACTTACTCCTAGTACATCCAGATGCATCCTCTTTGCTGACTCAGCCAGTTCTACTTTCTTTCATAAGCCGCATTAATATTGATAGCTTCCCATCGAATTCCATTTCGTTTGCCAAGTTGTTTCCAAGGAGTCCCTCGCCTGTCAAATGGGAGTGGGACTCCGTTACTCCCATAGGTCCGAGGCTTGCTTAAAATGTTCTGAGCTCAGTAAATTCATGAAGCAGGATGCTACCCTACTTGCACATAGCCCAAGTGAGGGTTATGGACCACCGGTGGATTGTATAGTCCTAGCCGCCTGAGCACAAGGAGGGCCATGACTCAGAATATGTCTGAGATGCCCACTACCATTCCATAGCAACTGGCATCCCGACTCTCCATGACTCAGAATATGTCCGAGTGCCCACTCCCATTCCATAGCAACTGGCATCCCGACTCTCAGGACCAATTACTAGGCCACTCAGCCGTTGCCCATGGTTCACGACCTAGGACGTGACTACAATAACCCGTTCCATGAACCACTAGGACATGTTCAGGCCTTTAATTTTGGCCATTTTCAGCTCTAATCAAAACTGATATGAACACTTTAAAAAAAGTGCAACTTCGTTTACAAAGATACACTATTAAAAACATACATAGGCCTAATAAAGAACACATATTAATGTGTGTTCACCTTTTTAGATGTTGTTCAATAGTTTGTGGGCTTGAGAATGTTCTGGTAAATTCTTAATTGAAAAGCGAGTAAAACAATGTGAAGACGCCACTCTACTATTTCTGACGTGTTATGGTGAATGCTGGTTGTATATAAGCTGAAGCATTAAACTTATTTTGACATACGGACATTTATATGTGGAACTGTGTTGGATTATGTTGTCAATTCAGAACTTGATGACGATGTTAAACTGGGCAGATTTCTGAAAATCTTAAATCTTATCAAAATGCCCTATTTTCCAGCCCTTGATGTTGTTATTGTCATTAAACTGGGCAAACTTATAAAAGTCTTCTTAAATCTTATCAAAATGCCCTGTTTTCGAGCCACTTATTACGTTATTGTCATTAACTGGCCAGACTTCTGAAAGTCTTCTTAAATCTTATCAAAATGCCCTGTTTTCCAGCCTTGGCACTCCATGTCACTGTTGGCATGTTAAAGATCTCTGGTGACACATTCAGTGTCAGTCAACAAAAGCAAATTAACTCAGCTGTAGGACCCATTTCCGGAAAATTCAGCTTTTGTTGCTAGATAATAGCAATACTGAAATGTCAAAATTGGTAATTCTGCATAGATGGCACCACGTCAGAAGGTTGTGTGCTGAAAACATTGTATTTCCACAGCCTGCTTACAGTCATTCAACCAGGTCAGGAAAGGAATGAATGAAGCCCCATCTAGCAGCAAGGACAGGAAATGTGCCGAGGCAGACAGGGATTTGTCCGTAGATGAAAGAAACAGAGTGAAACAAATAGCTGTTGAATCCAAAAAGAAGTCATGGGAAGATTTTGGTAATAACCTGGAAAGGCTAGGTCAAGCAGCAGGGAAACCTTTCTGGACAGTAATAAAGAATCTTAGGAAGGGAGGGAAAAAGGAAATGAACAGTGTTTTGGGTAATTCAGGTGAACTCATAATAGATCCCAGGGAATCCCTGCAGAGGTGAAGGGAATATTTTGAACATCTTCTCAATGTAAAAGATCTTCCTGGTGCTGTTGCGAACAGCCAAGCTCATGGGGAGGAGGAAAATGATGGTGAAATTACGCTTGAGGAAGTGGAAAGGATGGTAAATAAACTCCATTGTCATAAAGCAGCAGGAATAGATGAAATTAGACCTGAAATGGTGAAGTATAGTGGGAAGGCAGGAATGAAATGGCTTCATAGAGTAGTAAGATTAGCATGGGGTGTTGGTAAGGTACCTTCAGATTGGACAAAAGCAGTAATTGCACCTATCTATAAGCAAGGGAACAGGAAGGATTACAACAACTATCGAGGCATCTCATTGATTAGTATACCAGGCAAAGTATTCACTGGCATTTTGGAATGGAGGTTGCGATCAGTCGTTGAGAGGAAGTTGGATAAAAACCAGTGTGGTTTCAGACCACAGAGGGGCTGTCAGGATCAGATTTTCAGTATGAACCAGGTAATTGAAAAATGCTACGAGAGGAATAGGCAGTTGTGTTTATGTTTCGTAGATCTAGAGAAAGCATATGACAGGGTACCGAGGAAAAAGATGTTCGCCATACTGGGGGACTATGAAATTAAAGGTAGATTATTAAAATCAATCAAAGGCATTTATGTTGACAATTGGGCTTCAGTGAGAATTGGTGGTAGAATTAGTATTTTGTTCAGGGTACTTACAGGAGTTATACAAGGCTGTAATCTTTCACCTTTGCTGTTCGTAGGTTACATGTATCGTCTGCTGAAAGGTATAACATGGCAGGGAGGGATTCAGTTAGGTGGAAATGTCGTAAGCAGTCTGGCCTATGCTGATGACTTGGTCTTAATGGCAGATTGTGCCAAAAGCCTGCAGTCTAATATCTTGGAACTTGAAAATAGGTGCAATGAGTATGGTATCAAAATTAACCTTTCGAAAACTAAATTTTATGTCAGTAGGTAAGAAATTCAACAGAATTGAATGTTAGACTTGTCATACAAAGCTGGGACAGGTAGATTTTTTCAAGTATTTAGGTTGTGTGTTCTCCCAGGATGGTAATAAAGTAAGGGAGACTGAATCAAGGTGTAGTAAAGCTAATGCAGTGAGCTCGCAGTTGCGATCAACAGTATTCTGTAAGAAGGAAGTCAGCTCCCAGACAAAACTATCTTTACATCGGTCTCTTTTCAGACCAACTTTGCTTTACAGGAGCGAAAGCTGGGTGGACTCAGCATATCTTATTCATAAGTCAGAAGTAACAGATATGAAAGTAGTGAGAATAATTGCTGGTACAAACAGGTGGGGACAATGGCAGGAGGGTACTCTGAATGAGGAGATAAAGGCTAATTTAGAAATTAACTCAATGGATGAAGCCGTACGCATAAACCGGCTTTGGTGGTGGGGTCATGTGAGGCGAATGGAGGAGGATAGGTTACCTAGGAGAATAATGGACTCTGTTATAGAGGGTAAGAGAAGTAGAGGGAGACCAAGATGACGATGGTTAGACTCAGTTTCTAACGATTTAAAGATAAGAGGTATAGAACTAAATGAGGCCACAGCACTAGTTGCAAATAGAGGATTGTGGCGACATTTAGTAAATTCACAGAGGCTTGCAGACTGAACGCTGAAAGACATAACAGTCTTTAATGATAATGTATGTATGTACATGTCCTAGTCTTTTAAAATGAACTGTTAATATAATTAGCATGACAACTATCGATTAGGTGGATCTATTTAATACATTAATTTTTAAGAACTGAATCTCATTACACAACAGCAATTGGTTTAGTCTGATTCTGATGCAAGTTTTGACAGCTTTCGTATGACATTGAGGTCTCTTTCTACAGATATAAGTTGAACACATTTCTAACTTTATTGGCCATATAAATGCCTATTTTACTATATATTTTATCTTTAAGTCATTTTTGGTCAAAAATGGTATAGAAGAATATTTTTTATCATATTAATATAATTGGTGATTCTCCAGTTTAGTTATTCTCATTCTTGTGCTGATAATGCCAAGTAACTAATTTTCTTTCCTTAGAAATGCTTTTTTCCTTTCCTTAGAAATATTTAATGGTTAACTTAAACGAGATTTAAAACAGAAAGCACCAAAGAATGTTACGAATGTGGCTAGTTCGGTGCTGGTCAACTGCCCAAATACAAAAATCTTCTAAGCAATTTTTGGACAATATCAGAATTTGAGCTAAAAAAATTTAAGTGGAGACACTGTCAATGTGTGAAATACAACCATTTTCTGTATTCCAAATGGCTGAAGAGCAGTCTGTTATTATCTCCGATAGAGTTTGCATCATGTGTAAACCATGGCTGCCACATTCTGTGGGAATAATGAAACTGCGAAGTTTGAAAGCGACATGTCATGGCGTGTGCCAAATGCAACTGCAGTAAACACAATATATTAAGTAGGACAAGAGAAATTCATAATTTTTTAATTTAGTTACAGGTTAATTAAGAAACTGAACTGTTGTGAATTCTAATGCAGAGATCTGGAAGTTGAAGTATGGAGAAGTAAATTAATTTTCATGGGCTAGAAACGTGCCTGCAAGTTCAAGTGCTCGGTCAAGAAGGGTTCACTATCGCCAATGGCTCATTCTGAGCATAAGGGATTACACTTTGTTTAGGAGAGTGTGTCAGAATGAATTTACCACCATCGGTTTAGAAGTTTTATTGTGCCACACTTGGTAATAAAGACCATCCATACTGAATTATAGAATGGACACCTTTATTGAATAATTTTAGTCAACAGTAGTGTCCTTTGTTTTGTGATGTTCCACTATAAAATAAAGATAGCCTATAGTCGTTGCGGCTGCGAAAACCACTAAGTGATGGCGGATAAATACTGCCCTGAAGCAATATATCATTAATCGCGAGAATTATTTGAAATAACTCGCACAGTTAACTTTTTAAATGATGGAATCTTACTGGCCAAAGTTCTGTTATGTAATTATAAATAATCTGAAATCTATTCTTGTACTTCAGCAACTCTTATGTTATGTAAATGAAAATACTCCATAATCCATTCTTGTACCTTTGAAACTTTCAGGTTATGTAAATGTAAATACAGTCAGAAATAATTCTCTGTAATCCTCATATTGATGATGTACATATTTTATATACTGTATGTGTTTATATGTTCAACCGTTTACTAATTATCTTATATACAAAAACTATATTTTGATGTGTAAGTGCCCGCCAGTATGTAATGTCCTGTACAATTCCTATGTATGAGCCTGCAGGCTCGTTGGAATTAATTGAAATAAATGAATGAATGAATGAATGAAACTGAAATATTTCACACAGCGGTTTTCGCAGCCACAGCGATATCTAGGGTGGGTTGCTGTGTCCCCAGCAGTTGGCAACAAACAATTTTATCAATTCTACACCTAATACAAGGTAAAATTTATAACATTCATCTTCTTAATTTATGTACTTTATTTCTTGTAATGTTACTGAAATTATACCAAAATAAACTGCAATCCTTGTGTCTACAACAGGACTGACAAGTTAGATTAAGATGTAGATATTTAAGTATAGCATTTACTGTTGAACTAAAGTTGCATAAAGTTCAGTGACCATTTCTATCCTTGGTGTGTGCTTTTACTCTCAACTTGGTAAAAAAAGATTTGTGATAAAAGATGTGAGGGTATGAACTAGCAGTGCTTTATCGCTTCATATAGCCTACATAGTACACCTGGATAACTTACTGCAGTTATTGTACCAATCCTAACAAGACCATACAAACCATTCATACAAAGACTTCTACCTAATTCTTACCTTACACAGTTCACACAATCACGATGAGCATTGTCAACAGCATGGATTAATCTTCTGCACAGAGGATCAAACATCAGAATACTCTTTTTCTCACATGCTGCAACAAGCAGGGATCTGAAATATTGAAGAATGTGTTGAAATGTTTCTAAATGACCCAAACTGAAATCCTGTAAAAATCTATGCAACACAGACTTTATGCTAAATAACTTACCCATCAGGAGAAAATTCTAAATTGAAAACACCTCCATGTCGTGCATTTCTTAAACTGTCACCATGGTCCCATGAAGTACATGGTAGGATAGAGGAATACAGCTCCCGATAGAAACGATCGGCATGCCCCAAGGGAAATCGCTGTCCTAATTCCCTTTGCCGTAAGTAGAAATCGCTCATAATTCTAGTCCTTACTTTTGGCATTTGGTTCGCAAGTATTTTTCTCACTTGTCTTCAAATTAAAACCCCAAGTAACTACTTTTATTAGTAACCTATTAAAGAATGACAGTAAATACAATGGCGCACTGGGCTTCTTCTGTCTAACGTTGCCACAACAACCTGTATGGCTAAATAAATACTTAATAGTTTACAGTGACAGCAAAATTAGCAGTTAACTGAAGATTCACACATGTTGACACCACGACTCCATTTTAGAAGGAGTACTATAGCATAGTCGACATACGCGGTAATCGATTTTCAGACACACACGTTACAAAGGATATTGCTCTTCGGACAACGTAATGCTCCATGATCATGGACTTCAAAGGCTTACAGTGGGCAGATATTACAACTGATAAAGTAAGTTAATACGAAAGGCCTACTCTAGCCTACTATCTAGGAAAAGAAATAAGCAATATCTAAAGAAACGGGAAGTCAGTCGATGACCAAACTGGAGAATACGCACGATATTCGTCTTTGGTTGTCTATGCTTTGAGTTATAATTCCAAATTTTCATTTTAGGGGGTCTCCCACAAATTTAAATTGCTACCTTGATCACTGGTTTGCTTGTCGGATAATAGAGGGAAACCAGACTTCTGATCAACGGTCGGCATATGTCGAGCGAAGAAAGGAATGGTTTTTTTTTTTTTTTTTTTTTTTTTTTGCTACTTGCTTTACGTCGCACCGACACAGATAGGTCTTATGGCGACGATGGGACAAGGAAGGAAACGGCCGTGGCCTTAATTAATTTGCCTGATGTGAAAATGGGAAACCACGGAAAACCATTTTCAGGGCTGCCGACAGTGGGATTCGAACCTATTATCTCCCGAATACTGGATACTGGCCGCACTTAAGCGACTGCAGCTATCGAGCTCGGTAAGAAAGGAATGCAATAACTTACTGTATATTAGAGGATCGAAGAAATGAAAGAAATAAACTCAAAGATATGCAATCACAGTCGTGGTTATAATCAGAGCCTAACGCAGATGTACAAAATATTATCCACATCCGCTTTTCTTTCATGCACATCCGCGAATGTTTATTTTTTTTTCAAGTTGCTTTACGTTGCACCGACACAGATAGGTCTTACGGCAACGATGGATAGGAAAAGGCTAGGAGTGAGAAGGTTTTAATTGTTACGGGGGGCCCCCGCAGCCTGCTCCCCCGTCGTGGCAATCGACTCAATCTACATTGCCTCCGACATGCTATTAGTTATGAGTAGAAAGATGTAGATGGGAAATGATACAAGCAGTATCTGCCTGTTTCCATTTTAGACACGTTACCAGGCGAGTTTGTATTGTTAAGGTGTGGTATTGAAGGGTCAGGGGAAAATCACATAGGCAGAAAAGAGAAAGAGCCTACATGTAAAACCTGACATCTTTTGATAGCTCATGCAAGGATGTGGGCTGGAAAAGTCCAGAGGTTGTGTTAGTTAGGAGTATGTGTCATGCAATCATAACCATTTTCTTAGCTTTTGTCAATTATTATGGGGAATCAGTCCTTCTTGTCACTGCCTGGTGCGGCTCGGGTCCGCTGGCGTCTGGGCTTTGGGCCACAGGTGTGTCCCTTGGTCCAGCAGCCAGCGGTCCCTGGTGCCAAGTCTCCTTTAAGGAGAAGGGGAGTATAGCCAAGACTTACTTGGGGTAAGGGGCTTCTTCTTCTCACCTGATGACTTCCCTTCTTTGCGGTGTTGGTGGCACATCCATCCACCCATCCATCCATCCATCCATCCATCCATCCATCCATCCATCCATCCATCCATCCATCCATCCATCCGTCCGTCCGTCCGTCCGCCCGTCCGTCCATCCATCCATCCATCCATCCATCCATCCATCCATCCATCCATCCATCCATCCATCCATCCAACCATCCATCCATCCATCCATCCATCCATCCATCCATCCATCCATCCATCCATCCATCCATCCATCGTTATCATATATACATTTATACGTTTCTCGGTAGAGTGCGGGCCGCTCTTCCGCTCTCATGTTCTGTAAAATTAGTAAATTAAATCATTAAGTAATAGCTGCAGGGTGGTTTTTTGTCCACTCCTTTGTCGCTGGCGGGAGGCGGGGGTGGATTGGGTCGACTCTTATTATGGCTGTGTTGCCTTCGTCATTGTGTTTCTTCTCGCAATCCTCCTTCGCTTGGTTCCCTGTAACATAAGGTAAGAGACATAGATAGACATGTACATATATACATGTGTTTGCAGTGTGGTGTGTGTGCGTAATATTGAGTGGAGTTGTGTAGTGAGTTGGTGTCAGCTTAGGAGGGGGAGGGCGTTTTTGGACTCCCGGCCTCCTTACCCTATGGCTGAACAGAATGTGCTTCGGCGTGGGATATTTCGTGTATAGATCGACGTCGTAGCGTCCTATACCACTGACTAGTGGGTTGATTTTATTACCGCATGACTTCGTATACATTCGGAGTGTTTGTTTCCGTATGTGTTGCGTTATCGAGCTGACTTTCGCAATTGCGCGTAGGTGGCGTACTGGTGTGTCATACGGGAGTCTAGCCGCTGTTCGAATGCATTTGTTTTGTATTAGTTCCAGCTTATCCAGGTTCGTCATAGCAGTGTAACCCCAGGCGGGGGCTGCGTACGTTATTATTGGCCTAATTAGGGCCTTATACATGTTGATTGCTACTCTCTTGTTAATACTGGATCTTTTATTCAGTATAGGATAGAGCTGTGACAGTCGTGCGTGTGTTTTCCGCTGGATGCCTTTAATGTGATATAGCATGGTTAGTTATCTATCCGGCCGTGGCCTTTACTAAGGTACAGCCCCAGCATTTACCTGGTATGAAAATGGGAAACCACGGAAAACCATATTCAGGACTGCCGACAGTGGGATTAAAAATCCATTATCTCCCGAATACTGGATACTGGCCGCAATTAAGCGACTGCAGCTATCGAGCTCGGTGAATGTTTATGTGCAGGATACTGTAAATATTTAACTATATTACACACAAGGTATTGGAACGGATAGATCCGTTAACATAATAAAACAGACCAGATACCTGGCACCAGACGCCCTATTCTTCTTCTTCTTCTTCTTCTTCTTCTTCATGGGGACTCTAAATATTAGGTCCTAATTAGCGTCGACCTCTAAGATCTTTTGCTACCATGTTTTTCCTTCATTTCCACCTAGATATACCTTCTCCCTTCACAAAGCTACATGTTGTTCTTATTGGTTCTTAGATTTTTTTCTCTCTCTTCACCTGGTAGTCCTAGAGTGGAGAATCTGATTCTACCAAACGCCTCACATTCGAAGAGTATGTGTTCAGCTGATCCCTCTGCTTCATTGCATTTCCTACATATCGATACCTTAAAGCACACAAGTGCTAAGTCCACTTTTTTGGGATATCGTCATATTGGTACCACCAGATTAGTCATGAGAAACAGCATTGAATGCACAGTTGTTCTTTGTCCATACTGCCGCCTTCTTACCAGGCTTGGTTCCGTCGGAGAACGAGAGTCCCAAGGGTGGACCGTTCGTTGTCTGGCTTCGTAATTTTTGAAGGCAGGGATAGAGACAACGACAGCTACAATAATACAAAAATATAAAACAACAGGTTTCTGACATTTATTACAAACTAGCACATTCGACAATAACAAAATTAAATTAATAAATCTTGATGGTAATATTATTATTTTTTCTTCTCTATCAGTTCTGATTAATTTCTCCAATATTCTGGATGACCTTAGTTCTGTAAATATACAGAGTAATATTAGCCTTATTTCTGGCTTAACGAAACAACAACAAATATAAAAATTACATTTCGTTAGGAAGACTTCCTTTCAATAATGTCATTATTATGTATAATTTAAAAGAAATTGAAACTGTCCGATTCAAATTTAACTTGGACGTCGAAAATAACAGACTTATTTACAGTATATTTGCAGTTGCTATCTCAAATAAAACTTTCCTTCTATAATGCACAGGATTAAACGTTGCTTCAATTAATTGAAAAATAGTGAAACCAAAATCTTATAGAAATATTACTCAAAATTGTCTCCATTGGACTTAATTTTACAGACTCGAGTTTATACAATAATTATTACTTCAAAACTTTCCCTAATATTTCATCAAACAAACGTGATCTCAATCTTTAGCATCTGACATTCCTAAGAAATTCTTAACGTCGTAGGCTTTACAAAAATAATTGGTGAAACTTGTCCACTGAAATAATCCTTTCTTATTCATCATTATATGGTACTATGAACTTCTCTCTACTTAAATTCAAAATAAAATTCACTAAAGGTTTAAATCTTCAAAAGTTATAGCACACACAAACAACGATGTTGATAATCAGGATTCACGTAACCAACACGTGGCCGGGTCAAAAACCATATTCAAAGAAAATAACACAATTCACTGAAATAATTATCAATCACACACACAGCATTCACACTAAGGCACACGAGAATTATTTACACTATTTACAACGAATTCTAGCCTTTGAATATTAAATTTTGATTTTTAATCCTAAATCTTTGATATTTCTCGATGACGGTATCGGCTAAAGAAAAATTATTTACGTCCCACAGAAATGTGATAGAGTCTGGATGAACGCTTAGTTAAATAAGATGAGATTTACAACGTTGACCATGAGAACATCGGCGGTTGATATCTGAAGAAATTGTCAACAAAAACGCACATAGAATAGGTCAAATATTAGCATTCGCTTTCATGGTTCATGAGTCACGACATTATTATTACACAACTCCACGTTAATCAATTAACACGTGCTCCACATGAAGAACTTACGTCCAACAACACGTATTCACTCAATAAATGGATTCACAATTCAACAACACACAACAAATACTCCATTCCATTACAATAAATGAACCGTCGAGATTCTGCCATATTCCAGGCTCATATTCATCCTAATTGAGCACACATTAACATCATACACACAAAATCAAGTAATATTTAAACTCATTACCCTTATTAATTTATTTAACCCGAGATGAACATTTATTATTATTATTATTATTATTATTATTATTATTATTATTATTATTATTATTATTATTATTATTATTATTATTATTATTATTATTATTATTATTATTATTATTATTATTATTATTATTATTATTATTATTATTATTATTATTATTATTATTATTATTATTAGATGTGCTAGATCTCAAATTCACGTAAACAAGGATTCGACAATATGCCAGATGACACTAACACGCCTGAACTCATACAGAAAGAAATCTAATATAGAAATCCGGCGTAATACAACATGCCGTAAATCTGTCCCACACGACTTCAGAAAAATTATTTTCAATAATAAATTATTAATTATCGGTGAGGACAATTATTTTTAATCACACTAGACTATTAAATGGGACAGCTAGAATAATCGTTCTAGCTATACTAATAGAGACCAAAAATCACTCATACACAAATGACTATACTACCATTTCCCATATGAAAGAAGAATGAAAATTTTCAAAACTACTGCAAGACTAGGAGAAATATTACCATTAATGAATAAGTAAGCATTATTTCTACAAAGATGAACAGATAAACATTATAAAAAGGTACTTAAATGATTGATGGAACTGGATTTCTGCCGATGAGCTGGAACATGTGGCATATTATCTGCCCGCGGTCGCTATCTCCCCATGTCAGAGATCGCCTACATCTTAATGCAGCATTGTAGCCTTGATGATCAAAGTAGAGTTGTTGTAGGCTTCCTCTCCGTGGCATAGCAACATCTTGAAATGCTCGTTCCAGCACATGGCGACTCTCTTCCTTCTTCCCGTACAGTAGAAGCTGAAACTGACAAACAATTTTAGGATATGTGCCGTACACACACGCGATGAATTTAGAGACGAAATTATACGTAACTTTAATTACAAAAATCTGCCAAACTCGTAGATCCGAATAATAATGAAGGTTGACTGATTGTACTGCAGAATATTTAGTCCAAGAAGCGTCTGCGTCGTGAATGAAAGAACAGCCTCGAAGCACGTCGAAGTACTTCTGGAAACTCGGGTATTTAAGCATATCCAGCACAACGGGTGTGTCACTATAACTGTCCGTAATTGACCAATGCCAAGCGTTTCAATTCTAGAAAGTACTTCCGTCTGGAACTTGCCATGCGCCAACCTGTCGAGGCGACCTTGGCCAGCTCCTCAGTCGGTCAAGTGGGGACAGCTGATAGCTCAGTAGAAAAAATCAATACATCGCTCCCCTAACCAACTCGAGACAGGTTCTGGACAGGTGAAACTGTCTCTGTAACACAGGGCTGGAGAATATCGCCCGTGCTAATGAAATAATAATTTTACACACGCAGAAACAATAAATACTTATTGTAGGTCAAATTTGAAGAGGACAATACCAAGTGGCAAATACGAGAATAATCGAGAAAACCTAAAATTATTATGTCCTCCACTGTCTTCTTTACAAGCGCACACAAGTACAGCTCATTGGCATCATAGGTGCCTTTCTACCCTATTAAAATCATTTCAATAGTCGCGTCATATGTAGTATGATGGGCAAAGGGACTCGAGCGCGTGAGGCCAGAACGAGACCAGCAAAAGATCGCTTGGAAAACAAAGGATAGGTTCGGCTGGAGCCAAGCCCTCGTGAAAAAGCCCTCTCGACTTGCAGACAGAGTTGGAGATACGACGCGACGCTAAGGTAGTCTACAGTAATACGCCCAGACGTGTGGCCTAGTTTCACAGGTTTCCAAACTAACAGAAGGAACTTCCGGTTTTTTATGCACGTTCCACGGATGACAACGTCGAATTTTGGCGCGTAAAAATTATATGATATTTTGATGCAGACATGGGAAAATTATGGGAAGCACGCCAATGAATAGAGCTGAATTTTCTGCGTATCCCAGACTGAAAATACGGAATACTTTATTGAAGGGCCGAAATGAGGTCACTAGATGTCCAGCTGTCATGTATCACTAACACATGTGAATGTAGAGCGTCACCCAAGCTAAGAATCGCGCTCAAAGATGACTGCACCCCCCAAGCGGACGCTAGCTAAATAATTAATGGCGGGAGCCTAATTACGTGAGAACTGCCGATCGCAATCCGATCACACCTGGCTCAAATGAAAGAGGAAGTAGAGGGTTACAATGCGCACCATGTAAATGTCTTGAATTCCCGGGATGAAAGGAGCTGGTGTCCTTAATGAACCATGAAAGGCCTACACCCCCTGTCTTCCGGCGCGGAAATAATAAAAGCTGGACTGGCCCTCGCTGAAGACAGTTCATAGAGGGTCGTTGAGAGAGGACAGTGTGTTACATTTAGTTCCAGTTTTTACAGTCTACCATCCGAAATCTATTGACCGCTTACAAAGACAGAGTTATTGTGTCCGTCGGGGCCGTGAATTATAAAAACCTTGTGTCTTGTAGGTGGGAAGTCGAGTAATAACCAAGCGAGCCTAGGCAAGTGCCTCAGTGCCGCGTGTCAATTAATTAGGCTGCTAGCATAATTTATGAACGAGTAGCGCGAGTCGGCTATGAACAATGCCAGCCTAAATGAGTACGCGGTTTTAATAAATTGGTGTTATCCTATCCGCTACTCTGAGTCAGGGTTCTCAATCCCGACTGAGAGAGGTACAAAACTGTGTTATTTAGGTAAATTATGAGAGTGACAATATGCAAGTTCCGTGATTATTGATTATTTGACCAGAAATAATCTGGAGTGCTTTTTTTGTCCGTAACCAGTGTGAGATGCCGAGAGGCCGGAGGCTTTAAGGAATGGTCAGAATAAATATATTTTTTTGCTTGCGATGAGCAAAGAGAACAGAGAAGGGTCGACAGAGGTATCATGAGATCTATGCCCCAAAGAAAGCAGATACTCGATATGAGATGCAATGAGAAGGCCGAATGCCCAGATAGTCTACGATGAGTTAATTCGGATGTTATGTTTCCCCCACTCGGCGCTCAACGATAAGAATGAGAGGGTAGAGAATAAATGGGTATTTCTTGGGAATTCTGCGGTAAGATGAATAAATGGGATAAACAAATGAAGTGGGCAAGAAATGTGTGTATCCGGGAGAAGAGAACTAGCCGTTGTAAAAGGGTCAGAAACCCTGCGCCACCACTGAATGGGTGACAGTAGTAGCGCACAATGACCTCCCCTTTCGTTTTCTCTCTCCTAGTAACAAAGCGGCCCTATCGTGTTACTGAAGTTAAAGATTCGGGACTCTGGATTTCACACTGTGCCTGTTTGTTTGTTTTCAATGGTTCGGCTAAGAACACTTGTGTAACTGATAATATCACGATGATTTAGAGGGTAGTTAATAAGTAATTATAGATCTCCCCAGTATCCGGTAGTGTGAGGCCGTGGATAGTCTAGGGATTTTCCATACTTGTACCTCTCAGTCGGAAAGCGTCCAGTTCGAGCCCAGGTCAGAATGGGCCGCCTTGTGCGAGCTTCCATTAAGGTTGTGCCGGGGCAGAAGATATTGATAACCATGTTTTCCTACAGGAATGGCCCCATTTATACATGATGAGTGCATATGATTGTGTTTAGTATTTAGTGTGTATTACTTTGAGTTCAAGCAGAACCGATGTCCAACTTTGTTCGTCTTGGTGCCAGATTAGTGCGTCCGGGGAGTTTAGCTAAATGGTATGTGTGTTTTTGTTATGTAAATATATTTTTAATATGTCAATTATGTAGCGTAGGGACCGGTTAATTACGTGCTAATAATAGAATTATTATGTAAGGGGACATCATCTCATATTACACGGTGTGATCGACAGAAGAATAAAATTAACGAAAGAAACTAATGAGGGAAAGAGGGACGATATTAGTCGCCAGACCTCAATTATACCTTTGTGCTAGATGAACGCCCTCAGGCAAGTCAATTTGAAGTGTCAATTCCTTTCTTTTCCTCCCGTAGGGATGTTTTCTTTTATGTCACAATTCAGAATAAATTAGCCTTCGTAACTCCAGTACATGATTATTTTCATTTTTAGCTGTACTAAGGAGTATCCAGTAGACAGTTGATCCCAGAGATCCTACTTTCATATTATATAAGGCTCCATCTTACGTATTTGTTTTTCTTCTTGCGAACATACCACACCCATGTGCTCGAGTTGCCGAGGCCAGCACAGAAAGGAGGAGGGGAGCGGTTCGAAGCTCGTTAGGCAATTCGGGCCGCTCTTCACTATAGTCTCGTCCGTGGTTGTTTACCAGGTTACGCTGAGGCATTCTTATGCGTGGGTCGTCCATTCGAGGCCCATAAGGGTACTGTACTCTGTCCTGATATCTTCCTTGTTGTCAGGTCTCACGTGGTCAATCGTGCTATTTCCGGACATAGTATCCGTGTGCATTTACTTCACGAAACAAGAATGAACGTAGATCACGTTCTTGATTCATCATTACGCTTGGTACTTGTTTTGGCGCTCCTGTACAGCAGTGTGTGAGAGATATTGTAATTGTTCTGGCTCGCATAATAGCTATAGGTCTCAATCGTGAATGAGTGACATGGTGTCAATTTTGACTGCGAAGACTACTTTTATAGTTGTTGTTGTTATACTACATACTACAGCGGTAAGTTATCATCTACAAGACTCATTTCTTTATCTATCAAAACAATCAAAACCTCGTATTCTTACTGAAGGCAGCACTAATGTATTGATTTTGCATATGATTAGAAATGAGTGTAGAGGCAAATGAGTTGTGCATTTGGTTGGATGAGTTGGAAGAAGAGGAACGTGAAAATAACGCCTCTGAAAAGGTCCAAATTAACTCTCAAAGTAATGCCACTGCTATTGATGTACTGGGACAAGGGGAACGAGAGAATGACACTGACAATTTTATGGAGGTCGACGTGCAAATCATCGCAACTGACATTAATGGTGACCATATATTTGCTTCTTTCTCATAGTGTACCTACATATCTAGTCCTACAGAACTGTTCTTGTTGTGTTTTATTATGTTTAATAATTCATTGCAGAACGGGTAACTGGTAGTAGAAGTCATAGCAATTGTAAACGCAGACGCCACAGTGATATCAAATCAGAATCAGCACACTGATGAAGCAAGTAAGGCTTTCATTAACCGTCAATCAAGCCTGCCACTTTTATTTATCTGATGCAGTCTGTTTTTCTAATAATACAATTAACCTGTTTACAGGTGATCCAAATGCAATACAAAAAGATGACCTTACAATTTCCACAAAAAACCAATTAGTAGTTTTTGAGGAGAGCAACAATTACAACGTATCAATTTTTGAAAAGTGTGCATGCGAAGAAAGAGATGAAAGTTATGAACCGCCAGATGATGCTGGAAGTGGCAATCGTGAATCACAACATAAAATGGATGGTAAGATCGAGTTATAAATACATCAAGAATAACAATGACGAATACTTGGTACAAATATTTGCCAATATATTCCGTTTGCCTCTCTCCTCCTGTATTTGTCTTTGCAAATGGTCATTATTATTTATTGTTTGCTGTTGCAGAAACCTTAAATAACAATAACGAAGAGGCAGTGCTTGATCAGAATGTTCCAGAGGAAGTTTCCGAGATTGGCATTGCCAATTATATTGCATCAGAAACACCAAAGTGCAAAAGACGACGATTCGCAGACCCTGCAAACTGGAAGAGAAACGTCAAAAAGGTAAATCGGCTAGCTGGAAAGAGTTACAGCGACGTCAATGGCCGAATTATTGCTACCAAGATTGTGAAGCTGGACGACTGTGCATGTAGATTCAGATGCCTAACGAACATTAATCGAGAACACCAACAAACACTGTTCACGAATGTGCCGGCGTTACACGTGGAGCAGAAAGAGGTTAAAGAAGGTGCGGGGGTGAAGGCGTCTATCAATATCAAAATCAATTTAACTTTAACGGAAGGTTATATTTTTTCAGAAAACAACAACTTAACAATTTTCACTAGGTGAACATAAAACATGTATGTATGTTCAATCTTCAGCCCTAAGGCTGGTTGGATCCTCAACTTGCTCCCGGATCTGCTCTACTGGAGCTTCCATGGCTACCCTTTATGTCGAAATTTTTGAAATTGGTTCTTTATAAGCATGCATATTTCAATCAATCATAGGGTTTTTCCTCTTCTAGGGTCCTGGGCGTCGTTCTCACCATCCGTGGTGAGACATACAGCCCTACATTGTACTCCCGAAACTCAGGCTCTCCGTAGCAGAGACCACGCCCCCCAGTCGTCCATCTAGCGTTCCGCCCCTGGCCCGAAACTAGCTAGGTGTGTTCCCCCTTCAGTATGCCTACTCACGTGGTCTCCACTTAGCATTATCATGACTGAGCTCACAGCCATGACTTTCCCCCTGGGTTGGGTTCGCCTCTTTCCTAACCCGCGGCTCGTCCAGGTTACGTGGAGCAAAGTGATGTGTTGGTTCCAGCACCCCGCAGTGAGCCTTCACCTCAATCATCAGCCCCACTTCACCTGAACCACCGTACCACCCACGTGGAGGAACCATGAATGCCTCTCTAGCATGTGTGGGGAGGCCTCTACTTCAAAGCTTTGACTTGGGCTAGTAACAATACCAGACATCCTACAGTCAGAGGTTTATGTCAGATTTTCTCTTACCAGCTACCGACGTATTGAGCGGTTCTCTTTCGGAATTTATGTTCCTTTCACTATCTCTGGGCAGGAGCCAGTCAGGCTTAGATCTGATTTAAGACTTTATGGATTCAAGGCTCTTTATACAGGGTTTTTCAGCTAAGTAGTCCGCTTCAAATCATTTCTGATCCGTTAAAAATTTAAACATTCTGTTTCAAAATGCTTCAATTGTATTAGGGGTCTCGTAAAACACTCCCAATTTCGTCTCCACCATATGCGTGGTTACCAAAAAATCGGTATCAACTTCGTGTTTTAAAATGGCACTAATCTCATTTCACCGAATAGAACAATTAAGAATCGAGTAACACATTCAGTGATGTGCTTATTTTGCAAATTTGACGTGTACAAGATTCAATTACTAGGAAATATCTTGTCAAAGAACTATTTAACTATAGACGACAACATAACAATGTCCAGATCTTTGCTACAAACAGTGGGTGTACTTCAAGGGGAACCATTCAGTCAATTATTATTCCATATTGCAATCCGTTATGTGGTCACAGAGACGTGAAACGCACAGGTAAAATTGCATATGTACATATTGTACCCGTAAAAATGTGTTCATATCTTTAAGGGGCTTGATATTAAATTAACGAGCATGATTCTTAACCTAGGGAGTGGCTTTATCGTTTGAACTGGTACAGAGAGAGGTATAGTTATCAATTTGAGAGATTCTTTTGATAAATTGAGTTTATTGATCATCAAAAGCAAGTTCATATCACCTTCGTACAGCAGCGTGGAAGTGTCGTGGCTGGTTGGTACCTGCAAGTGCTGGGATGGTGCTGGACACCGGCTGGGCAGGGACCACACCTGCTCGGATGACGAGTTCTGGAATGTCTGGAGGTTCTGGAGATGTCTCGACGTTCTGGAAGTCTCGACGTTCTGGAATGTCCCGACGTTCTGGAATGTCCCGACGTTCTGGAATGTCTCGAAGATTGGCACACGTTCCTGGGTTCGATTCGAGACGTAATACACACTTGAATTTCCTGCACGGCACTCCACACATTCAGGGCACTGTCTGAACACATATGACCTTTTAATTATGGTTACTGCACTCTAAATATTAAATCAAACGTTCTGGAGTAATCACTCGAAGAACAAGTACTGGCAGAAATGCAAGTTCTTAATGCAAGCTCACTGTTAGTCAGAATGTTCTAGAGGATTACTGTCACTGCAGTCCTAAACGCATAGTTCTGAAGATTTAAAACATATTGGCAATGAACTGAATAAGTAGCACTCGGAAACTGTCTTGTTCCGTCAATAGGCGAAGTGAATAGCCATTAAAGAAAATAATATTTGAAAGAAAAAGTCTGACTTCATAAATTATGGATCACTCAAAATACTGGAAAGTTGTAGGCTTTCTCAGAACGCTATATGCGTATTCTGAATTGTCACAGTCTTTAAGAATCAAAACATAAGTCCCTGTGCAGCACTTGGAAAGTATTGCATATTTCGCAATTAAACGTAATGTTGAATGTCCCCTAAGTTTCATAGTCTTTACAAGGCTTAAATTTTAATGAGGCACTTGAGAAAACAAATCACATCGTTCACACGAAAGTTTATGTTGGTAGGGCACAAGTTCATCCTACACGCTCGGAAAGTTTCAATGTTCCAGAAATTGATTCAAAAAATACAAGTTCGAATAAGTTCGAAACGTAAGTTCAATGCGGTACACAACACTCGTGAAAATTCAAAGTCCATTCAATCGTCGTCGAATAAGTAAGTCCCTATGTGGCACTTCAAAAAAAAAGTTCCAATGTATAGAAATAACAAAGTTCCAATGTGCCAAAATATTAAAGTCCCAACACGGCACTCGAAGAAAATAAAGTTCCGTGGTGTCAAAATATTAAAGTCCCAACACGACAAACGAAGAAAATAAAGTTCCAACGTGTCGAAATATTAAAGTCCCAACACGACATTCGAAGAGAATAAAGTTCCGATGACAATGTTCCAATATGTCACCTTACGAAAATAATAAAGTCTTATCGCGACACTTGGCGAAAATAAGTTCCAATGAGACGCTTCAGAAAAATAACAAAGTTCTTATATGCACTTTAAGAAAATATCAGAGTCCAATCACGACACACGAAAAATAACAAAGTTCCAATGTGTCAATATGACAAAGTTCCAATACGATGCTCGCAGAAAATAACAAAGTCCCATGCAGGCACTTCAAGAATATGATAAAGTCCCGATACAACACTTAGAGAAAATACCGAAATACTTGGATTTCGCAGACTGTCAACTAGAAGTTCGACACACACAATACTTCTCCGGTCACCCGTGTGTCAGAGATGGCAGAGTGACAGACACTGAATTCGTAGGTCGGGTTGTCCTCCTTTTATACACGTTCGCATGGAAGTGTCTAGAACTCGGGTACTATCTACCCTTATAACTTCTATAATACTCGGTGGATTTTCTTGAAATCTTAACAGCTGATGTCCATTGTAAAGGTTTTTAAGATGGCAGTGTCAAAATAGCGATAAAGTAGCTCAAAATGTACTTTTGAGGATGAGCTGGAACATTACCATATATTGTAGCGGATAGCTGGCTTACGGCGGCCACGTCACTCGCTGGGTACGTCACTGCGTTCGGTGAGCTGCCTACCTTCCACCTCGCGCGAAGTTCAACAAACATACTTCGGACTTCTCTCGTAGCGGCGTTCCCGGTACAATATATATATATATGCAGATGATGTGACACTGATGTCACATAATCAAGAAAGGCTTTGAGAAGAAGAAAAATGTCCTAATAATTAATTATAAGAAAACTGTTGCTATGGTTTTCGGCAGAGGAGGAAAACCATCTAAGGACGAGGCAGGAGCGTATTCTCCTTGAATGCGAGACATTCATTGCATGCGTTATGATAACGCAAAGAACTGTCTGACGTACGATTTTAGGTTGTTTCAAGTCAAATTTTAACTATTTCATATCTCAGAAGTTCAAAGTTTCCGCGCAACCGTACTAGTTCCATTGCTTGACTACGTGTGGTGCTGGTGTAGTCTCGTCATCTATTACACTCTAAAAAGAAAATACAGCAAATGGAGGAGTTAAGGATGTAATGCATTCAATATTAAAATTGCACTTGTGTGCAGACATAGTTCTGAAACCCTCCGAATGTTGCCGCTGCAATTGAAACTTGGTCAGACCTTGTCACCCCATACACGTGCTACTCTCTGCCATATGTTAGCAACTTGGATAAAGTCATCATGTCCAAGTTTACAGCGAACGTGACCCACAGATTAGCCCCCAGCGAGAACCCAACGTGATGATACTGACCAATGCCACTGGGGTGACTTACCTCCATTGCTTGAGTTGTGGCTGACTAGTGAGTTCATTCACTGTGTGTTTTGCTGATTAGTGAGTTCATTCTGTGTGTGTTGTTCCTCTGCAATCCGTCGTTTTCGGTGTTTTATTATATTTTTGCATATGTGGTATTAACGATGGGTGAGTCTATGACGGATATAATTGTAAATCTGTTTGAAAAGCCATTTACTGGCCGTTCTTTTGATGAAAAGATTCGGTAAGTTAAAACCGGGAGACCTCTCCATTCCCTCACAAATTTAAAAATAGAAGACAGGAATTGTGTTCGCACGTTCAGTCCAGAAACTTACAATAAAACTGTTAGGCTCTGCGGTGCTGAGTCACTAAACAAATTATTCTGTTGGCCTTGCTTATTGTTTGTTGCTGAAAATTACCCTTGGAACAGCAAGGAATGCGGATATGCAGATCTAAACAATCTGCAGACTGCTAGTGCGAAGAACGAGAAATCAGATTGTCATATCCACGCATGGATATCCTTAGGTTCCTTTGGAAAAACTAGGATAGATTTGCAGTTGGATAAGCAGAAGCAGGGAAATGTTCTAGGGCACAACGAAGCCGTTAAGAAAAATAGGGAAATACTTAAACGGCTGACTGCAGTGACATGCTTTTGGGGGAAGCAAGAGTTACCATTCCGTGGGCACAATGAGGCTAGTGCATCCAACAACAGAGGGAATTGCATAGAACTAATTAAATTGTAAGCCAAGTTTGATGAAAAATTAGACAGTCACTCACACAACAGCGAGTATATTTACAGGACTCCCTCTCCACTCACTCCGAACGATTTAATTCAAAGCATCTGCATCGTAATGACCGCTGAAATAAATATTCAGGTTGGGGAAGCTGAATTCGTAGGAATTATGATCGATGAGACTTCTGATGTTTCGAACATTTCACAGTTATCTATTGTCCTCAGATACGTTCATAATGGTGATGTTGTTGATAGATTTGTTGGTTTCTATAATGTGAGTTCTAATAGGACATCGAATGAATTGGTGAGACTTGCGATTGAGTGTCTGAATAACTTTGACTGCCACGAAAAATCAGTTGTGCAGACTTTCAATGGAGTGGCGGCGCTTGCAGCTCAGCTGAATGGTGTGCAAGCTAAATTAAAAGAAATAGTTCCTGAGGCTGTATTCACACACTGCTACGCTCACAATTTAGTCCTCTCTCAAGCCGTGTCATGCACAAAAGAATGTCGTATATTCTTCGCAACTATGAGTGGCTTAGCGACATTTTTTAGTAATTCTTCTAAGAGATCTAACCTGTTGGACAGTATCCTGAAGAAAAGTTTCCTAAACTAGCTCCAACAAGGTGGAATTTTTCTAGCCGTCTCGTGCAGACCATCACGCAATATCGTCCTCCTCTCTAAGAGCTTCTCGGCCCTAAAACGAATAAAATGTTTCGTCCTCAATTCTCAAAGTCGCCTCTCTACATTAGGAATGATGTCTATAGAGAAGGATCTTCTTATTGAGATCAAAACACGTTAGGGCTTCTACAGTGACGTCCCCAAGGAATTCTGCAAAAGAATCGCAGGGTCGAGTTCACCTCCATGTAAATAGGGTGAGTAAAATTGAAATTTACTTACTACATTGTGTTACTGCATGGTTACTATTTGCTTGCCTCGGTGGAGATTCCAGTGGGACGAGGGTATATATATTAAAGGATGAAAACTATCATGGGCAAACCAATTTAAATATCTCGGAATCATTTTTCAGACAAGAGGAAATTGTTTCGCAGTACATACACGAGAAAGGACCATAACAGCACTAGGGCGATAAATGACATTCACTACCTGAATCGATTATCCTTAAAGACAGCGAGTAAATTACTTAGATTCAAGATTGTTCCAATAGCGACGTGTGGTCTAGAGCTCACATGATCGAAATTAACTAAGAGTTATGTGCAGAATATAGAACAAGTAAAGTCCATCTATTTAAAAGTATACTAAATATATCGAAATATCCCCCGCCAAGATTGGTATATGAGATGGCAAGAGAGCCCTTTCTCATAGAGCGTTTGAGATACCATTATGTTTCTGCCATCTACAACTCAAAGCAACGCATTGTTGCAAGAGCTACGGGGAAGGAAGAAAATTGTTTAGATTTTTACACTAGAGACACTGTGATATTCAGTGAATGGAAATGCGCAAATTACGAACTAAGTTTTACGTCTTCTTGATAATAAGGGGGAGAAAGAATACATTGAGTGTATCTAGGTTAGATGTGTTAAACAGTACAAACTCATTCGATGCTTGATGACGACAAATAGTACGAATGCAAAGTTAAGTATAAATCTACCTGTACGTTGAACCAGAGAATAGCCACTAGGCCAAAAGACGCATGCAATAGAGGCCACCAGGCAAGTAGTTACCTGGCAAACAATGTATTGTCAATCTCCAGTGCCAGAACATACAGGGAAAATGGAGTTAAGCATAAATCAGAAATCAAAACCTCAACATATCAGGAGAATTAGCGGAGGGTTTTCTAGGCTATTTTCCAGAATGTATGACGTGGTAAGTACATAATAAGCGGGGAAATAGGGAATATGGGGATAGCTAAGGTAGCTCAAACAACAAAGTTCAAATTACAAAACATATTGATAACACCAACAGAAGAAAGTATTTTACAATCAGGGATTTTCGCAAATTCCAAGACTAAATTATTATGAAATCTTTACTTTCAACCATAAAATAGAATCTGAAAAGGTCTACGGAGCTAACCATGACCAAAGTTTTACAGTATTACTTTGGCAATACAAAGAAGAATTTAAGAAAAACGATCATTAGACCATTAACTAGACCTAGCTACAATTACACAGATACAAATAACATGTCCATATAAGGAAATGCTTATGAGATCGTGACTAGAATTCTTTGAAGACAGTATATATTTATCGAATTTTAAGAAGGGATAAAAATAGCAATTTTTACACCTTAGAAGATTAAGTACAATAGTTGCACACCAACATTCATAGTTAATAAGACGCGACGGCCACTTTTACAAATTTGAAATCAAAAAAATTATGAAATAGAAAACGACTAGTGGGACAGGAAAGGAAAAGACAGGTGTGGAGAATTATCTAATTGACAGTACCTGTTCGCTACACTGCTAAGGAGTTTGAGCCTCCATGGACTTTAACATACTCTTTGCTATCTGCTTAATATGGACTCCATGAAAGTAATAGTATAGTAGTCATGGTGATGTTTTGATGATGTTATAGCAGAGGATGATTATTTTGTAAGAATAAATGAACAACCTATGACATTTCAGTGTTCTTATGAAGTAAAACATTACAGAATGGTGCCGAAACCCGTTTGTGGAACGATCAGCGGCAAGAAAGACGCGGACGGACAACAGTAAGCAGCATCACGCAACATCGCCGCATCAACAAGAAACCAGCTAACACAAGTAAGATCTCAAAGTGCGTCGCAAAAACAGTGAATATTACAAGTGTGTAAAGCCTCTGTTAACAGGATCAGTACTGAACAAAACCAACGCTTAAGATTTAACCGTCGTAAAAACACAATACGGAAACCCGGACTGTTTACAAATGCAGTGTAAATTCAGGTTGCAGTGAAATAACAACGGTTATGTCCATGTACGTAGTGTGTGTTATTTTCGTTAACGGTATTTCGTGCATAATTCAGTTCTGTGAAACATGGAAAATATGAATATTAACGCACCTACTGATCAGTTCACAGTTTCAAATGCAGACATTTTACAGACTGAAAGACGCATTCGAACAGCAACCAGATCGTCGGAAACTAGACTTATTCAAAGACTACGAACAGCGATCGAAGATACATATGATGACATCGAAATGGAAATATTAGCGCAAAGGTTACACGAACAACTACTAGATTTGGACGAAATTCAGAAACGGATACAGGGGTTGCAGGAAGACGGTGCGAACGAACGGGATGCAGAAGAGTGTGAAAACCGTCAAATAGAAGGCCGAAAACTAATTGCAATAGCAAACAAGAAGATCACAGAAATTAGGTTTCCCCAGCAGCAATCAAAAGCAAGGAACGAAACAACTATTCTTCAGTCTGCAATGGTGAGACCACGCTTACCTAAGCTTGAAATTAAACCTTTCATGGGCACCTTTTCAGACTGGCCAAGATTTTATCAGCAATTTGAATCAGCAATTCATAATAATTCGGCAATTACGCCAGTTGACAAACATCTGTATCTATGAAAAAAATGAAATGGCGTATGGCTTTTAGTGCCGGGATATCCCAGGACGGGTTCGGCTCGCCAATTGCAGGTCTTTCTATTTGACACCCGTAGGTGACCTGCGCGTCGTGATGAGGATGAAATGATGATGAAGACAACACATACACCCAGCCCCCGTGCCTTAGGAATTAACCAATTAAGGTTAAAATCCCCGACCCGGCCGGGAATCGAACCCGGGACCCTCTGAACCGAAGGCCAGTACGCTGACCGTTCAGCCAACGAGTCGGACATCTGTATCTATGGAACTTGGTAGAAGGAGAAGCCAGACATCTCATCAGTGGGCTGAAAATATCAGAGGAAAATTACAAGATCGCACTTCAGAAGCTGAAGGAACGCTTCGACAACATTAAATTACAGCAACAGGACCATATCGATTTCTTCAGTACCTTGAGAAAAAATTCAGATCCAACTACTACCGAGTTGAGAAGCATATATAACAGTTGACAGATGAATATTGCAGCTCTTAAAGGACTTGGGTTTGATGCCTGCATGCTTGGTTCCTTTTTGTGTGCAGATATTTTACGCGTCTTTCCAGATGAAACAAAATTCGCCTGGTACACTACGCAGGGCGATGATGGTAACTTGGATGCCCTGATTAATTTTCTGGACAAATGGGTACTCAGCAAAGAAAAATCAGAGAAGTTGAACGAGTTCAGTGACAGTTTAGGAGAAGTGTTCTCTACAACAATGAATCTACACACCAATCAATACAAGAAAGAAATAAAAAAATAAGCATACTGAACAGCAAAATAATCCACCTAAACTAACGTACAGCGATGAAACAAAACCAAGTACAATCACATGCGCCTTTTGCGATAGAAGTTGTCACTGGGGTAACGAATGCCGTAAATTAGTCTCAGTTGCAGCCAGATCATAAAAATTAAGGGACGATGGACGATGCTTCATCTGTTTAGGCAAAAACCACAAAATAAAAAACCGTAGAAAGAAAGGTCAAAAATGATGAGTCTGTAATAACACAGGACATCATGAATCCATTTGCAAGTCACCCTTGAATACAATAACGGCAGTAACCAGAGGGGAGTCACTTACGAAAGAAACAACTGTTACAGCCGTCCATACGACACAGACAAGGAATACACAATTGCATGAGATGTTTTTGAACACAGCATTAGTGTGGATTTCTGATCGTAACGGCAATCAGCATATGACAAAAATACTACTTGATGCCGGAAATGAACGCAGTTATATCGTCAAAGATCTAACAGATAAACTTAACTCGGAAAAAATTGGAAAAGAGTCCTTAATTATTTTAACGCTTGAACATCACGGTAAAGCAACAATACGCGACCGAGTACGGTTTCAACTTACAGGAGCAGCTACAGGAAATGCAATCAAGATAGAAGCTTTAGAAGCTACACATACTTTTCAAGCTCTGAGACCAGTCACAATGGATATTACTCAACAATTCAGCAGTTTAAAATTTGCAGATGCGGATGAAATATCGAAGAACATCTACATTGGAATATTAGTTGGCGCTGATTACCATGAACGTATCTTCCAAGATGACATCATCGGCTTATCAGACTCACTCACCATTCGCAGAAGTATTTTTGGTTGGATTCTATTTCGATGTCGCACTGGGATTTCGATTAAAAAAACAACTTCATAATTCATTCGCTCATAAACAGACAACCAATTGAGGAGATTCTGGGAGCAAGAGAGCATCGGAGTCAGGAATGACGAAACTCGTAAATTCAAGCCAAGGAACAGAAGATCTTCACAACAACCATTGAACAATTCGCGATAACTGAAAGACGGTGCACAGTATTCCTACCTTGGAAAAAGGATTAACCTAATCTACATGACAACAGGAACAGGAATATTGCGTTAAAGCGTTTCGATAGTTTGAAGAAGCGATTTGCAAGAGATAAGAAATACGAAGAGCGCTATGTACAAGCAATGCAGGTACCCATTGAGAACGAACAAGTTGAATTCTGTAGTGAGGAATCACAAAGAGGCAAAGCACATCAGGCAGTAATTCGAGATGGTCATGAAACAACCAAACAACCAAAGTGAGGATCGTATTTGACGCTTCTTCACATGAGAAAGGCGAATTTTCTTTGAACAGCAACTTAGAATCTGGCCCCAATCTGAATCCAGATTCAACAGCAACCTTACTTCGGTTACGAACGTTCAACAAATACATTGCAGCAGACGGGAATCAGAGCTTTATAGAGTTGATTCTGAATGAGAAAGACAGAGAGTCCACTCGTTTTTTCTGGTTTAAAATTATTCGTTCAGAAGAAGGAAGGCTAAGAACCAACGAGACCACAATATACCGTTTCTGTCGTCCAACTCGTTAGCTGAACGGTCAGCATACTGGCCTTCGGTTCAGACGGTCCCGGGTTCGATTCCCGGCCGGGTGGGGGTTTTTAACCTTAATTGGTTAATTCCAATGGCACGGGGGCTGGGTGTATGTGATGTCTTCATCATCATTTCATCCTCATCACGACACGCAGGTCGCCTACGGGAGTCAAATAGAAAGACCTGCACATGGCGAGCCGAACTCGTCCACGGATATCCCGCCACTAAAAGCCATACGACATTTCATTTCATTACCGTTTCTGTCGACTCCCATTTGGGCTGACATGCAGGCCGTATCTGCTGGCAGCAACTTTAAGACAACTAGCAACGGTGATGAAAGACAAATATCCAAACGCATTAAGAATTCTAGAAGACAACGTGTATGTTGACGATATAGCAGCAGGCGGAGACACAAATGAAGAATTGATAGACATTTATACAGAGATGAAAAATATTTCAACGAGATCAGCATTCCAATTTCCAAATGGTTATCAAACTCAATAACAATTATCCAGATGTGACGAGAAACGAAAGAAGTGGTCCGCCAAAATACATCTATTTTAGGCATTCAGACTGATACCGATACAGATGAATTCAACTTATCGTTCGAGAATACCGTAAGTACAACAGCACCCATGCCCTGTACTAAAAGAGTTGTCCTGAAGACTGCAGCAAGAATTTACGATCCATCAGGCCTCCTATCACCAGCAACAATTACAGGAAATATTATTTTCCAAGAAACTTGGCTGAGAAATCTCGACTGAGATGAGCTTTTGCCACATGATTACATCAAGACGACCATAAACGAAGATGTCAGGATCGAATTAATCACAGCCAAAAATCGACTTGCACCAGTTCAGAAAATATCCTTACTACGACTAGAACTCATGGGAGCTATCATAGCATTTCGCCTTTCGGAGTATGTCAAACGTGAACTACACTTGGAATTACACCACGTCCAATTTTGGACCGATTCAACCACTGTATTACACTGGATAAGAGGAAACGCGTCGGAATGGAAGGTGTTCGTCTCGGACAGAATACATGAAAGTCATTTAAAGTCACACCCAACACAGTGGCGTCATTGCCCCGGCAAGGAAAACCCTGCAGATCATATAACAAAAGGGCTAAGAGCAAATCAACTCTGTGAAAGTTACTCATGGTGGCATGGTCCAGACTGGCTTGTAAAACCAGACGATCAATGGCCGAAATAAGTTGAAATATCAAAAACAGGACTTGATCAAACAGGAACAGAATGAAATAAAACAGTTTCACATGCTACCGCAGCTAAACAGACAGAAGCGATTTTCGATATTACAAGATATAGTAGATTAACCAAAGTTCTCAGGGTCACAGCATAGATTTCGCGATTTACACGAAATACACGCTAATCAAGAAAAAAACGTTAGGCCCACTCCAATTAGACAAAATCCAAACTGCAAGCTGTTTTGGATTAAACATTCACAGAGAGAATCGTTCTCAGAAGAAATAGAAGCACTACAGAAAAGGTCAGAACTACCCAAGCAGTCGAAAATTAGAAAGCTTCCTCTATTCATCAAACGTGGCATCCTAAGAGTTGGTGGACGTTTATAATTTGCCAGTTTAGATGAAAACGAGCAACATCCCATTATTTTAAATGGTGACCACCATTTCACAAAACTGTTAGTAGAAGAAGAACATAAAACCCAATTTCATGTAGGATCTCGAATTTTGTTGTGTATTTTAAGGACAGACTTTTGGATGCTTCGAGGACGACAGATCATCAAGAAAATCATTAGACAGTGCTCACCGTGCAAAAAATTGAAAGCAAAGGCAGCTTCGGAAGTTGAACCCCCTCTTCCGGCAGAACGCGTAACTCCTAGCAGACCATTTGAGACCACTGGTCCGTTAAATTCCGAGAATGGAGGCATATTACGCAAAAGATAGATTGCATTTTCACATGCGCTGTGCGCTGTCATACGCGCTGTACACTTGGAGCTTGTGACAGATATGAGTATGGAGAAATTCATTCACGCCTTACAGCGATGTATTGGAACAATTTGGTCCGAACAATTTGGTCCGATAACGCACGAACATTTAAGAAAGCTGAAATAGAACTTAGCACATTATGGGAAAAACTGAAAACAGAAGAGATTGTGCATTTTTTGAATGGTAAAATATTCATTGGCAATATATAGTCGAACGCACTGCTTGGTGGGGAGGTTTCTGGGAGAGAATGGTACAAACAGTGAAAAGCTGTTTGAAGAAATCCTCAGGAAGCAGGCGTTTCCATGATGAAGAAATTTACACAGTTCTCGTCGGAAATGAAGCAACAATCAACAGAAGACCCTTGAAGTATGTGGAAAACGATCCTCAGCATTGTGCGCTGACACCAGCACATTTCTTATTGGTGATAACACGACAAGGGTACCAGACATAAAGACAAATATTGAGGATAGTAACAAAACAAAAGAAGAAATGAATCAGATGTGGATAGGAAAACAGTGTGCACTGAACACATTTTTGAAGCAGTGGAGAAACGAGTATCTATTCGATCTAAATCGTTTCCATGAAGTGCAGCAACGGAACCAGGATCGTCCACTTCTTCAACAAGGAGATCTGGCGCTGCTAAGCGACGATAATCTACCAAGGCAAATTTGGAAGCTAGCTATAATCTCCAAACTAGTCATAGGACGAGATGGGAAGATCAGATCCTGTGAGCTGACTGACAAAGAGGGAAGAGTGTTTCGAAGACCCATTCAACTGGTACGTGATACGGCTTAAGGTGGGGAGTGTGGAGAATTACCTAACTGACAGTACCTGTTCGCTACACAGCTAAGGAGTTTGAGGCTCCATGGACGTTAACATACTCTTTGCTATCTGCTTAACATGGACTCCATGAAAGTAATAGTATAGTAGTCATGGTGATGTTTTGATGATGTTATAGCAGAGGATGATTATTTTGTAAGAATAAATCAGCAACCTATGACATTTCAGTGTTCTTTTGAAGTAAAACATTACAACATGGAATGAAAAAAGCAATGTTAACCGTGAGAAGAAAAGAGAGAAACATAGGAATGGCGAGGGTGAGAGATGGTAAAAATCAGGCTGCTCTAATTCAAAGTTATTCTAACACACGCACACAGGTCGTATATAAAAGTTCCATATCAGTCAGTCTTTCACTTGATTCAACTTTGAAAAGATAGCCCAAGCTATGAGTCCATTGAGCAAGATTTAAAAATAAGTCTTGACGATTTGAAGTTGATCAAATAAACAGTAAGAAGTGCCCTGAATGGGCCAGAGTTCTAAATATATATTAAGGCCTGAGGGGCAAAGTTAGAGAAGATTAGTCCAAAGTGTCTAGAATTACATAATAAATCTCTGCTCACCCAGCGTAGCGAACATAATAAAGATGTCACGTTGAAGAAAGAAAAAATAAATCGCTACGGGCCAGCCATGCGAAACAGTTTCTGCTCCCACCGCTCAAGTTAACACAGAATGCCTGACTGCAGGTTGCAAGGCAGCGGCGACTTTTATACGGGAGAGAATCGTAGCGAAGGACATGCGAGAACATCGTGACGTAGTAGAATGGAGGCCAGGAAGGCGGAGCAGCAAACAGTCGCAGGTGAGGCGTGTGAGCAAAGAGTGCAAGATGAGTCGAGTTGGAATATATACAGCAGCAAGACGGTGAAATAGGAAGAAGGTAAGATCGAACATCAACGTAGTGGATATGATTAGGGAGCCTGTAACACAAAACAGTTACACGCCTCGCAACACATGGATTTCTCCACATGGTATGCACAATTAAGAAACTTCACGAGCTGACGTCAGACTGTGAATGGCGTGGGATACCATGTGATAGATATCAATCCCTAGCGTGAGCAAAGAGGACTATTTCGATTAATAAACTGTGCAATGAATAGTGTTAATGAATAATATCAATTACATGTTTTTCATTATAATGCCAATTGGCTGCATTAAAGATTATTATTATTATTATTATTATTATTATTATTATTATTATTATTATTATTATTATTATTATTATTATTATTATTTTATTATTATTATTATATGTGTAGGCATTAGACAGAAAGCGATGCGCCACTCGCTGTGCTGCGTGACCCGCGCCTTGTTCAAAAACACACATACCTCGCCCATATCTCAAGCGGGCACTGAGAAACAATAGTATGATGTACAGCATTTCGAAGTTACACAATTTTGTTTCGTTGGTGCTGAATTGGAAAGACACGAGATAACACAGGTAAATTATGAGCATTCAGGTGCTTTGCTGTCTTTCTCATGTGACACCGTACATGAAATGAAATCAACAACTCCAAAATCCTATTGATGACTTGGCTATTGGAAAAAATGAATGCAAAAATGTACGGAGACCGATGTATTTACAACAAACAGTGGTCGTGATGAAAATATGTTACGCTAGTATGCTAGCACACACCGCTATTTAGACAATAATTTTCTAGTATTTTTGTTTGCATGTGCATTATATCATTCTCCCCCTTTCAAACATTTCCATCGTTCAGGGAAATGCACAGTCACTCAAAAAGAGGTTGAGGTATGTGTGTTTGTCAACAAGGCGTCAGTCAAGCAGCAAAATGCTCTATATCAGAGCGAGTGGCGCATTACATTCGGTCTAATGAATCTTATTACAGGGTAACGCCATCACTCAGGCCAAGGTAATTTGTACTTGTAATTAGTCATGTTGAGAAGGTGAAGGGATTAGCGACCGTGGCCTATAAAAGGATCTATCTAGAAATTAACCTTAGCGCAGGAGAATGGAAAACCACGGGAAAATTTTTGGGACGGTCGATGGCGACGACCCCCACCTCCCGAATGTAGAGCTGCTAGGTTAGCCAACATTAGCCGATGTTAAGCCGAAATCAGCACATTTAAGTGGGGCCGGTTGTAGGATTGTAATAAGAATGCAAAGCAGAGGGCATATAGGTCTCTAGAAAGTCCCCAATTAGTGTACGGTTCTAGTGTAGGGGACACAACCAGGATACAAAATCAAAATCGAATCAAAACCTCTTTGTTTGCAAATGGGGTGTCTACCTCTGTGGCAATGGTACACTAAAATACATTATTGTCAAGCACTAAATTCTAAATTAACAAGAGAAGAAAATTTTCCAAGAATACAATATTATTGTAACACATTGTTGGATGCGCTTGAGAACGGTTGGCTGTTGAGAGAGCTCTTGCATTATTGTAGTGATAAAGTAGTGAAAACCTATTGAAATAGCTACATTTTGTGTATACCTAATTTATTTAGTGCTGTTTATATAGTGGTGTTTAGTGCTTGTTGGTAGAAATTGGGAGTAGTGATATTTATTTAAATGTTGTAACAAGTAATTCAGTTGGTCTTCAGTAAATTCCGTTTTCTAGGTTAAGTAGGCTAGCTAGGTGTACCTTGTTTCGAATTTAGGTTTAGGAAATACTTTAGGTAATAATATTAACTTTAAAAATATTTGTAAATATCTGTAGGTTCGTTGGTTATACTTACAAAGGCAGATTATCATAAGGAATAGTACCGGTGCCGTTACTTCTGCAGCAACTTCCACGGTATTTCGTATAGATATCCGTTCAAACTATCGCGAAGGTAATAATTTACTACGGTACATAAAAAAAAACACGATACGCCTGTAAACTTCCATTTAAAAAGTAGTTAAAGAGATTACACGGCAATAGTTAACAGTCGTTGTATTTTTATTGATTATTGTCGCTCCTCATATTCAAATATAGCATTGTTGGCTACAGTCGTGAACAAAGGGTGTAGTGTAGTCAAGTAAATATAAATAAAAATCAGCTGACCTTGTATTCCATCCATTTGTACTTCTGAGTAGGTAGTTAAAGTATCCGTAATTTATATTTCGCTCCATCGATCTTTCACTATTTTTGATCGGTTAGCTAATAATAATAAAGTTCATATATCCCAGTAATTTCAGTCAAGTCCCTGGAGTAGTAGTAGTAGTTTTGATAGAAATATTTGAGAAATTACTGTAGACAACCTCGTATTTTTCAGTAGGCCTAATTAAGGACACTTTTATTCTCCGTCCCGTAGAGTAGGGAAAATAATAGTAATCCACCAGTTGTAATAATCACATAACCACATTTCACTAGAATTGTAGTGAAGATAAGGTATAATATATTAGATAGTATATTGCCAGTTATATTCGTGTTTTTCTTCGTGTACGGCAATCCTTTCCATACTTAAGCATTTAACCAAACGCAGTGTAGTGTAGTGTAGTGTAGATACATTGTAGTATAGATACAGTACATTTAGATAGTGCCGTATCTTGCCTGCTATATTCGTGTGTTATTTTTCGTGTGTATCTATTAGACCGTAATACTAATAATAATTTGTCTAAGCATTTAGCTTCGTTGGTAATCTTTGAGTACAGTAGTTCTTGCAAATTTCATTTCTGTTGTGCTTAGTTTAGTGACATACGGTACGGTACCGGTATCGTAATTAGGATACGTCTGAAAGTAGATGAAAATGACTGTAGTGTACTGTACAGTAGTATACGAGTAATATCCTATTAGAATTTAGTGTGATTATTTTATTATTCTAAAATATTTGTGTAGTGCAGTGTAGTAGAGGTATCCGTAGAAACTCTTTCTAAAATACTGTTGTTGTAATTAGAATAGGCTTAATTGCAGTTTGGAATTGTGTAGTTCGTGTGTAGGCTATTACTTTCGATATTCAGTAATTAACACCAGTTTTTATCCTGTCACGGGTTGTAGGATAAAAATAATAGAGCACGACTAAGTAGTATTGTAGTGTAGTCGTATATTAATTACCTTATTGTTGTGTACTATCTCAGACAATATATCCCTCCGTTCATTTATTTTTTGCAAATAAGTTATTTTATTTCTAATTTCATTTTTTCCCCCGTAAAGAATGGCTAAGGAGCGCGAGTGTACTTACTGTGGGTGTGGCGAGGCATTGAGGGGTATGAGAGAGGAGTTGGAAAGTTTGAGGGAGATAATTAGGATTCTCACAGAAGACAGGAAGGAAGATAGGACACCCTCAAACAATGTACAGGTTACAGTAGTTGTACAAGAGGGAGGGGAAGGAAAGGGAGGAGTTGTAGAAGACAGGTGGTCTAATGATCTAAGGGGAAGGAGACTGCAGGCTAAGGGCTCTATTCAGGATCAGAATTCAGGACAGGTGTCTGTGCGAAATCGGTATGAGTCACTCCAGGTAGAACAACAGAGGGAAGATGAGGGACAGGGAACTGTCGCTGAGATGTGTGGAAGAAGGAGGAAGGGAAAAGGTAGGAAAGGAAAATGTAGAGTAGAGGATAGGAAAAGACAGGTGGAACAGGGTCATGGGAAGGAGAAAAGGGAGGAGGAAGTAGCTTCTGCAGCTAGCAGGAAAGATAGGGCTGACCAGGAGGGGAGGGGATCAAATGAGGTGGGTAGGGTTGAGGTTCTGGTCATGGGGGATTCCATCGTTAAACACGCGGGGAACGTGTGTGGAGGAAAGGGTATCAGGGTAGAGTGTTATCCAGGAATTAGGTTGAGGCAGATGTTGAAGAAAGTAGAAGAGAGGGAGGGGGAAGGAGAAGGTGGTAGTGTTTCACGTTGGTACCAACAACGTAAGGCAAGCTGATATAAGTACCGACATAGTTGGAGATGTGTGGGATATGGTAAATGCAGCACGGGTGAAGTTTAAGAAAGCGGAGATTGTTATTAGTGGAATACTGTGTAGAAGGGATACTGACTGGAGGGTAATTGAGTATTTAAATGAGACTATGGAGTGGGTATGTGGGAAACTGGGAGTGAAATTTCTAGTTCCTAATGGGTGGGTAGGAGATAGGGATCTGCGCTCAGATGGCCTTCATTTAAACCGCAGTGGTACGTATAAGTTAGGAAATTTGTTTGGAAGGATAATAGGGAGGTACATTCAGGGAAACGGGATTGCCTAGGGAGCGGTGATAAGCGAACAGGGAACTGGAAATCAAGTAGGGATGACATAAAATTTTTAGTGTTGAACTGTAGAAGTATTGTAAGGAAAGGAATAGAATTAAGCAATTTAATAGATATATATTTACCAGATATTGTAATAGGAGTTGAATCATGGCTGAGAAATGATATAATGGATGCAGAAATTTTCTCACGGCACTGGAGTGTGTATCGTAGAGATAGGATAGGAATGGTGGGAGGGGGAGTGTTCATTCTGGTGAAAGAATAATTTGTAAGCTACGAAAAAGTTAAAAGATGAGACACATGAAATTCTAGGTGTAAGGCTCATTTCTAAAGATAATAGGCAACTTGACATATTTGTAGTGTACAGATCGGGAAAGGGTAGCACTGACGCGGATTCGGAATTATTTGATGGGATAGTCAGCTATGTGGGAAACGACATGGAAAGAAATGTGATTGTAGGGGGAGATCTGAGTTTGCCAGATGTCAATTGGGAAGGAAATGCGAACGACAGGAAGGATGACCAACAAATGGCAAATAAGTTAATATGGGAAGGACAGCTGATTCAGAAAGTGATGGAACCAACCAGAGGGGAAAATATCCTGGATGTGTTGCTGATAAAACCAGATGAGCTCTATAGGGAAACAGAAGTAATAGATGGTATTAGTGATCATGAAGCTGTTTTTGTGGCAGTTTAAAAAAATGTGATAGAAAGGAAGGTCTTAAAAGTAGGAATATTGGGCAGTACCATATGGCTGATAAAGCAGGCATGAGGCAGTTTCTAAAAAGTAACTATGATCGGGGGAAAACGGTAAATAAAAATGTAAACAGACTCTGGGATGGGTTTAAAGAAATTGTTGAGGAATGCGAAAACAGGCTTGTACCATTAAGGGTGGTAAGGAATGGTAAAGAACCACCTTATTATAATAGAGAAATAAAGAGACTAAGAAGGAGGTGCAGACTGGAAAGAAATAGAGTTAGAAATGGCTGTGGAAGTAAGGAGAAGTGGAAGGACCTTACTAGAAAATTGAATCTAGCAAAGAACACAGCTAAGGATAACATGATGGCAAGCATAATTGGCAGTCATACGAATTTTAGTGAAAAATGGAAAGGTATGTATAGGTATTTTAAGGCAGAAATTGGTTCCAAGAAGGACATTCCAGGAATAATTAATGAACAAGGGGAGTGTGTATGTGAGGATCTTCAAAAAGCAGAAGTATGCAGTCAGCAGTATGTAAAGATTGTTGGTTACAAGGATAATGGCCAGATAGAGGAGGAGACTAAGGCCAAAGAAGTAATAAAATTTACATATGATAACAATGACATTTACATTAAGATACAAAAGTTGAAGACTAGAAAAGCGGCTGGAATTGATCAGATTTCTGGGGATATACTAAAGACAATGGGTTCGGATATAGTACCATATCTGAAGTACTTATTTGATTATTGTTTGGTCGGAGGAGCTATACCAGATGAATGGAGAGTTGCTATAGTAGCCCTGTGTATAAAGGAAAGGGTGATGGACATAAAGCTGAAAATTACAGGCCAGTAAGTTTGACGTGCATTGTATGTAATCTTTGGGAAGGCATTCTTTCTTATTATATTAGACATGTTTGTGAAATTAATAATTGGTTCGATAGAAGGCAATTCGGTTTTAGGAAAGGTTATTCCACTGAAGCTCAACTTGTAGGATTCCAGCAAGATATAGCGGATATCTTGGATTCTGGAAGTCAAATGGACTGTATCGCGATTGACCTGTCTAAAGCATTTGATAGGGTGGATCATGGGAGACTACTGGCAAAAATGAGTGCAATTGGACAAGACAAAAGAGTGACTGAATGGGTTGCTGTATTTCTAGAAAATAGATCCCAGAGAATTACAGTAGGTGAAGCTTTATCTGACCCTGTAATAATTAAGAGGGGAATTCCTCAAGGCAGTATTATCGGACCTTTATGTTTTCCTATATACACTGACTGACAGAGCAAATGCAACACCAAGAAGGAGTGGTCAGAACTTTATGCCAATTGCAGGGTAGACTGACGTCACTGAGGTATGCTCATGATGTGAAATGCACCGCTGTGCTGCGCACGTAGCGAACGATAAATGGGACACGGCGTTGGCGAATGGCCCACTTCGTACCGTGATTTCTCAGCCGACAGTCATTGTAGAACTTGTTGTCGTGTGCCACAGGACACGTGTATAGCTAAGAATGCCAGGCCGCCGTCAACGGAGGCATTTCCAGCAGACAGACGACTTTACGAGGGGTATGGTGATCGGGCTGAGAAGGGCAGGTTGGTCGCTTCGTCAAATCGCAGCCCGATACCCATAGGGATGTGTCCACGGTGCAGCGCCTGTGGCGAAGATGGTTGGCGCAGGGACATGTGGCACGTGCGAGGGGTCCAGGCGCAGCCCGAGTGACGTCAGCACGCGACGATCGGCGCATCCGCCGCCAAGCGGTGGCAGCCCCGCACGCCACGTCAACCGCCATCCTTCAGCATGTGCAAGACACCCTGGCTGTTCCAATATCGACCAGAAGAATTTCCCGTCGATTGGTTGAAGGAGGCCTGCACTCCCGGCGTCCGCTCAGAAGACTACCATTGACTCCACAGCATAGACGCGCACGCCTGGCATGGTGCCGGGCTGGAGCGACTTGGATGAGGGAATGGCGGAACGTCGTGTTCTCCGATGAGTCACGCTTCTGTTCTGTCAGTGATAGTCACCGCAGACGAGTGTGGCGTCGGCGTGGAGAAAGGTCAAATCCGGCAGTAACTGTGGAGCGCCCTACCGCTAGACAACGCGGCATCATGGTTTGGGGCGCTATTGCGTATGATTCCACGTCACCTCTAGTGCGTATTCAAGGCACGTTAAATGCCCACCGCTACGTGCAGCATGTGCTGCGGCCAATGGCACTCCCGTACCTTCAGGGGCTGCCCAATGCTCTGTTTCAGCAGGATAATGCCCGCCCACACACTGCTCGCATCTCCCAACAGGCTCCACGAGGTGTACAGATGCTTCCGTGGCCAGCGTACTCTCCGGATCTCTCACCAATCGAACACGTGTGGGATCTCATTGGACGCCGTTTGCAAACTCTGCCCCAGCCTCGTACGGACGACCAACTGTGGCAAATGGTTGACAGAGAATGGAGAACCATCCCTCAGGACACCATCCGCACTCTTATTGACTCTGTACCTCGACGTGTTTCTGCGTGCTTCGCTCGCGGTGGTCCTACATCCTACTGAGTCGATGCCGTGCGCATTGTGTAACCTGCATATCGGTTTGAAATAAACATCAATTATTCGTCCGTGCCGTCTCTGTTTTTCCCCAACTTTCATCCCTTTCGAACCATTCCTTCTTGGTGTTGCATTTGCTCTGTCAGTCAGTGTATATAAATGATATGATGAAAGGAGTGGAATCGGAGGTAAGGCTTTTTGCGGATGATGTTATTCTCTATAGAGTGATAAATAAATTACAAGATTGTGAGAAACTGCAACGTGACCTCGAAAATGTTGTGAGATGGACAGCAGGCAATGGTATGTTGATAACCGGGGTTAAAAGTCGGGTTGTGAGTTTCACAAATAGGAAAAGTCCTCTCAGTTTTAATTACTGCGTTGCTGGGGTGAAAGTTCCTTTCGGGGATCATTGTAAGTGTAGGTGTTAATATAAGGAAAGATCTTCATTGGTTGCTCGACTAAGTGGTATGTTCCGAGCTGTCAGCAGAGAGATGGCGTGGAATGACTTTAGTAGACGAATAAGTTTGAATGGCGTTTATAAAAGTAGGAAAGATCACAATATGAAGATAAAGTTGGAATTCAAGAGGACAAACTGGGGCAAATATTCATTTATAGGAAGGGGAGTTAGGGATTGGAATAACTTACCAAGGAAGATGTTCAATAAATTTCCAATTTCTTTGAAATCATTTAGGAAAAGGCTAGGAAAGCAACAAATAGGGAATCTGCCACCTGGGCGACTGCCCTAAATGCAGATCAGTATTGATTGATTGATTGATTGATTGATTGATTGATTGATTGATTGATTGAATACAATTTACGCTAACATTTTTTTCTATTTAACACACAGCTCATCCTTAATAAATTTATATTGTTTACAAAATTATACTTATAATATCTCCTGAACTTACAAATATAGTCAACTCATATACAGTATGTGGAATTACTTCAAATAATACTATACAACTGGTATAAGATAAAAATTTACATTGCATTTATTTATTTATTTGTTACCCATTTTGGAACCTAAGTAGCATATCGACCTGCTCCGTCTTAACCAGAGCCCCTTTTGCCACCACTTTTCAGAGTTCCTGAAGGGTCTTCACAGCTACCGTAGCGTTCCCAGGGCTCTCGAAGTCCCCACTGTACTTCACCCCTACAGGCAGTCCGCTACTTTGGCTGTCCAAACTCCTTAGACCGGGGGATTGAATTAATTTATTCACACATATTTTTTATTTACAATAACCTGCACTGGTAAAAAGCCGTCTAACATTTAATTTATTTTCTCTGTTTCTGTTTATTCTCTTCTTGAATATCTGTACAGATTTTGGAAAAGGATCAAACACTACCCCTGGTAAACTGTTCCACTCCTTCACGCCCTTCACAATGAATGAAAATTTACCCCAATCGCTTCTGCTAAAATTCCTTCTAATTTTATATTTGTGGTCAGTCCTGCCGATATAATTATTTTCCAACTGAAGCCTCTCACGGATATCTCCCATGCTTCTTCTCCTGTACAGGCTCTATATAATCCCGTAAGTCTAGTTTTCTCCCTTCTCTTACTTAAAGTTTCCCACCCAAGTTCCTTTAACATTTCTGATACACTACTCTTTCTCCTAAAATACCTTGTTACAAATCTTGCTGCTTTTCTCTGCACACTATCTATTTCTTTTATTAGGTATTCTTGGTGAGGATCCCAAACACTGTTTGCATATTCCAATAATGGACGAACCATACATAACTTTTCTCTTTTAATTCTTTGTTGCATCGTCTAAGTAGCCTCATTATGACATGTAACGATCTGTATGCTTTCCCAACAGTGTCATCCACATGACCCTTCATGTGCAAATTACTTTCAAATCTCACACCTAATTATTTGCACTTGACATCTTTTGGGATAACGACCTCATCCAAAGTATATTCAATTTCAGTTTTAAAACTCCTATTTGTAAAAGTTGTAACAGTTGATTTGCCTCCATTAACCTTCATATTATTTTGTTCAAATACTCTCAAGGTCCCTTTTTTGTAATTCTGAACAATCCTCAATGTTATTTATTTCTCTATAAATAATTATATCATTTGCATACAATCTTATTTTTTATGTTACCGGTATATTATTTCCTAAATCATTTGCGTATATTAAGAAAAGTAACGGACCGATTATACTACCCTGTGCAATGCCCTTCCAAACTTTTTCTTCCTGCGATACATTATTTCCTAAGTACTTTGATTTTCTGAACCCTTGAATTTAGAAATGACTTTTTTATCCAACGTGTAACCCTTACGCCCAATCCTTTTTCCCCCAATTTCTTTAATAATATTCCATGTTCCACTCTATCAAAGACTTTGAAAAGTTCTATGGATATGCAATCTAACTGGCCTCCTGAATCCAACTGATCTGATATGTCCTGCTGAAATCCCACCAGTTGTGCCTCACAAGAAAGTCTCTTTCAAAATCCATACTGGCTCATCAGGAAACAATTTTTATCATCACATATCCCTCTGATGTACTTTGATATTAAACTCTCCAGTATTTTACAAACTATACTGCTCAGGCTGATTGGTCTGTAGTTCTCTGGTTTCCTTTTACCACCCTTTCCTTTATAAATTGGTATTATTATAGATTCCTTCCATTCCTTTGGTATTCCACTACTATTTATGACATATTCAAAGAGAAATTTTGAATAAGGCACTATGTACCACCCCATTGTCTTTAATACCTCCCCAGTAATTTGATCACTTCCTGCTGCTTTTCCTCGCTGAAGCAGTTAGATTTCTCTGAAAATACCTTCATTTGTGAGTGTGAAGCTTCTTGTTTCCGTCTGTGTCTCTCCCTCTCTATCTTCGGTTTCGGTTTTCAACTCCTGATAATCTTCTACTGAATCTCTGAATTCCCTACTAAATAGTTTTGCTTTCTCAGTATCTGTTAAATAGTGTTCACCCCTTCTCCCACCATTTAGGAATTTGGATTGTTTTCCTTTTTGATTCCTGATATATGAATACAGCTCTTTCTATTTCCATTTGTAGCCTAGTCATTACCCTCTTGAAGTTTGCCATCCATGCTTCACTTTTCACTCTATTCAGTTCCTTTATTAGCCGTTTTCTAGTTTCTATAATCCCCTTATCCTCTTTGATTTTCCTGTTTACTATTCTACATTTTCTTTTTAATTTTCTTATTTCCATGTATAATAAACGGGTCATTTTACCCTTCTTAACAGGTACACATCTCTCCTTCCCAGATGATTCCTTTAAATTTAGCCCAAAGTGTATCCACATTACTCCCTTCACTTATCCAACAACTGAATTGTGATTTAAGGTAACTCCCAAATACATCACATTTAATTTTTCTGTACAAATTCTTGTCTTGTGTGACCATCTTATTAAGCCTCTTTAGTACTAGTCCTACATTCATTATTCTACATTCATTATTACAGCCTTATGGTCACCTATTCCTTCAATTACCTCAGTTCATGGGCTTCACTTGCAGCTCCATTCCATTCAACTTCAGGCAAGTTTAGATCTCCCCCAATTATTACCATATCTTTATTATTGTTTTTATGGGTATAATCTATTATTTTCTCAAATATTTGCATGTCTCTTTCCTCTCTTCCAGGCCTATATGTTCCTATAATTCCCACCTCCTGCACATTATCACAAACTAATTTTATCCCTAATATTTCATCCCTTTCACCTGTAAACCATTCATGTGAACAATAAGTTTCCTTCCAGAATAAACATCCCCGTCCAATTTTATCTCATCGGTCTCTCCGATAGACTGTATACTCTTCTGGAAATACTTCTCTATAACCCACCCCTTCTCTCAACCACGATTCCACTCCTATCACCACATCAGTCTCATAAGATTCCATCAATGTACCGAATTTTAATTGTTTATTTACTACACTCCGACAGTTTACCAAGAGCAATCTCAGACCACCTTCTTCCCTAAAATTTGACTGTTGCAATTGGGTAACTTGAAATTCCTTACTTTCCTGAGTTTAATTTTCTAGTTGACTGAGCCAGCTTGAAGTACAGCTGTCTCTTTCTACTAGTTTTCCTGGTCAGTATTATAACTCAAGAGAGTTACCTTTTTTACAGTACATATCTTAAGATTAATAAAATCTAGAACAATATTTGCTATCTTTCCCTTACCTGAATTGTTTAGATGAAGGTCAATCTTTGTGTGACAGAGTCTCTCGAAACTGCTGCATTCAGTTACCTGAGTATCACGAAAATATTTACAAATTTTAACCATATCTGTATTAACTTTGTCCACTTCAAAGTTCACACACGAGTCTCAAATCAAATCAAATCAAATCAAATCAAATCAAATCAAATCAAATCAAATCAAATCAAATCAAATCAAATCAAATCAAATCAAATCAAATCAAATCAAATCAAATCAAATCAAATCAAATCAAATCAAATCAAATCAAATCAAATCAAATCAAATCAAATCAAATCAAATCAAATCAAATCAAATCAAATCAAATCAAATCAAATCAAATCAAATCAAATCAAATCAAATCAAATCAAATCAAATCAAATCAAATCAAATCAAATCAAATCAAATCAAATCAAATCAAATCAAATCAAATCAAATCAAATCAAATCAAATCAAATCAAATCAAATCAAATCAAATCAAATCAAATCAAATCAAATCAAATCAAATCAAATCAAATCAAATCAAATCAAATCAAATCAAATCAAATCAAATCAAATCAAATCAAATCAAATCAAATCAAATCAAATCAAATCAAATCAAATCAAATCAAATCAAATCAAATCAAATCAAATCAAATCAAATCAAATCAAATCAAATCAAATCAAATCAAATCAAATCAAATCAAATCAAATCAAATCAAATCAAATCAAATCAAATCAAATCAAATCAAATCAAATCAAATCAAATCAAATCAAATCAAATCAAATCAAATCAAATCAAATCAAATCAAATCAAATCAAATCAAATCAAATCAAATCAAATCAAATCAAATCAAATCAAATCAAATCAAATCAAATCAAATCAAATCAAATCAAATCAAATCAAATCAAATCAAATCAAATCAAATCAAATCAAATCAAATCAAATCAAATCAAATCAAATCAAATCAAATCAAATCAAATCAAATCAAATCAAATCAAATCAAATCAAATCAAATCAAATCAAATCATGCCTGTGGGGCACGTTCACTACAAAGATGTTAGTGTGAGTCAGTTTACCTAGTGTACATTTAAGTTGAGAAATGACATACTTAGCGTCGTTGTGAGCTACGTCGTTCGTCCCACCGATGATCACTACTGCATCATGACTTCCGTGATTTCTTGCTGCCTGCTCCGTGTTTTCCAATAACTTCTTGATTGGGGCCCCAGAATAGATGACGGCCTTTGCTGCAATATCTTCATTGTTCATTTTCTTCGCAATTCCCCTCGCCTGGCTATCACCAAATAAAAGAATGTTCGACAATATCGCCGGTGCACTGTGTTGAATTATAGGCATAACTTTGCCGCTGCACGTAACGGAGTTTGCGCGATACTTTTGACTGCTTCCCATACGTATAAGTCCTTGCGTACCGCTTACTTTCCTCAGGGCTGAAAACCTGTTTTTGGTATCAGTTACAAAGTTGTCCCTATTTAACTGTACACTTTTCCTCCTAGAATCTAAAGCAACTTGACACCACGCGCTAGAATTCATGGAGCCACCTGTGTTCTGAGTGTTTACTAGTACCGGTACCGGTAGGCTACTTTCGATTCCAGTAAACGTACCTTCTCCTTTAAAATCTCATTCTGCGCTTTTAATGCTTGTAAACTCTGTTGCAATAAAGAGAGAATTACAAGTACATTATCATTACCTTCATCCTCCAAGGAATTAGACGCCAGCGATTCGTTGACCGTTGTAGGCCTGGGTTTGTTACCGCTATTCAAATTGCACTCGCCACAGCTCACACAGGTGCAAGTATCTTCATTTTTAGCAAAACCAGCACACTAAAAATTGTACCAAATTAAACACTTTACACACTGGGTACTATTCTTCACTCGCTTCTTGTTTACACCACACTTATTCCCGATTATTTCGCAAGAGAACCGGGAGCTATATTCACGTACATCCTTCGCTGACGCTTGATACGAGAACTGATACAACTCCAAATGAAAGCAGCACAATTTGTTCTGAGTGACTTCCAACAAAGGAGTAGTGTTACGAACATGTTGCGAACTTTGTGCCTGGAAGACTTGGAAGAAAGGAGACGAGCTGCTCGACTAAGTGCTATGTTCCAAACCGTGAGTGGAGAGATGACCTGGAATGTCGTTAGTCAACGAATAAGCCCGAGTGGAGCTTTCTAAGTAGGAAATATCATAATATGAAGATAAATTTGGCATTAAAGAGGAAACATCCAGGTAAATATTTGTCTATGAAACGAGGAGTAATGGAATGGAGTAATTTATCAATGGAAATATTCAATAAATTTCCAATTCTTTGAAAGTATTTCAGAAAAGGCTACTTAAAAATTGATAGGAAAGCTCCACATTGGCGACAGCCCTATATGCTGATTGATTGATTGATTGATTGATTGATTGATTGATTGATTGATTGATTGATTGATTGATTGATTGATTGATTGATTGATTGATTGATTGATTGATTGACATGTGAGTTAACCTTTTTATCCACATCCGTTCATTACGCGGTAGCCTTCGCTCACTTTTCGTGGAGATAAAGCGACTCCTATGATTTCTCGCAAAGATTTATGCCTGATGACATTCTGTGCCACAAACTCCTCCATTTATCTGGGCTTGCCTATCCCAGTGGCTGGTTTCGAAAAAAGCATACAAATGCACAAAATAAAAGTTTGCTTCCTTTTCCTCTATTTCGCGAAAATACTTTCACAGAACACTTTGAGCGCATCAATCTCGCTGACCGCCTGTTGGCCATGAGCGTTCAGGCATAAAGTCTAAACGGACTGACACCGCGGTTAAACAGTTCGTGGCCCGTTGGTGGAAAAATGTCACCATTTCTTGATGATTATTCTTCCGTCGGATGGCGACGTAACGCCTTGAGCAGAACTTTGGTGTTATTCTATAGGGGTAGGCTATATCTTCCAACTGACACGCACACCATTCTTGAATAACTCTATTATGCTCTCCAGTCTTTCACAATAATCATTCATTTGTGGCCTACTCCAATCCTCAGTTAGCAAAGTGTTTACCAATCAATCAATCAATCAATCAATCAATCAATCAATCAATCAATCAATCAATCAATCAATCAATCAATCAATCAATCAATCAATCAATCAATCAATCAATCAGTCAATCAATCAATCAATCACTACTGATCTGCATTTACAAAGGGCACTAGGAAAGTTTTGCAATGTGAGTGAACGCTTTAGACTTTTTCAAAATAATTTCCACCACACTCAATACATTTCTCATTACGTCGAAACCAACTCTGCTACTTTTCTTCGGTTACATTTCCACACTCTTGATCCCATGCTGCCAGAAACTCCTCGTCGGATGCAAAACGTCGCCCTTACAGATTCTTCTTCACTTCTGGGAAGAGTGCGAAGTCGCATGGGGCAAGATCAGGTTTCGGAAAATCCACTGAAGGTAGTGAAAAACTTGTAATTTTTTTGATAATTTGATGAGGATACTTACATGTAAAATAAATAAAGATGTTACAGACTTGAAAATTGGTATTTGGAATCTCTCTTCATATATATAAACACGCTTTTTGGAGCAAATTGAACTTGGAGGTGGGGGTGAAAAAAGGAGTTTTTATAAGGGCACATATATTTTAAAAACTGAATATGTTACTGTCATGGTAATTGGTATTTGGAAGCATCTTTATAATAATACAGAAACACGCAGTTTAGTGGGGGAATCAACTTAACGGGGGGTGGATGGTAAAAAAGGAGTTGAATACTTTTTATGAGGTTACTTATATCTCAAAAGATGGAGATGTTACAGACATAAACATTTGTATTTGGAAACGTCTTTCGAAGTAGTGAAACATGTATTTTTTTGTAAAACCCAGCTAGGGGATCTGTAACATCTTCAGTTTTTGAGATATAAGTACCATCACAAAAATTCAAACCTCTTTCACTTCTTTTCAATCCCGTTAAATGCCTCTTCCGAAAAACAAAAAACATGTTCCGGTATTTTTAAAAGACTATCCAAATACCAGGCTTTACCCCTCAAAATCTGAAGATGTTACAGACGTAGAAATAGGTGTTTGGAATCCCTTTTAAAATAATGAAACTTAGATAATATATGTTCGTAGAATCCACCTAAGGGGAACTGAAAAAGTGGGTTAATTTTTAAAAATAAACATATCCGGAGTATGTCTCGAAAACTTAATATGTTGCAGATCTGAAAACTGGTATTTTTAAGATCTTTGAAAAATAAGGTAACATTTATTTTTGTTTTCGGGAAAACCACTTGGGTTGGGGTTTTAAACGCACTGAAATGGGGGTTGAATTATTTTTATTAGGATACTTACATCTCAAAATACCGAAGATGTTACAGACATGAAAACTGGTATTTGGAATCTTCTTTAAATATAAAGGAAATGTATTTTTTTGTTTCCGGATAATCCACTTACGGGAGTAAATGAATTGAAAAATTAGTTGAATTATTTGTATGAGCATACTTATATAAAAAACTATAGATGTTGCAGACAAGAAACTTGGTATTTGGAAAGTCCTTTAAAAATACGGGAACTTTTTTTTATCGGAAAGGGCACTTAATGGGAGAAGTGGATTTTTAAAAACGAATATCGATATATGCACGGGATATGTCAGAAACTTAACATCTTACAGAAGTGAAACTTGTTATTTGGAAAGTCCTTTAAAAATACCGGAACATGTTTTATTTTTGTTTTACGGAAAAGGCACTTAATGGGAGTGAAAAGAAGTGAAACAGAGTTGGGAGAATTCTTATATCCCAAATACTGAAGATGTTATAGACATGAAGATTGGTATTTGGAATCTCCTATAAAAATAAAGAAACATGTATTGTTTTGTCTTCGGAAAATCAGTTAGGTGGGGGTGGGAGAAGGATTGATAAAGGGGATTGAATTCTTTTTATTCATTCTACTCATGTCTCAAAAACTGAAGATGTTACACACGTGGAGATAGGTATTTGGATTCCCCTTTAAAAATAAAGAAACATGTTATAAAATTTATTTGTTTCGACTTGAGAAAAGACTGTTGCTCACATGTACAGCTCTATGTAGCACGCTCAAGTTTTCCCCAAAAGGCTATACCACAAACGCGGTTTACAAAAGGTTTCTGTGCTAAATGAATCTCAATTTTTCGGTGAGGTTTTATACTGTGACGATTTTCAGATCATGTCTTAGTACAGTGCCGAGGAACGATTACTTTTAACAAATTACGAAATCCACGCGAGCGAAGCCGCGGGTAACTGTTAGTCATATAAATTCACACACAACTTAATTATTTCCAGTGCTTAACACTACTGCTTACAATACCATAGGATGGGCTTAATAATAGCTTAACATTACAACACCTTCATATACAAATTCACACGTACCTTAAGTGTTTCAAAATTTTCTCTGTGACTTACAGTAGATTGAGCGTCCGGCTCAATGGCTAAGTGGTTAGCGTGCTGGCCTTTGGTCACAGGGGTCCCGGGTTCGATTCCCGGTAGGATCGGGAATTTTAACCATCTTTGGTTAATTTCGCTGGCACGGGGGCTGGGTGTATATGTCGTCTTCATAATCATTTCAACCACATCACGACACGCAGGTTGCCTACAGGAGTCAAATTAAAAGACCTGCACCTGACGAGCCGAACTTGTCCTCGGACACTCCCGGCACTAAAAGCCATACGCCATTTCAGTAGATTGAGCGGTTCAATTATTATCTTATCATTGTAAATACAGCACACACCTTAAATAATTCAGATGTCTTAATACTACAATTTAGAGTGGGTTGAGCGCTGTATTCAAATATGACACCTTCACATACAAATTTACACACAATTTACATAATGCTGTAGCCTATTCTTGAAGCATCTTACATTTTTGGGAAAAGGCTCTGAGACAGCTGCAGGTAATGCATTCCAATAATCAATTCCCAGATTTACAGACGAATATTTACCACAGTTCCGCGATCTACTTTTTACTTTTTGCGCATGTCATATTTATGTAGTAGGGCTTTTCTAGACGATTGTTCAACTCTCCCCAAGCTGACTTATTTGTGTATGCATTAAACATGACACATACGCGTTATTTTATTATGGGTATATTTATGGGATAATTGACCTGCGTATTTTGATACCGTGTAAGGCGGTTGCCAGAAGAAAGGTAGGTTTCCGAGAAATTTCGCTGAAATTTTTCATAACAAATCGGGGAATATTAAGAGTTAGTAAATCTGTTACTGAGTGAGAGGTAAAACGTTCTCTCTTTTATAATATTAGTGCAGCATCTTGCCGTGAACCACCATGCCGTGATAGCAGACCGAGAATAAGCTGTTTCTCAACCAGCTAGAATAACATGGAGGGGCTGATATCAGCGCTACTTTTCGGAAGCAAGGTCAGAAAGGGCAGCCATGTTTCGGGTTGTCAAAACAAAGTGAGTTGGCGCGAGATCACATGATGTGGTGACATGGAGATTGTGCGTGGTGATTGAACACCGTGATTTTTAAGAAGTGAAAAGATATATTCTCATCTTTAAGAATGCCAGCCAGACGTATGCTCAGCGTACGGATGCATTAATTGGAGTAAGGTGATTGATAACATTCTCTTTTATCAGTCTTAATATAAGTGATGATTTCTTGGTACCCACTTATCTTTGCGCTTGAAAGTTCAAGTTTGTTGCCATCTGGTGTTGATGTATGATTCGACGAAGCAGACCAACTCCAATATTATCAGACCTCAATGCACATAGCGAAACGCCACATAATGGCCGCCGCATTTGGCTGTGCCTATCCGGTATGTGAGGCCATGCTTACATTTAGTTTGGTGTATGCCTTCGATCATATATCCAATAGATGGATGATGAAGTCACATTCATGAAGCAAGAATCTCAATCAGCTGACAGGTGGGTAGTGCGAGAGTTTTGAACATTGTGTTATAAGCGAGAATAATGATCAGCGTACTTAAAAGTGACTTTCAGCTACTGTTAATGAAGCGATGGTGCACTATTGCGTAGCGTATGGATGCAAGGAGACCTTCAAAAAGGATCTGGCATTTCCTTTCACGGGTAAGGATGATGATGTAAGGGGCTTCATACAGTTGTTGTCAGGTGAATATAAAATACGTACAATTACATGTAATTTATTGTATTGGTTACAGTTCCGGTTTCCCGGTTACAGCAATATTGAATACTGTGATTTTATTGATTTGAGTTTTCCTGCTGATGAGACAAGAAAAAAGCAATGGATATTTGCATTAAGAAGAGAGAATTTCTTGCCTGGAAAGCATTCAAGATTATGCTCTAAGCATTTTTCACCGGATTGTTTTGATAATGAAGCATTTGGTGTGGGAGTTAAACTGAAGCCAAATGCAGTACCAACAATTTTTAATTTTCCACCCCACCTTTTATCAGCTGAAAAGAGGAGAAAACCTCCTGTGCAGAGAAAACTTAAAGTGGATCCTGTTGCATCTACAAGTTGTGTGTGAGCAGATTTTCTTATTTTTTATTATTTTCCATAGATTTATGCAGGAATGTGGCCTGTCATCCTTATGTGAAATATTTGTGTTTAAGACATTTAACATACTGTTCAATTGGAACATCTATTGCAGCATATTAGGTTACTATATTACACATAGGTAAGACATTGTTGTTGTTGACCCTTATAATTTTCATATTTGTTCAGTGTTCCTCAGGAAGAGGAGAATGAGTCTCTTCCTAAAACAAAGGTGTTCAGAAAATCTTATGTTGGTGATTACACTGAGGAAATGGTAAAGTCACCAAGGAAAGCCCAGAACTTCACGCAGGTTGCCAGGGAAGTTATTCATAAGTCCCATAAGAAGCTAAAATTGGAAAGGAAGAAGTATCGACGAGCTATTAATCAGTTGCAGAATGGAAAAGCCTTAGTAAACCATCTGAAGGAGAAAATGATGATAACTGAAGATGCTGCTTGCACGCTTGTGGTAAGAAAACAACAGCTTAAATATTTTTTTCGGTTTCCCTATATCCGCTAGCCTTTGGTGGTGCTATTTGAGGATCCAACCAGTCTCTGGGTTGATGACCTGACAGACAGACAGACAGACAGACAGACAGACAGACAGACAGACAGACAGACAGACATAAAATTTGGAGCCTTTAGGAGTCTGTAATTTTTATTGTATCACATTCTCTGTTAAACAAATATTTCAAAAATAATGTAATACCATAAATTAACTTGTGAAAAAGCATAATGCACCTTTTAACTTCCATTGTTCCAGAAATGTCCTTCTCCTGCTGCTGCTCAATTTCTGACGCGAACAAAAGATGGTGATACAAGAGCAGAGTATCCCCCTGAACTACGCTGCATGGCACTTACATTGAATTTCTATTCAAGTCGTGCATACAGCTACTTGACGGATGTATTTCCTCATGGTTTGCCCCATCCAAGTACACTGCGGAAGTTGTATCAGTTGGTGGATGGTAAGCCAGGATTCAGTTCAGAGGCCACACAACTGCTCTCATTTCGAAAGGGAAGGAGATGGCTATCAATGGAAAGCCCCTAGTGTATGCACTGATGATGGATGAAATGTGCATCCGGAAGCACATTGAATTTGATGGAAAACAATTTCTTGGTTATGTGAATTGTGATACTGAAATCGAGGATCAGGATTTACCAGAAGCTAAGGAGGCTTTGGTGTTTATGATGGTCTCACTAAATGGAAACTGGAAAATTCCAGTGGGTTATTTTTTGATCAATGGTTCAAGTGGCTCGGAGAGAGCAAACCTAGTGATTGAATGCCTTAAATTTTGAAATGACCTAAATGTAATTGTAGTGTCACTTACTTTTGATGGTGCAGCTTCTAATTTATCCATGGCCCATTGACTGGGATCTTCTTTTGATGAAAATAATATGGTGAACTGGTTTGAAAATCCCTCAAATGATTCTAAAGTGTTTATTATTCTAGATGCTTGCCATGCTATAAAATTAGTGAGGAATACTTTAGGAGCTAAGAGAACTTTTGCCAGGGGTGATAATGTCATAGATTGGAGGTACTTAGAAGAGTTAGAGAAACTTCAGAGTATCGAGGGCCTTCATCTAGGAGCAAAACTTACCAAAAGGCACATTCACTGGGAGAAGGAACCCATGAAAGTAAAGCTCGCCACATAAACATTCAGTGAAAGTGTTGCAAGTGCAATGACATATTTGACAGAGACCTAAATCTTCCTCAGTTTCAAGGGTGTGAGGAGACTGTAAAATTTGTTAGGCTCATGAACAATATATTTGATATCTTGAACAGCGTAATCTTTGTTCAAAGGGACGGCAGAAACCGTTGAAAGCAGAGAATATCCACATTACGAGGGCCTACATTCAGGAGTCTATTGAATATATACAATCAATGCAAGAGGTGGATGCTGGTGTTTGTCTAGTGAAGTGCTCTAGGAAAACTGGTTTCATAGGTTTGATGGTGTGTCTAAAGTCTGTCTTAGGAGTGTATGACTCAATTTTGAACATGCCACAGCTGAAGACGCATTTTCTGCTCACATACAAACTTAGTCAGGATCACCTGGAAGTATTTTTAGTGCCATTAGGAGTCATGGTGGTCATGACAACAACCCCACAGCTAGGCAGTTTGAAGCAGCATATAAAAGACTTTTGCTCCATATACAGATAGGTACTACAACCAGTGCCAATTGCTCTGCAGTTGACCCTACTGTAATTATGAATAGTAGAGACCGCAGTCAAATAACTGGTGATACTATTCATCTGCCTGCCAACAGTACTGATGTACTTTTTGTTAGTCATGATAATGACTACATTCCACACCCAGCCAACCTGACACTGTATGTTGAGGATGTAGTGGAATATATAGCAGGTTTTGTTGTGAAAAGATTACACAAAGCAGTTAAATGTGATATTTGTAAGGCGGTTCTCCAAACAGCAGTTTCACATTCAGTACTCCTGAAGAGGAAAAACAGAGGTGGCCTTTAAATCCCATCATTAGATGTGATTTACCTCTGCGGGGAAGGTGAAAAGATGATGCGACAATTCCAGCACAAAATGACAAGGATGAAGGACCCTTTAAATGTACTTGTAATGGCAGTACTGAACCATGCTAAGAGAGAAGTGTTTGATGAACTTCAGGAGTATACATTTGCTTCTCCGCCCGTTGACAACCACATTCATCAGCTGAAGCGAGCAGTTTTGATGGAATACTTTAAGGTGAGGTTCCACCATAAAGCACGGCTTGAAACAGAAAAACTTCACAGTTTGAGGTTACGAAGCTTTCACACAAAGACTGTTCTATTCAGGAACCAGTAATATAAGGTAGGCTGCTTTATAATATATTTATTGCATTTGCTATATAAACGTGTTAGAGTGTGTAGGCCTATATGAGGATTTCTATGCTTCCTGTGACTGGAATATTTATATAGACTCAAGTTGCTTATGTAAGAGGATGCTGGTTTGATATGCTAGTTTCACTGATTTGTATGAGTATTCTACTTTTAGGCATATTCCCTCTGATCATTCTGTCTATGGGTCAGGTTGATTTTTATAGAAATTCATGCTTAAATTACTTTTATATTTGCATGTCTTGTTTCTGTACTTTGGGAACAACATTAGTGAATGTTGCAGGATGTTTTCTTTTCTTCAGATGTGGCCTCCTATTTTTAGGCCTACTTCAAGTGTGGCATGTGCATTAGTTTATGTTGGGCTTTAAACTAAGCTTAATTTAGTAGGTGGCAGTGGAGTGAAATTTTACTTGTGTAGCATTTTATATATCCCTTTATTATTATTATTATTATTATTATTATTATTATTATTATTATGTTGTTGTTGTTGTTGAAGCAGCATATTATAACCGATCCCTGCTTCATAGGCATAAATAGGTACTACAACCAGTGCCAATTGATATGCAGTTGACCCTACTGTATTGTGAATTTTTATAATTTATGATAAGTGAATATTTCTTGTTATGGAACCTGTTTATCGTTCACCCAGGAGAGTTCATTTTTGTTGCCATCTGTTGGTGGTGTATGGTTCATTTAAGTATGATACTTGTGTTATTTTCTTTCCATAATGGTCCTGTAGGTTATGTGTCACTCTTTGCATCTTGTGTTGTTGGGCATTGGTTTGAAGTAGGCCTATTTCAGTCAAAAGCACACCAAGCACGGTAAATACAGTATTTTAAAGTTGTTTTTGGAAGTTATGAAGTGTTTATTGTAGATGTCAGTCGCATTAATATTTCAAATTAGGCTACACTTCCTTACGGACAACTTTCAGAGGTTACCTTTCAGCTATTAATCGCAATATGATGCGGTAACTGGAAAAATTACTTGTCTCTTACATTATAATAAATAATTAACATTAAACAATTAGTGTTACTCACGGGGATGTAATACTTGCAAAAAAACGATCATAATGTGGGTGTATCCTATCGTAGGTCTCCTTTGGTTTTAAACATTTCCGTCGTAATTACGCATTTATATCCACGGTTTTGATTTTAATTTACGCTTAACCACATCAGCTAAGCAGGGTACATCTCATATTCCGATTCCGCAGCCTTTTCGAATGTCACTGTTTGACAATTTCCTCATATCCTCCCAGACTCTGCTTAGAACTACCCCCCAGTCAGCTGATCGAGATGTTGGCTTCAAGCCGCAACATGGACGAGGTGGCGCTAAGCGCACTCTATAGTATTAATGCACTAAGGTGTATGCTCAGCACATATCTAGTTCGTTGAGGTTATCTTGCTACTGGAATTCGCAGGTTAATTATCCACCGAATATGGTTGTGTGTTAAATAGTGTTTTAGTGTCCTTTTATTTGCTATGTAGTTATTTTTAAGTGTTAGTGATGTTTTTAGTTGTAGTATTCAGAGATTATTATTGCCGTATGTGATGTTTTGGTGATTCAGTGATTTTGGTCTGGTGGAGTGTAATTAATTTTAGTATTTTTTAGGTTATTAGTGCCGTATGCTATTTGCTGGTGGTTTTGTGCATTTGGTCTGGTGGCTTTCAGGGTAACTAATCTTGTATATCCCAATTCTAGAGGTTATTAATGCCGTATATTATTTGCTGCTGCTGCTGCTTCGGTGAGTTTGGTCTGGTGGAGTGCATAAATGTGTTAGAAAAGTACAATGCGTCGTAAATGTTCTGTTCCTGATTTCGATCAAATTATCGATCTTCCAATAGTACAACTTTTAGATTTCTTAAGAACAAAGTTTTACGAGAAAATGTGTTAGGAATATTCACCGTGACCATTTTGAAGTGAGTGCATTAAAAATTAAACACTTTGACCCTTAGTTTATTATAAGCGAAGGCGTTTTTCCTGTGCTAAACGGTGATCCCATTAGAGTGATCCTGATGCATACCCCACTATATTTCCTAACAATCCCTCTTAACACGCTGTTAGTGTTTCGAAACAAAGGACAAATCCCGAATTTGTAATGAAAAGTATATACATGTTAAAAATATTGCAGACCCTCATTTACAGATAAACTGCTACTAAACCGTACGTCATATCGTCACACGGATTTACCATAAGACGCCGTATTTCACGGTATAAATGGCTTGTCCTATGATATTTTATCGTACCTCATCTATTCATGTGTCAGATTGATTTAGAAACGTAGGCATCAACTCTTCCCTCTAAGCTGCCTGTCTGCAATTTGGCAGTAAGCACATAAGATCAGTGGTACTTCCTGAAAATATACTTACACAGTTCTACCACTGTGGTGAGAGTGTGTGTCAAAGCAGTATATGTTTCACTCGTTAATCTTCCTTCTGTTTGTGACATGTGCCATATGTCGATGAATGTTTTAAACGTGTAAGGAATGAAGGTTTCTTGTCATCAGGCCGAGTAATTGGACTAGCCTCTTCATTCCTGGTATATTTATCTCTCGTGGGATGCTGTACATTATAGACTGACCACCACTTTTGAATTGATTTTAGAGACTGGATTATGCCATTAGAAACATCCATACCTTGACTTTTAAGCAGTTCCAAACCAGCAATATTCTTAGGATCAAAGATTTTTACTGCTAAGGATACATTTTGTTTCTCTATTTGTTTTGGACATAGAGCCTTTCTAGATAGATTTGGAGCCATTTTTAACAACAATCACTTCTCTGAGTGAAACAACTCTTTGAAGTCTAAAAATTTGACCTCAGTAGTTATAAATTTTCAGACTGACTCTGTACAAATATCAACATTGATTATAATGATAACAGCACAACTCTTACCAATAAATCCACCCACCCACCGATTCCCGGTCGTCAATGTCCTCAGGGTGTGCCTCAAGGGGATATATTAAGCGGTGTTCTATTTGCTCTCTATATGAGTGGCCTTGAGCGTATTATCACAGCATGTGCAAGAGTACTATCTTACGCTGATGATTTTCTTACTTATGTTTCCCACGAAAATATCGATGAATGCCCGAGGATAATTGTTCAAGTAATGAGTGACGTAACCGATTGGTTACTAGAGCATGGTTTTACTCTTTCTATCCCCAAATGTGATGTTATGTTATTTACACGTTAGCGTGCCTATAATAGATTACCCTTAATCTTGCAGAGATTTTCAGTTGGCTTTGTTTCCTAACATCGTTATCTAGGTGTAATATTGGACCGCAAATTTACGTGGAAACAACACATGTCGATGATTAAACTCAAAACTGATAGTTTTATTAAAATCTTACGAACAGTTACACGCAGAAGTTGTGGAGCTGACCCCAAAACAGCTATTCTCCTATACCGTGCCACTATCCGATCAATAATAGATTACAGTGTATTATTTATCGATATAGCATCCGCCGCCACCCTAACACATTTAGATGTGATTCAACTCCAAGCTTTACGAGTATGCACAGGAGCTTTAATAACTACCCCTACTAATGCATTACTCATTGAAGCCGGCCAAAATCATTTATGAATTCGTCGACAGACTCTGGCTACCAAGTATCTCCTCAAGCATTTTATTGATTCTCTCGCATACCTTTTAACCTTCCTAGCTTTTGCATTTCCTATTGATTGGCTCCACGTGTTCCTTCTTCCATAACTTTTTCCTTTATATTATCTTAGCCTTGTATTCCTTCCTCAGTCTACGAACCTTTCCCTCTCAACTCCCCCTCCGTGCTTCCTAAAGTCTTTCAGCGCCCTTAAAACTACTCTCCTCGATCCCTTACACTCACTATCGAACCACCCCTGTCTTTTCCACCCTTTTCCCTCTGTGACGTACGACCTCTGCTACCCTCTGTATGGGGTATTCTACTAGCTCGGAGGCCCTATCCAGCAACTCAATGGAACACAATGCTTCTTCGCACCCTACATTAATAATTTGGTATTCATTTTGTAAATAATTATCAAGTCTTACTTTAGTCTCCTCTGTCAATTTATATTTAATGAGTCTCATACCCTTTTCTCTATCACTCGTTCCTTTTCGCAACTTATCCTCGTGCTCCAATCTCCTAAATTTTATAGATATCGGGGCGTGATGTGATTCATCCCAATTAACAACCTCCATATTATATATTCTCGCCAACATCACCTCCGAGTTTATTACCAAGTCGATAACACTCCCTCCTTGCTTTGTAATTTTGGCACACCAACAATCGCAGAAGAGGGCAATCAAACAACAGGCGGCACAACACCGCAGCCCGCGTCCACGATTGCTAGCGCAACCACCAAAGAGATAAGAGGCTATTCCCAGCCTGAAACACGCCAGCTACTTAGAGAAGGGCCTCAATAGAACACAAACACAGGAAGTGGGAAGCGATGGGAATCTGGGCGAAGCCAATAGGTTAACAACCGTAACAGAGGGTGGAAGGAATATGAGGTAGAGCAATTCACAATAATGACACACTCAGTCACACTTAAAAAGACCAAAATATAATTTGATTTAAAAGAATAATAAGGGTGGGTGGTGCAATTTAAAATATAAGAAAATTAAAACAAAACATTATCCTTTAAGAAAAGAGAAAACTGATGTCAAGGCTCGTATACAGAAAAACCACCAATCGTAGTCACCGTACCAATAGTTACAACTAATTTTTTTGCAGAAATTTAATAATATTTCCGAGACACAATTAACTTCAGTAGATTAAAAAGCTTCATTACAATTAGCTAGTTTGTGACAATTTACTTGTTTATTATAATCTACTTGTTTATTATAATTAACACGTAAATTATAACGATCAACCAAATTGTAATTAACAAGTAAATTATAATAAACAAGTAAATTGTCACAAACTAGCTAATTGTAATGAAGGTTTTAAAACTACTGAAGTTAATTGTGTCTGGGAAATATTGTTAAATTTCTTTAAAAAATAGTTGTAACTATTGGTACGGTGACTACGATTGTGGTTTTTCTGTATATGAGCCTTGACATCAGTTTTGTCTTTTCTTAAAGGATGTTTTGTTTTAATTTCCTTATATTTTAAATTGCACCACCCACGCTTATTATTCTTTTAAAACAAATTATATTTTGGTCTTTTTAAGTGTAACTGAGTGTGTCATTATTGTGAATTGCTCTACCTCATATTCCTTCCACCCTCTGTTATGGTTGTTAACCTATTGGCTTCGCCCAGATTCCCATCGCTTCCCATTTCCTGTGTTTGTGTTCTATTGAGGTCCTTCTCTAAGTAGCTGGTGTGTTTCACGCTGAGAATAGCCTCTTATCTCTGGTGGATGCGCTAGCAATCGTGGACTTGGATTGCGGTGTTGTGCCGCCTATTGTTTCATTGCCCTCTTCTGCGAATGTTGGTGTGCCACAGAGAGTGAGTGGTAGCAGAGCGTGGTTTGGTTTGTTCTGACTACGCTGTTGCTGTGACTACTGAAGTGAGCGACATTTCACTTTGAGAAATGATTATTACCGAAACTCAGTAAATGGTGGTACGCTCCTCGTCCTTGCTTCCTAAACTTTCTCTGCCAGAACGTTTACCTCACCCATTATCTTGGTGGAGCAAGTCAATGGAATTAATGGTACCTTTTTCTTATAATGTGTACGGATGGCCAGATGCAATATTTTCATTCTGGCAACTTGTGTTTCGTGTTGATCTATTATGCTGGTGGACCTGTACCTGATCCTTGTTTGCTGAGGAGAGCTGAGGTGTGTTACGGGCTCCGAATTTGAAATCTCAGCTGCCCAGGTTTCACGGCTTGTGATGTTGCACTATTTTCCAGTGCTGTGGATACTAGTGATAATACGTTCTTATTAACAATTTATTGCATGAATGAATGGAATTGTTTACTTGTATGTGTACTCTTGTGGTACTAATTTAATTGCTGGATGGCACAGGTCTCACATTTTGTGAGTCGAGTATTGCATTAGTTTCTCTGTGTCCTTATTAGGACGGATGGGTAATTAGGGGACTGTCCTCTAACGTTGAATGCATAATCCTTAAGTTGTATCTCTTTCAGCCGTATGGTGAAAACCAGTCAGTACATCTTGTGGTTGTCTGATGCAATACTTTCTCGTTGGTAATCTGTCTTAATTCAGGCCTATTCTATGTTCATATTGTAGAATCGTACGCATGTGAGCTTAGTAGTATCTATGTCGGTTATCTACTGCTTAATTTTTGTGTCAGATGTGAATATGGAATCTGCTGTGTCCATTGTAAATCATTCTGCATTAACTAATGCACCTATTTCATCGTGAACATATTCATGGCTCTGTCTGTTAGTTTATTTATTATATCCCTGGTATTCCTAGTGTTAGGAAGGGTGTCTATGTGCATTGTTCCGAATGGCATAGGGTGCGTCTTCGTTAAGCCACCATATTATTAGCCCTGGTATATCCAGAGACTCATTTGAGTACCTGACGGGTTGTGATTGTACACTAGTGCTGTAACTGCTTCATTAAATTAATTGTATATGGGGATGATTTACACGTCTTAACAATTTTCAGCCCTAGCGAGTTCATCTGTACCGTAACCTGTCTCGACCTGATCATCTCTGTTTCTTGCCATGTATTTCTGCACTGCATTTCATCCTTTTTATCACTATCTCGATGTTGAATTTATTGTCCGGTATTTATTTCTCGGCTATTTATGAGAAGTGACTAGTGTCATGCGTGTTATGTGATCTTCTTGTCTTGGTTGATGGATATCAGTTTGGCCGTGTGCTTGAATGTATTTCTCATTGTTCCTGATTTTTCATTGTTGGTGCTGGTTGGTCGTTACATGCATTGATTATTGATCATTCTTACCGGTTACTCAAATATCGACATACCTTTGCCGCTGCTTCGTGCCTGTTGTGTGGTCTCATTTCTGTGCCACAGAGAGTGAGTGGTAACAAAGCTGATAACGCGAAGGTCGTGGGTTCGTTCCCCCACGGGCCACCCCTCACTCCCTGTGGCACACCAACATTCGCATACGAGGGCAGTCAAACAACAGGCGGCACAACACCGCAGCCCGCGTCCACGATTGCTAGCGCAACCACCAAAGATATAAGAGGCTATTCTCAGCGTGAAACACGCCAGCTACTTAGAGAAGGGCCTCAATAGAACACAAACACAGGAAATGGGAAGCGATGGGAATCTGGGCAAAGCCAATAGGTTAACAACCATAACAGAGGGTGGAAGGAATATGAGGTAGAGCAATTCACAATAATGACACACTCAGTCACACTTAAAAAGACCAAAATATAATTTGTTTTAAAAGAATAATAAGGGTGGGTGGTCCAATTCAAAATATAAGAAAATTAAAACAAAACATTATCTTTTAAGAGAAAAGAAAACCGATGACAAGGCTCATATACAGGAAAACCACCGATCGTAGTCATCGTACCAATAGATTCAACTAATTTTTTGAAGAAATTTAACAATATTTTCCAGACTCAATTAACTTCAGTAGTTTTAAAAGCTTCATTACAATTAGCTAGTTTGTGATAATTTACTTGTTTATTATAATTTACTTGTTAACTACAATTTGGTTTTTCGTTATAATTTACTTGTTAATTACAACTTGGTTGTTCGAGCTCGAACGCATCTTTCCTTAAGGGAAGTCATAAATAACGCAGGTGCACCAGTTGTGGGAACGCGCGTCCCAATAAAATTCCCCAAAATGATAACTTGATTACACTTTTGAAATTCCTCAGTGAACACGGAAGCGTTTCAACTTTAAACCTACAACCGCGTCCCCTAACACACTAACATTGTCCTCAAGAAATATTAAGGAAGGCAAAAATTAAAATTAATAAAGAGCCGACATCAAAAGTAAAGGAAAGAGTAACGGAAGGAAATCGATAATAATAATAATAATAATAATAATAATAATAATAATAATAATAATAATAATAATAATAAGGTAGCGCAATAATGTAGAAACAATTAAAACTCATCTTGTGACCAGTACATCACATCACCAACACAGGTACGCCATGCAACAACGAACGTCTGCACGTCACGAGTATTGTCAAAAACACACACACCGCTACAATGCAAACTTATCACACCGTTATCAGAAAAACAAATGAAAGCATACCAACAGCAATGGAACAGAAATGGAGTGAAGCTCCAGATCAGTAACATTAATCGAAATTCAGGGAAAAGAAGATTTCAAAATAATAATAATAAAAGTAATTTGAAAGGGAAAATTAAATTAAATTCATTTCGATCCAAAGCACACTTCAGTATTGACTAGGGTTTAAAATAATTTTAAATATCCAGTTGCCTTTATGAAGCTAATGATACAAGAGACTACACACACCTTCTCTTGTCACAGCTCCCGTTTAAAGAACAGATCATTTTAAACCACACTGTTCCGGTGATGCATAAGTATGTGCATCAATAAAAAATTTTCACTCGTTTAAGTATAACATAATTGGTAGGGCATATTTAGATTAGCGGGATGCAGTAATGGAAGATGCGACCGAGAATCACGAATAAGATCAAGATAACTCAACCTAACGCTCACAAGATCTATATTACAATAATAGTATGCACATTAGCAATTTCCGTATACCTCAGAAGGAAGAAAATATAATGAATCTACCTAAAATCTCAAATTAACAAATATAAATTTGGGAGAGTGTCCAGCAGCTAATATTTTTACCAAGTAGTTTTGAAACATTGCATTTATTACGGCCTGGAACCCAGCTTTATCCATCACAAAGATGTGACACAATATAATATTAACCCAAGCAGATTTGGGAGAAGAAAGCCACAAGACTGCTTACGGAACAAGAACATTGCTCACGACTAGATTTTATGCGTTCTCGACGTAAAGCAGTTATTATTATTATTATTATTATTATTATTATTATTATTATTATTATTATTATTATTATTATTAATGCCACTTTTAAATCAAATGGATTTCACACGAGAATCTTCTCAGAACATAATTTGGCGAATAAACATTGCTCTCCTACAAATTGTATGTCGAGGAAGTGGTTCACAAGGCGTCTCTCAAAAAAATTATTAATTCAAGACACCGATGAAGGTAGCCATGTTGGCGTCTTACACACTGCAGAATGATCACGTGAAGATTATATGGAAAGTCTGTAGGAGTTAATATCATGCCAGACGATCACTTACCCGAGTGCTGAATAGGATTCTTAAATACTCACTTATACAGTTTGGTCCAAAACATTCCCTAGAAAAATATTATAATCAGCCGCAGGCACTCGTAGTCGCGAAAAAGGTTGCATTCCACTTTTACTTATAAGTTACAATTACACCACCACATATAAATGTCATTACACAGGCCTACGCCTTCCTTCACAATCACCTTACGGTGGTTTCAAATCATTCTTGCCTGCCATAGCGACTGGCAGCAAGCCAAGCGACATGACGGCTGCACTAGCTGGAACAGAAGTGTTCGTTTGGAATAATGGCCGCTAGGGTGCGCCATGCAGAACAGTTGACTATCGAGCAGCGGAGCTACCCAATAACAAACTCATAGAAAACAACGTTCAATAAAAGGCCAATGGCGAAGCAATTGCCCACAGTTATATTACATTTTGCACCAATAAGAATCCCAACAGTACAACCATTAGCTATCGCAGAGTTCCCTTCTTTTGGGGCAAGATTAAACGATAGTTTCCATTCCCCACCTTATTTTAATGAATTCCACATAATTACATTTCCGATGTAGCGGTGATTTCACATAGTCCATAAATTATACCGCTACATAATATACATCAACTCCCCTTCGTTATCCCCAGTCCACCATCCATTCAGAATGTATAAATTACCTGCCAAACATAATTCCAGCAGTTTCTGCCCATACCCATTTTTTCCACTATATTTACTCATTCCTTCGCTCCTCATAATTCCTTTTGCCTCTTTATTGTATATGGATCTTAAGTTCACTATTCTCGCATTCAATATCATCCCCGCTTCTTCATACTTCTGCTTGATCCCACTAATTTCCACTATTAGCTCCTCAAAGAAACTCTCATTTGCATATAATGAGCCACTGGGGTGGTTGTATAAAAAGGCCAGGCATGCCTTTTTAGGCTCGCCCCCACCTAGCTTAACCCTCACCCAAATCACCCCTTCCATCTGATTTTCCAAAACTTCAATCATATTGCATATTTCCTCCTTTATTAGCAATGCTATTCCGCCTGGGTTTCTTCTCCTCCTCTCCCGTATTTTCTGCGTTATGTTCCATACCTCAAACCAATTTCCACGTCAGACTCATTCCTTCTCCTAACCATGTCTCCAAAAGGGCCAGAATGTCAAAACTCTCCACCACTTTTATCACCCCCCGTTACCCAATTTACTTAGTACCCCTTCAATATTTACAAATCCTATTTTCCAATATAGCTATTTATTCCCCCTCTCCTTCGTCACTTCCTTCCTTAAATTTCTTTCCTTCTGTTGTGTTGATCGTTTTACTTCTCGTTACTTCTCGCTCCTTCTTTCTCAGCCCCCCCCCCCTTCTTCCGTTTTATTCATTTTGGTACTCTCGTTACTAGCCTTGTCGTCCTGCCTTTTGTTTTTCTTACCCTACAAGTCTTTTAAACTTAGAGTCCTTCCTCTCCCAGGACCTTCTCGGCGTCTTCTTTCTTCTCCTTCCACTGCTCCGCTTACGTGTGACAGCACCAATCTCTCCTCCCTCGGTGATCTTCCCGATGTTCCTTCCTCTTCTGGACACTGGACTTCAATCACTTCGTCACGATTATTCCCTACTACGTCAGCACACTCAGCACTTGCATCGACGTTCCTTTCACCTTCACCCGCTGATTGTTCTCTAACCTGATGATGTTTGTCATATATTTCCTGAAGCTTGTTCACTCCCCACGCATGTGACCACCGGCCGCTTCCAACTACCAACTGCCGGCCTCTAACATGTGCTCTCAAGCCTTGTTTCCTCGCTACCCAAAGATGTTTCCTTAAAATTATCAGCTCATTAATTGCTTCGTTACCAATTTCACACTTCAACCACACTTCCTCACCTTTTAAATTTCCTGCGTTCCTTAACACAGTATCCACCATCAGGGTGGATAATAGCGACACATTAATGGGCCTATTGCCTTTCCTTCTACCCACACTATAAACATCATCAATGTCAACCTCGCTAAAGTTGATCTTCATTTTGTTTTGCACCACATTCACCACCTTAACACTAAGTCCACGTTATAGTCTCTGGCCCCTTCTTGAATTCCATAAATAAAGATGTTTTTCCTTCTCCTTTCCTGGTCACCGTTAATTCTTTCCATCTTCACTTTTACCAGCTCCTCTTCCAGGTTCTCGTTCTTCTTCTCTATTGTTTTCTACCTTCCCCTTTAGTTCTTTTATCTCCTCCTTAATACATTGCTTAATATCCTCAGCCTGGGTCGTTATCAGTTTCCTTACTTGGTCTGCCTGAAATGCTCCTTCACCAGCTCCTTTATTGCCTCAATTTCTTCCCATCCATAGCGCCCATATTACCTGGGCCTGGTCCTGGGTTCATCTCCACTCCCCATATCATTAGCAATGCTGCCACCACCACTGCAACAAGCAGCGCTGCAATTAACCCTTCTTTTGTATCCTTCGTCTTCTTATCCTTTGCTTCATTGCTCTTCCATCGGCTCTGCCAACTTCCTGTTGCAGCTCTATATTGTTGCAAGGTGTTCCCCATTCTGCAGTACTCACTCAGTACATCCGTTCTCTCTACTTTCTTTATCAAGACTGAAACAGTTTACCTTATCACAGTCTCCACTCATTCCCAAGTTGAGACTTTAGCATACATATTATTCTCATCCTCCTCCTCGTGGGAACAGAGCCCCGTCCATATATAACGTTTATACGTCTATTAGCTCCCAAGGAATCGTCTTTCCTCGAATGCTTAAACTTACTATGTACTCTATACCTGATGCAAGTCTATGTTTTATACCATCCATCATCTTTTCTTCAGCTGATGCTTTTTCAATCAAGCAAAAATTATTATCCTCCCGCCGCACAGTGGGACGAAATGACGAAAACGTGGCCAAAAGACCGAAAAAAATTTTCTATTGGGGATTTTCGACTCATAAGTTGGTAATAGGAACGTTGGGACTATTGAATTCCGGCCCTAGAAACAGCCAGCCAGTTCATTGTAAAGTTGCGCAGCAGGTCAAATGCGTAGCGTTTCTGTTAGTCACGCACGAGGCAAGCTGAGCGAGCAACGTATCACATGTTAAGATATTGATAAAAGTGATCTCAGACGTTTATAAAAGTATCGACAAAATGGATAATGTTTCTCCAGGTATGTAGTTTATTATTCAAACCTTATTATTATTATTATTATTATTATTATTATTATTATTATTATTATTATTATTATTATTATTATTATTATTATTATTATTATTATTATTGTTACCGCTTTTTTGTGGTAGGTAGAGGTGAAAGAAGGTGCGGGTGTGAACGGGTCTCAAACTACGAAATTAAAGTTAATGTAAAATTTAACAAGGTGATATTCTCTTTCCAAAATTCAGAAATAACACGAAAGACAGGTACAGAGTAGCAAGGCAATAAAAGTACAATTACAATATTTACAGGATTTGGGCTTCGAGCCCCAACCTCATAATTCTTGAGCAATTAGCCCAGTTTTACCCCAAACACAAGTTTCAACAGAGGGGCAGAAAACCCCATTCATGCCTAGGAGTACTTGCTCCAATTTACACAGTAAGGCCTCCTTGAGGCGCGCAGAAAACAAAATTTTCAAGAAAGAGAACTTGCTCTCAAATTTTAGGCCTGTCAAAGGCCACACCTAATTCCACCTTCAATCTGTCCTCTAAGGACATATACACAGGGGTAAAATACCCAACCCACTGAGGTCTATTAAATGAGAAGAAGGTTAATTACATGACCTCTAAAATAACAATTTGAGAGGAGGCGATCTGCACTCCTAATGTATTTGTTTTAAAACCTAATTTGGCTCTAGGCCACTAATGCAAGGGCTAATCCCATACTACAGAGGTGACTTTAGAAAAGAACAATTTACTTTACATTAGGGAAGAATCGGTTGTGAGAAATAAGTTCACCTCAAAGCAATATGAGTGGGAGCTCGAGAGGGTTAAGCACTCTCTATCCCAATATGTAGCTTTAAAAGAGAATAGATGCTAAGAGTAGTTACATTTTAGGAAAAGGTTACATGGTGGAAACGCTTCGGACCCGCCCCGAGAGTTAAACTGCTGAGCTAGCAAGAAAAGGAGTTATTAAATGGCCATTACCTTGGTGTAGAACTGCTCCCCGAAGAAAGAGGCGCTTCCCGCCCCCTGCTATGTACTTTACACACTGAAAGATGGTACTGAAGTGGCGCAGAGACCCTAAAATCAGCAGTTTATATACTCTCGCAGAAAGTTCGAGGTGTTTCAGGAAGAAAAACACCCGCCCACAATCATTTTATTGGTGGATAAAGAAAACCCCTACACAAGATGAAGAAGAAACACATAATTGGTGGAAAATTAATTAAAGAAATTCGGGATTGGCTAAATTCAAAACAAGGGGAAAGAAAGGGTTAATATTGCCAACTTAAACAATGACTGAAAGAAATTTAGCAAAGAACAAACTTTTGAAATTAAATTTTCTCCAAAAAAAAGTTCGTTCACTTCGCACTAGGGTGCACCATTGTAGTTTTTCAGTAGTGTCCTCTAGAAGAGAAAGTTCACACTTCTTACTACAGGTAAAACAAAAATGCATCAAAAATGACCCCGTTCAAAAACTCCAAAGTTTCCAAGTAGTGACATCTTCTGAGAAACTTGAAAATTAATACCGTAGATAGAGTTCAGACTTCCTCCAGCAGAGGAGTTTCAATTGGCGCAAATTTTAAATAAGCGGCGTGGAGGTGTACCACGCGGTACAATTATTATTATTAATTTATTTATATTTATTTATATTTATTATTTATAATTAACTCTTATGCTAAATAACGTAAAATAATACTGAAATATAGTAACAAATGATAGGTAAAAGTTATGTATACGACAGCATTCGGCTAAATCTCGCATGCTATGATGAAGTATAATTAATTTACTTTCAAAATCTCTTGTAAAAACGCACTACTAGCCACTACTTCGGAATGAACCACATTTGAAGTAAAAATTGGTATTAGCCGATATTTATGCATTTTGTTAAAAGTTATATAAAAGTCCAGTTATAGCAATATTTCTGTGAATTATGATATTATTTATACGTATAGCATAGTAAAGGAAATAATGTGATGAAAGGAGATGGAAACATTGACCCTTCTTTTGAAGGATCTGACGCATAGCTTAGAAAAGGACAAACGATGCTATTATATTCTGTCATATCTTTTTTTCATACACACACACAGACACACACAAACACACACATGCATATGTATATATATATATATATATATATATAATTTTATATGCTTTTTCAGGTTAATCTAGTAACCATGATAATGTGCATTTTTCGAGAAAAGACATTTTCATCCAAACAGCTTCTAACAGTGATGAAGGTTCAGACGACGATGATTTTTGTGGGGACAGTGATTCCTTCGAAGATTATGATTCGGGCGGACAGATTAGCGATTTCGAAGATGAATCAGAAGCAACTGTTGAAGAACAACAAAGCCAATAGGATAAGGATAAAGATGTAAACTTATATTGTAATGTTTCTTTTGTTCAGTTCTAATAAAATGTATTAATATTCACAAATTATATTTATTGACAATCATTGAAAAATCCTAAATTCAAAAACAATAACTACTTTAGTTTTCAATAATTAATTAACTATATTTTTGCCTATTAATATTATATTTTAAAAAATTTTGTTCGATAAATTGGACCTGCCATTTTGAATTTTTCAATTTTAACATCTAATTCGTGATCAGCAGTAACAAAAACCTTATAATACTCATTTTTGCCCAATTAAACCAACTTTTACGAATTTTGGTCCGCCATATTGGACCCGCCATTTTGAATTTTTCAATTTTAACATCTAATTCGTAATCAGCAGTATCAAAAACCTTATAATACTCATTTTTCCCAATTAAACCAACTTTTACGAATTTTGGTTCGCCATATTGGATCCGCTATTTTGAATTTTTCAATTTTAACATCAGATTCGCAATCAGCAGTATCAGAAGCCTTATAGTACCCATGTATGTCCAATTTGACCAAGATTTAGACTTTCGGCCACGTTTTCGTCATTTCGTCCCACTGTGCGCCGCTAAATTTAAACGCGTTCGAATCCCCCCTCTGAGTTGGAAGTTAGTACCTATACCGATGGTTCTAAATTTTTTCATAGCACTTGCGCGGCTATCTTCATACTCCATCCATATACGCTTCTTGCGTTTCACCTTCCCTTATCTTATTCTATATTTACTGCAGAAATATTGCAATACGTCAAGTTCTCCTTCTCATTAAGACTAATTCTTACAAAAACGCTTCTATCTATACGGATGCTCAAGATGTTCCACACGCCTTACGCTCCAAAATTCCCTCCTTCACTTGGTATTTATATAATGTAAAATATTTACTATATTCCCTTGAAAAGGCTGGTACCTATATCACAATAGTATGGATACCAGGACACGCTGACATCCCTGGCAACGAGGTAGCTGATTTTTCCGCCAAGAAAGAATGCTATCAATCTACTTCACCAATCTTCATTTTAATACCACCCCTAGATCCTCTATCCGCGACTCGTATTGGAGCTTACCAGAAATGGCAACATGCTTGGACTCATTCGTCTTGTAAAGAAGGTAATTTTTATTATCAACTTCAACCCACTATCCCTCATAAACCCTGGTACTTTTACGGATCTTATTCCCGCCGTCACAATACAAATATCATCCGCTTACGTTCCAACCATGCATTAACCCCTCAATATAAAACCTGTTTTCATCTTCCTTCTGAAGCTCTATGCGAGTGTGGTTTGTCTAATGGTAATAGCAATCACATCATATTTCAATGTCCGGTTTATGAGATACCCAGACGCACTTTCTTATCTCGTTTAATGCAGATGGCTATACCCTTGTCTACCAGTGTTTCTTGCTTCTTATCCTCCCTTTCACCTACTCTAATTGACAGTTTAAACCAGTTTCTTGATGACGCTAACATAGTGTTATATTAATATATTTATTTATTCTATTTATTTATTTATCATAAGTCTGTACAGAGTTCTCCTCCATTTTCACAGACACTATACATGGGTGTACATAAATGCATGAATGAGGTTTTTTTGAATGATTCCATGACCGAGTAATATTGTCATGCATGCATGAATAAATGAATGAACACTTCCCTCCCAGTCACGGATAGCCACCAACTGAGGAGAGAGCATTCGGTTGGTAGGATAAATGCATGGATGGGATTATGTATGACTACTGCCCGGTCGTGTTATCCACCCCTGGTGAGAAAAAGGAGCCACCTTCCCAAGGATAACACGTCCGGCCCTTTCCCTTGAGGCCCAAACGGAAGACCCCACCTGATCTAATAGCTGTCAAACACTAATTTCTCACCATTCCCTAATTTCTGCGAGGCACACGTAAGCGGAAATCCCGCACCCCATGTGCCCCCCTCCCTATTCTTCTTTCTCTGTTGCATTTAGATCTACGTATTCGATTGGGATAGGGCCGTCCTATCCCGTCCTACTTCGGTTACAGCCTTACATAAGTGTATGAATTAATGAATGAATTAATTAATTGGCTATGATTCCCTATCTAAAATTGTGCCCTTTGCACAGGCGGATCGCCATTCCACATGCAAGGGCCACGCCTACGATTATCTACATGAGTGTATGAATAAATGAATTAATTAATTAATTACAAATTCCCTAACTGTATTGAGAAAACACGTATGGATGGATTTATGAATGGGTATATGGATATTCATGCATGCATGTTAGGAAAAAATACTCATCCCTCCCAGTACGGATAACCAGTAACTGGGGAGAGAGCCCTTATTATGAATTAAATAAATGATTGAATGAATAATATATGTGGAATGAGTAGTGAATGAATGAGTGAATGTTATCAACCTACAGCCACGGATCGCCAGCAGCTGAGGATGAAACATTATATCCATTGGGCCCTGTCTCATTACAAACAGTTTGACAGTTAATTACGTTATGGCTTACTAACATATCGACTTTACAGTGCTACATATACTAATATTCCTTTTACTACATAGCCCTATTGGCAATTTCTGAACTAATCGGTTCGCAACACAATCATCCATCCGTAATATGACCTACCCTCATTGTAGGCTCTTTCAACACTCTTCTACATGAATTTCTAATTACAATTAACAGTTTACTGAGATTACCAGGTTTATACCATTCTTTGCTTATCATCTTAATAATCCTATAGCCATCCTCATCCTCATTTATCATATATTGTTCCTTGTTATTCAAAAATTTCCTTCTCACCGCTATGGTTTCTTTACATGATTTCAACATGTGAAATTCTTCTCTGTTTTCACCACAGAGAAGGCACCTTGTTGCATCTTTCACTTTAATCCATCCCCTATTCTTGTAAATTCCCATTAACCACCATATCAAACCCCTGATTTCTCTTCTATTTACACTCACAATATTTATGTTCATATCCTGCCTTATCCTAATAAACTCTGAGAGGGTCGCCTTGCTTCTACACTCGGATACCAACCACTGTCTTTGAATATCTCTGAGTCGTCTAATGATTAGTTTACTCGTTGATCTTTCCAACCTCTCCCAATAACTTCCATATCCCAACCTATCTAATATACTTCTGATTTTCGTTAACCAATACTCTCCCTGGATATGTTATATTAATATATCTAGCCAAGTCCATCTACAATGTCGGACTCGTTGGCTGAACGGTCAGCGTACTGGCCTTCGGTTCAGAGGGTCCTGGGTTCGATTCCCGGCCGGGTCGGGGGTTTTAACCTTAATTGGTTAATTCCAATGTCACGGGGCTGGGTGTATGTGTTGTCTTCATCATCATTTCATCATCACGACGCGCAGGTCGCGTACGGGAGTCGAATAGAAATTGAACCTGCACCTGGCGATCCGAACCCGTCCTGGGATGTAATATCAAATCTTTACCAAATCAACATGGCCGAAGCATCGGTTCAATGTAAATACGCCTGTGATACATAAACATAGCCTTTTGATTATCGTATGCTTTATTTTGTGCAATAGACCAATACTATCTAGGAATAGCCCATATTTAGAAAAAGAATATGTGGATAATTGAAAATATATATTTTTTCTGTGAACTATAGTAGAATGGTCCAGGAAAGATGAAATATATGATTGCATTCTAAAATAACAGTCCTGGGGGAATATATGATGCGCCTCAAACTGCGGCAGTTTCAATTCAGTCAATCAATACATTAATCACCAATGATCTGAATTTAAGGCTGTCGTTCAAGTGGCGGATTGCGTATCAGTTGCCTACCTAGTCTTTTCTTAAGTGATTTCAATGGGATTGGAAATTTATTGAATTGATGTAGATATGGTAGGGGCCCCCGTGGTGTAGGGGTAGCGTGCCTGCCTCTTGCCCGGAGTCCCCGGGTTCGATTCCCGGTGAGGTCAGGGATTTTTACCTGACCTGAGTGCTGGTTCGAGGTCAACTCAGCCTACGTGATTAGAATTGAAGAGCTATTTGACGTTGAGATAGCGGCTGCGGTCTAGAAAGCCAACGGCCGAGAGAATTCGTCGTGCTGACCATACGACACCTCGTAATCTGCAGGCCTTTGGGCTGAGCAGCAGTCGCTTGGTAGGCCAAGGCCCTTCAGGGGCTGTAGTGCCCGGGGGTATAGTAGGGTACCCTTGGAAAATTATTCCAGACTGTAATTCTTCTTTCTATAATTCAATACTTGTTTTAGAAATACATTTATTTGAATTACCTTTCTATTACCATACGCTTTTAAATATAATAGCCTACCTCGTTCAAGAGATCTATTAGTAACATAACCTTGTCGCGAATTTCAATTCTGCCATATAACAATGATTCTGATCATGATTCACGAAACTGTGATACTACATCTGTTTCACTTCAGATAATCAATAGGAAAATAGATTGGAAGTTCTCTGGTGGCATATGAATTTTCGTACAAAGCACTTTAACACCCAAATCGTTGGCAACGTAAATACGTAATGTAAGAGACAGTATATCAGTTGATATCTTGCCCTCTAATTTAACAAAAAGAAAATAATCTTCATTCACAGATAAAATAAATAGCTTTATCACTTTTAAAAACCTCAAAATATATAGTAATTGCGAAATGTGCTGGGATTGGCACCAACGCAGAAATTTGGCCTTATCCAAAAAATTAATACCTCATCAAGTAGACGGAAAACATCCTCTCTATTGACAAATTTATCATCGAATGTGTTAATGCAGCCTAATATATTATTTGTAACTACGAAATCATTACGATGCACTAAGTACACTTGATCTGAATGTGGGTGCATCTGCTGTAATATGAATTACATCCAGGCACGCAATACGATCGACACGTCCTAATATCTATATATAAAGTAAGAGTTTTGTCTGTACATTGCTCAGAATTTGAAAAGAATCGTATTTCTGTATCGGTCATGTCCATAGTAACAAGGAAATGCAATTTTTTCTTTTCCGTAATTTCTGTCTGTCTGTCTGCCTGTCTGTCTGTCTGTATACGCATCACGAGAAAACGGCTGAAGAGAATTTAATGAAAATCGGTATTGAAGTCGGAGGATGTGCCACTACAATCTAGGCTATAAATATATTTACTCACGCTGAGTGAAATGGTAGTTTAGGGAAAGGCCTAGAATTTAATTTTCAAATATATATATTATTAGTGGTCCTATCGATAAATACTACGTAACGAAAGTTATATAGAATTAAATTTCCGATCATTTATGTCATACATTGTTACAGCACCGGCTTTGATAACACAGATATTCATGAATTTTTATTTTTTGTTACAAAGTCCATATCAACGCCGAGCCACGAGAAAATGGGTTAGCAGAATTTAATGAAAATCGGTATATAGAGTCGGGGAATAAGAAACTACAGTCTAAGTTATAAACAATTTTAATTCACCCTGGATGAAATTGTAATTAACCTGTGTTACTGCTCCTATCGAAATGTACTACATAACAAAAGTTATAGAGAATACAATTTCCGATCATTTATGTTTTATTCAGTTTTACCGTACCGACTATGATAAGAGTGGTATTTCAGAGTCGGAAGAAAACTGAATGTGAAGGCCTACAATATTGAAAACGCATAAGATTGATCAACAATAACATTACATTGGCCATTGTTTGTTGTGATGTTCTTTGTCCCTTATGCTGTCGCTCAAGTCAGATAGATGGGATTAATGCTGCGTACCGAGTATAACAGCCTGACTGAATATTGGCGGGAAATAGCTGGGGAATTGCAAAAATTTCTTCTTAGCATGCCATTCCTCTGGTTCATACATTTTCTGATACTGCCAGTACGTAACAGACTGATTCATCATAGTATTCCAGCTATTCGATCCCTACTCTGACGCGCTTTTTTGAATGAGCAGTGTGTATACTTAAGGCAGAGGCTCACGTAGTAGTTGTAGTTGTAGTAGTAGTAGTAGTAGTAGTAGTAGTAGTAGTAGTAGTAGTAGTAGTAGTAGTAGTAGTAGTAGTAGGTTGTAATAATAAGACCTGGTCTAAAATTACAATATAGGCCTATTCCAAATTATAGCACCACAATTCATTTAATAACTCGAAATTCAACCCTGAAAAGAGCCGTTTCTTAAGAAAGGCTTATTCCTCTTCACTTTTATTACATGATCTTTTCATTTCATTCCAGATTAGCAGTGAAGAAGGTGTTTCTCATCTGGCTTGGACAAAAAAATTATCTCCAAGTCAGGTAGATTTTTCCGCCGCCTGTGTAGTGAACTGAACATGGCATTGTTTTTACTTGGGAGTCTCCACTGTTCGACACTCCCACCTGGCTGAAATAAGACGAAGTGTGTTCACGGATGTCTTTGGCTTGGTCATTCCAGCTCTGGAACTTTGGACTGTTAGATCGGAGAGTAGTACTGTTTGTTAAAGTGAGAAAATGTGTGGTTTTTCATTTGATCGAGTATTTCATATGAAAGCATTGCTTTTAATCGCGCCATTCCTACTGACGTCATTGTAATGACCTATGTTCATTTCAGTTGGGAAAACTACTAAGACGGTCTTTCTGAGAATGTAAAAAGGCAGGTGAGTGCCTAGCATTATAATGAAAACTCCCAACCTGATGGTGACTGATGGTTGGCAAGAGGGTCTACTATTACAATGAAGATTCCCTAACCCAGTCTTCATATGAGAAAAGACATTTGGTGACTTTCCCGTCGCGTTTCTAGGGTAACGTTAACTGCTATGCAATTTAAAACTATCTTGTTCACAACGTGTGCACTACCTAACCCAGAGTTCTGTATACAATGTAGATTTCCGTAGCGAAGCACGGGTACATCAGCTAGTATCAGCATAGTTTTAAAACCAAATTTCAATAAAAACATCACTACACTAACGTTTCCTAATCAGACCTAACCAACAGAAGGAACTAAACTGATGCTTCGTTCGTGCTCATGTTTACATTCGAATTCACCGATCGGGGCTTCATTTTAGCTAATATCGATAGCTGCATTAAGGTTTAATGAGGATTGGAGTCGGTCTTAGATATATAGTTGGTCTAGGCGTTGCCTACGAGATTTACGTATTACGTATTCGTAGGCAACGGTCTAGGATAGGTTGTAGTTGGTCTTGCTATGGGTGTGGGATTCGAATAATGACATCTGCATCGTCAGGTTGTACCAACTGTGAATGCGTTTAGTTAATTCGTGATGGTTATATCATGAATTATTTTCGTTCCTTGAAAATTACTTGTTCCTGATTTAGGTTTTTTTTGGGGTTCTGTGAAAACAGTAGTGTCCTCTTTCAAATATACCTCTGCGCATGATTATTTTTTTTTTACATCTGTAGACGTAAAGGGATTGTTGGTTTAAGGATGTTATATTCCCCATGTTATGGTAGTTCTGTGTGTGACTACGTAACTGAAAAGATGGCTTCTAACATGTGGCGAAGGGTGTTACGAATTAGTTTGGTTTTGATATTTCTGCAATTGTATTGTGTTGTAGGAAAGGATAATGTAATTAAGTTAAATGAAGACAATTGGGAAGAAATGCTGACTCAAGAATGGATGGTAGAATTGTATGTATATATCTAACCTGACTGATATTGATGTGTAACATTTAAAAAAAATTGTCTTGCATTTGTTATTTCTGCTCTTACAAGGTTTGTCGTATATTATATTACGTTTCCGGTGACATTAACAGTGTTGATTAGTAAATTGCATGACAGTTCCTTCAATGCGTTTTTATATATTAATTGTTACCGGCTCGCTACGGAAGGCTTTTGTCAAATGTCAAATTGCATAACCGATTTTCTAGTCCTTGTTTTTTTTTTTTAAAGTGTGAATTTGTCCCCCCGACTGCAAATCTCTCTTTTCAATATTCAGGGCAACTGTCACAGTCATATTATACTTTTTTTTATAGTTATGCCCCATGGTGTCCTGCTTGTAAAGCTCTTCAACCCATGTGGGAGGACTTTTCAACATGGAGTGATGATTTGGGAATTCGAGTCGGCCAAGTGGATGTCACTACATCGCCTGGGTTGAGTGGCAGGTTTATGGTCACTGCTCTTCCAACTATCTTCCAGTAAGTTACTAAAGACTTGTACATCCTGGCACTATTTTTCATTATTGTAGGGGATGCTGCCCATCCTTTCCAACTCACAGCTTGCATCTTTGTGAAATAGTATTGTGGCTGTACTTCGAAAGCAAAGAATGCCTGCCGTTTTAAAGGATTATTGATGTGATTTTATCCATGAAATCCTAGCTTTATGAAGATTTCAATCCAGAAAAATCTGATTTTGTGTTTAAAAAAATGTATTTGTATTGATTGGGGTGTAGACCTGTAGTTAGTTTTTTTTTTTTTTAGAGTGATTTTCTTACAGTGAAAATTTAATATATGGAGGGGACGGAGATATGGCATACTTTGAATTTCTTTATTGTTTGCTGTTGACCTCAGAATGGAACCAGGTTGTTTCAAGAATTGTAGAAAGTGGCACACAATGTAAAGCAGTTGCAAAAAAATTCATGTATGATTTGGAATAGTAGACCTAGCTTTTTCGTAAACAGTTTCAAAGAACTTGGAACATCTATATATTCAATTTTTTTATGAAAACGAAAGTCAGTCAATCCGGCCATTCTGTCCGGTTGATTTCCTTCAATTTTTTTAAAAATGAAAAGTATTCATGCACAGATTTGTCATCAGGTACTATAAATCACTTAACTTCCGCCTTTCTCAAATTATTTGATTTTTTTCAATTTTTTGTCTTTGAAGCAATCATATCTTTGGTTCTAATTGAGGTACAGAGTTCGTTTTTGCCTAAGAACACTCAGTGAATCAAGCTCTTTCATTTAAGCTCTTAGTTGATTCTGAGGAAAGTTATGAGTGCACATTCAATATGACGTCTCATTTCGTCAACATTTTTTCTCATTGAATCAATCATATCTTTTGTTCTAATTGAGGTATGCAGTTTGTTTTGGTCTAAAAACACTCAGTGGATCAAGCACTTTCTTTTGAGGTAATAACTACTTAAATCGGTACTTTCTGAGAAAAGTTATGAGTACATTTGTCTCCATGAGAAGATCTTTGAAGGACTTTTTAACAGTTTGGCGCGTAGTGTTGTTCCAAGGAACGTTTAATTACTTTGTGTGATGTATTTTCAAGTGTTTTGTTGACATAATATTACACTCTGTTACCACAGCAGATCGTGTGCTTTATTTCATTAACTCGAAACTTTGCAAATAAATCCGTGAGGATAGTAACGAACAACTCGAAACTTTGTTCCCTTATTGGCAGAGCCAGCGGGAAACTGCTAGTTTCCCTTGATAATTTCTTCCAATCCCGTCCTCTTCCTATAAATTAATATTTGCCCCAATTCTTTCTCTTGAATTCTAACTTTTATCTTCCATATTATGATCTTTTCTACTTTTAAGAGTTCCACTCTAGCTTATTTTTGTACTTAGGACCTATGTCATTCCATGCCAACTCTCCACTGACATCTTGTCTCCTTACTCCCAAGTCTTCCCAGCCCAGAGTTTGCAACATTTTTGTAACACTTCTCCTTTGTTGGAAATCACGTGGAACAGATCATACTTTGATTATTTTTTTTCTTGTATCAAGTAGTCCTGGCGAGGGTCCCATACACTGGAACCATACTCTAGCTGTCGTCTTACCAGAGACTTATATGCCCTCTCCTTTACACCCTTACTACAAAATACTGTTGTAACCATTTGAAGAGATGTGTAACTTTTCTTTCCAAACTTCATTAGTATGATCACTCCAATGAAGAAGAATAATAATATGAAGAATCCACAGCCTGTTTCCAGTCATTCAATCAGGTCAGGAATGGAATGAATGAAGCCCTCATCTGGCGGTGAGGATAGGAACTATGCCTGCTGCCGATGCCTGTCTCACTCCTCTGGGGCAGTGATTGACTGACAAATGAAATGATATTGGGAAATGTTGATGGAATGAAAGATGACTGGGAAAACCTGTCCTGCCTGTGCTTTCTCCAGCACTAATCTCACATGGAGTGACCAGGATTTGATCCATGAAAGTTAGTGGCGAAAGGCTGGTGCGCTGCCCGAGCCACGGAGGTTGTCACCCAAGTAAAGATCATTCCTTCTATTAACACACAGGTACTGACAGTGTTCCCCATGAGGCACTATCACCCTATCAACTCAATGATTCAAACCGAAAGGACGTTTCCTCTTGGTGAAACTTGCAACTTGACTTTTCATCCAATTTACATTCGTACCATTGTCTGCTGTCCATCTCACTACATTGTTGTTAAGTCCCCCTGCAGTCACTCACAATCCTGCAACTCATTTATCACTTACCTGCAACTCATTTACTACTCTATACAATATACAAATAGCCTTATCTGTGATTCCAGTTCTTTGGTCATGTCATTTTTATACAACCTGTGACAATAAAGTTCGGTGAATGAAGTCAGAATGGTCGATCCAGCAACACTGGCGACGCACAACGCTTCAACGCTGCACCTGCGTAGCAGTAGGTTTTGACCACCTGCTCCCAACGTTGTTCAGTTGAGCATCTTGTGTGTACTGTGTAAGACCTGTTCGACACAGTGCGTGTTTAGTGCATTGGTTCTGAACTGCGAACAGGAACATGAACGACCAAAAAATCAATGTACGGTTTTGTTCGAAGCTTGGCAAGACCCCGAAAGAAACGCGTGCGATGCTGGTACGTGTATATGAAGATCAAGCACTGTCCTTGAAGTGTGTGTACGAGTGGTTCGCCCGTTTTTGAGGAGGCTAGGAAAGTGTTTCTGACAACCCCCATAGCGGAAGACTGGCGACCGCTGTCAGTGACGAAAACATTGAGAAGGTGAGGACATTAATCACGAATGATCGGCGATTAACTGTGCGCATGATAGCGGATGAACTGCAGATTAACCGTGAATCCGTGCGACAAATCGTTACCCAGAAGTTAGGGAAGAGGAAAACGTGTTCTCGTCTTATGCCACATCACTTGACTGACGATCAGAAGCAGGCATGTTTAGAGGCTTCACAGGATTTTGTCGCAATGGCAGATGCGACACCAAATTTCTTGAACTGTATTGTCACTGAGGATGAAACCTGGTGTCTCGGGTACAACCCTGCAACAAAATGGCAAATCATGGAATGGCGTTTTCTGGGATCCCGCTTGTCGGAAAAAGGGCAGAGCCGAAAAGTCATGCATCAAAACGATGCTCATCACCTTTATCGATAGTCAAGGCATTATCCACAAGGAATTTCTACCTAAGGGAACGATGTTGAATGCTGCACGGTACATTGACATTTTGACCCGTTTCATGAAACTTCTACTCAGGGTATGACCCCAGCACGCACAACAAGGTTCATGGTTTCTTGTCCATGACAATGCTCGCCCACACACAGCCAATATCGTCAAACAGTTCATGGCAAAAAAGGGGGTGGTGCTACTTGAACATCCCCCATACTCGCCAGATCTCAATCCTCCAGACTTCTTCCCATTCCAACGACTCAAACTCGCTTTGAAAGGAAAGAGATTTGGCAATATTCCTGACGTCCATCGAAACGTGATGAGGCTTTTGAACACCATCCCAAAGGAAGCCTTCTTGCAAAGTTTCCAGGACATGTATCGCTGATCTCGGCAGTGCATAGTTATAGGAGGGATCTATTTCGAAGGACAGTAAGGTCATTGTCGTGCATTTTTCATCTATGTTGATAGTACAGGACTATTCACTGAACTTTATTGTCACAGGTTGTATATAAGAAAACATAAAGGTTGAATAAAATTGCCCTGCGGGATCCCCCGGCCCCCCCACAATCGTTACAGGAGCAGCTAACACTTCTATTTTCTAGAGATGTAGCCACCCATTCAACCACTGTAGTTCAGTAGCCCTAATTTTCATCAGTAATCTTCCATGATCTACCCTATCAAAAGCCTTGGATAGGTCAGTAGCAATACAGTCCATCTGACTTCCTGAATCTAAAATATCTGCTATATCTTGCTGAAATCCTACAATTTGAGCCTGCCTCCTATCAAACCAGTTTGTAATTTTCCTAACATTTTTTTCTAATATAATCAGAAAGAATGGAGGTTACAAACAAGACAACAGGCTAACTGGCCTGTAATAATCCATATTGTTTGTCACCCTTTCCCTTGTACACTGCGGCTACCATTGCAACTCCCCAGTCATTTGGTATCACTACTTAATGCAAACAGTAATCAAATAAGTATTTCAGATATTGCAGTATATCTCAACCCATAGCCTTTAATACATCCCCAGAAATCTTATCAGTCCTAGCTGCCTTTCTAGCTTTCAACTTTTGTATCCTTTTATAAATGTTTATTATCATAGGTACATTCAAGTATTTCACCAGTATTAGTCTCCGCCTCTATCTGGACATTATATCCAGCTATATATTGCTGACTGAATACTTCCGCCTTCTGCAAGTCCTCGCATATACACTCGTCTTGTTCAATCCCTGGAATGTCCTTCCTGGAACCTGTTTCTGCCTTAAAGTATCTATACTGTACGTGCACTTTTTAGTGATAGATTTTTGTACTCCATGAGGCGTAAAAAGGGAGCACTGCCGGTTCCGGTAAATACTGCCAACTGAATGGAAATGAAATTGAATTGAATCGATAATATGATCGATATGAATTTTCTAAATCTTTATTATCTTATCGCCAACAACTGTGTCACACACACAATATATAATACTATATAATATTTCCCGATGCGAAAAGTGGTCCTAGCATGAATTCTATAGTTTGGCTTGGCTTTGTAAACAACAACAGTACGAGTATGTAAAGTGTACGCCAGATGTCGCACAGCGATGATAAGCGATTCTTAGTTTGTGTTTCATAGGTTGCCAATATGAATCTCGAAGATAACCTAAGTCGACCGATTCAGCACTAGGGTGTAAATCTATCGCTAAAAAGTGCGCAGATAGTACATATCCTTGCATTGCTCCGTAAAATTCATATGGCTGCTAATTATGTTTGCCATCATATTTGGCAGTCATATTTCGATGATCCTCTATTACTAATTTTACAACTATTGTAACTCTGAAATATTATTGTTGTTTCCTGACAGCTGTATCATCTTCAAACTTTTGCCATGCTTTTCTCCATGGATGATTGCGAACATCGTTCTGGCTGCAGGAAGAAGTAATTTTTACCGAGCCAGTTGCCCATGCGGTTGGGGGCTTGCAGTTGTGAGCTTGCATTTGGGAGATAGTGGGTTCGAACCCCACTGTCGGCAGACTTGAAGATGGTTTTCTGTGGTTTCCCATTTTCACACCATACCTTTTCATACCTTAATTAAGGCCACGGCCACTTCCTTCCCATTCATAGCTCGTTCCTCTTCCATAGTTGCTATAAGACCTATGTGTTGATGTGATGTAAAGGCAATTGTAAAAATTTTTAAACAAAAGGTAATTTCTTCCAGTAATATGCGGCATCATATATTTTGCAATTAAGATTCCTTTAACATATTCAGCCCAGCGGTGAACAACCATTAAGTTCCTAAAATCCAGACGTGCACCGCCACATGTTGCTTTATATTGCAGTCGGCATTTTGTGCAGGGAAATAATAATTATTATTATTGGCCTGGATTCTCCTACAACCTTTTCGTCAACAGTCTATACTAGTCTGCACACTGTTCATGTCACGCCCCCCTTCTGGAACATATTTCTTGCGCCCCACTTTGCTCTTCCTTCCTCCTACAAAGTAACTATTAGGATTGTATACATTATGTACATGATATAACAAAAACTGGTGCACAAAAGCTTGTAAATAACTGTCATTCAGTAAACTCCTTTAATTACAAAAACAGCATTTTATCTATATATACATGTAAGATTACAAATTGACTTTTGTAGGGTAAGAATACACACATTCGACAAAAATAAAATGTTTAAAAAAGCAATTGCAAATCAGAGTTCGGTATACTGTTACGCACATAAGAAAATGAGGCCTAATTGAAAACCATATCTCTCTAAACAACACATAAGAAATGAATGAATGAATGCTCCTTATTAAAACAGTACCACGCAGGCATATATGGGAATGTTTGAGACATAAGAAAGTGCCTGATGACATAGTATGAGTATGACGATTATGTGATGAAACCAAGAGTTGTGTCCAGGTCCAAGATAGGTCAGGTTGGTCTGAAATGAAGAGTGGAGTCCAGAAAGGAAGTGGTCTTTCACCACTCCTCTTCATAATCATAATGGATGAAGTTTTAAAGCAGTGAAATGAAAGTATCCAGCAATTATTGCCCAGGTTTTTTGTTGATGTAAAGGTATGGGATGTGGCAGAAGCTAGACTAGATCTTTGGCATGAAGCTTTTACAATCTTAGGTCTTAAAATCAGCAAAACCAAGACAGTTGGCTTGGTGATGAGTAGAAGTCTCCAATTGTTTATCTAAGAATTGGAGATGAGGAGATGGATATTGTAGACAACTTCCAGTACTTAGGTAGTCTTCTGTCCTCAGACAGTACCTTTCATCAAGAGATTAACAACAGTATACAGAAAGCTTCCACATTCTATCGCACTGTACGTCAAATACTTTGGTATGAAACATTTCCGTTAATTTCCAAGATCAGCTTGTACAAAATATATCTGGTACCTTTATTGACGTATGGTCTGGAAGCAGCAATGCTTACTGGATCAACAAAGAGACGTCTTCAGGCAACAGAAATGAATTTCCTCCGTTCTTGTCTGCAAAAAACAAAAATAGAAAACATAAGGAACGTGGATATCTGACAAGAGCTTGGATTGGAAAGAAGTTGCTGGAGAGCCTTGAAGTGAAAAGATTGCAATGGTATGGTCGCATGAAAAGAATGGATCCCCATAGGACTACTCGAGCATACTTTGACCTCAGTGTTCTGTGAAAGAGACCGAGAGGAAGGCCTCGTGATATTTGGGAGAAGCAGATTTTCAAGGACCTTGATATCAGAGATGTAAATGGGCGTCGCAAATATGAACACAATCTGTGGATTGAGGCTCGTACACAACCACTCCCGGCTTGCTGGAGCGAAGAAATGATAGTTAAAACTATCTAAGCACATTGTTGGTGTACCAATGCATGTGTTGCAGGAGACCCGCTTTGTAAATTTTCGTGTTGTTTCATTTCTAGATAGCAGGAAATTTACCCTTTTTTGGCTTCCCTATAATTTCTTTTTCTTGATGAGCTGGTGGTGTACGTGGGGTTGCCTTCCACCTTCTGGTGTTTGAGCATCATCGGTGTCCATATTCGATCTGGATTGTAACACTTGAGCAATGATTTTTTCTCTGAAGTGGAGCATGTCAATTTTTATTCTGTCCTCCGAACTGTTTATATACAACCAGTGCAATGACAACACAGGTTCCAAGGAGAAACTCTAGAGCGACCTCCTAGTACCAGGCTAATGTTTTTCTTAGCGGAGTGTAGTATACCAACATGTGGTAAGAATAATCAACATCCTTCTTTGCACCATTCTAAGCTATTACACACTGAGGCTTCATGACAGGATCATCTTATTTTTAGTACGTTTTGCAGAATTTATCAGATGCTGACATTCCTCTGGGCGTTTTGAAATCATTAATGTGGCTCTTTTATCCACCCACTTGATTGCTTTTATGCCTCTGCTACTTGTTTTAGCCAAAACCTGACCTTCTGATAGTTTTTGACTAGTTACCTGTTGTGGGTTTTCTTTATGTTCAGACTGCAGAGTCCCACAAAGATAGGTGTTATTGTTGAGTAGAACCTCAGCCACTTTTATAGAAATATAAAAATGATCATGGTTCATGGTGTGGGTTCGTTAGCCATGGGCAACGGCTGAATGGCCTAGTGGTTGGTCCTGAGAGTTTGGGATACCAGTTGCTATGGAATGGTAGTGGGCATGTCGGACATATTATGAGTCATGGCCCTTCTTGTGCTCAGGTGGCTAGGACTGTATAATCCACCGGTGGTCCTTAACCTGTTTGAGGAGAGGTCCTCGACTGTGTAAGTAGGGTAGCATCCTGCTTCATGAATTTACATAGCTCAAAATATTTTAAGCAAGCCTCGGACCTATGGGGGTAACGGAGTCCCACTCCCATTTGACAGGTGAGGGACTCCTTGGAATCAACTTTGCGAACAGAATGGAATTCAATGGGGAGCTCTTAATATTAATGGGGCTTACGGAAGAAAGAAAGTAGAACTGGCTGAGTCAGCAAAGATGATGCATCTGGATGTGCTAGGAGTGATATTCGGGTAAGTTGAGAACGAGGAAGAGATAGGAGATTATAAAGTGTACTTGACGGGTGTTAGAAAGGGAAGGGCATAGTATGGGGTAGGGCTGTTTATCAGGAATACCATTGCACGCAGCATAGTTTCTGTTAGGCACGTAAATTAGTGAATGATGTGGGTAGATTCGGCAGTTGGAGGAATGTGAGGGTCCAGATGAGTATGAAGTTGACAAGTTTTATGAAGCATTGAGTGACATCATTAGTCAGGGTCAACAGCAAGGATAGAATAGTGCTAATGGGTGATTTCAATGCGAGAGTTGGAAATAGAACTGAAGGATACGAAAGGGTGATTGGTAAATGTGGGGAAGATATGGAAGCTAATGGGAATGGGAAGCGTTTGCTGGACTTATGTGCTAGTATAGGTTTAGCAGTTACGAATATATTCTTCAAGCATAAGGCCATTCACCGCTACATATGGGAGGCTAGGGGTACCAGATCTATAATAGAATACTGTATATCTTAACCGACTTCAAATTCAGGAAATCTGTTAAGAATGTACAAGTTTTCCAGGGATTTTTTGATAATACAGACCACTATCTGATCTGTAGTGAACTAAATATCTCTAGGCCTAGGATAGAGAAAGTGTAATCTATCTGCAAACGAATAAGTGTAGAAAATCTCCAGGACAAGGAAATTAGACAGAAGTACATGGGTATGATTAGTGAGAAGTTTCGAGCAGTAGACAGTAAGCAGGTTTAGAATATAGAAAGAGAATGGATGGCATACAGGGATGCTGTATTAGAAACAGCAAGGGAATGCTTAGGAACAACTGTGTGTAAAGATGGGGAAAAGGCAAACTTCTTTGTGGAATGATGAAGTGAGAGCAGCTTGTAAATGTAAAAAGAAGGCTTATCAGAAATGGCTCCAAAAAGGGGCCAAGGCAAAATGTGATTTGTACGTAGATGAAAGAAACAGAGCGAAACAAATAGTTGTTGAATCCAAAAAGTCGTGGGAAGATTTGGGTAATAACCTTGAAAAACTAGGTGAAGCAGCAGGGAAACCTTTCTGGACAGTAATAAAGAATCTTAGGAAGGGAGAGAAAAAGAAAATGAACAGTGTTTTGAGTAATTCAGGTGAACTCGTAATAGATCCTTGGAATCACGGGAGAGAGGGAATATTTTGAACATCTTCTCAATGTAAAAGGAAATCTTCCTGGTGGTGTTGCGAACAGCCAAGCTCGTGGGGAGGAGGAAAATGATGTTGGTGAAATTACGCTTGAGTAAGTGGAAAGGATGGTAAATAAACTCCATGAAGCAGCAGAAATACCTAGATGAAATTGGACCTGAAATGGTGAAGTATATTGGGAAGGCAGGGATGAAATGGCTTCATAGGGTAGTAAAATTAGCATGGAGAGATGGTAAGGTACCTTCAGATTGGACAAAAGCAGTAATTGCACCTATCTATAAGCAAGGGATCAGGAAGGATTGCAACAACTATCGAGTTATCTCATTGATTAGTATACCAGGCAAAGTATTCACTGGCATCTTGGAAGGGAAGGTGCGATCAGTAGTTGAGAGGAAGTTGGATGAAAACCAGTGTGGTTTTAGACCACAGAGGGGCTCTCAAGATCAGATTTTCAGTTTTCGCCAGGTAATTGAAAAATGCTACGAGAGGAATAGGCAGTTGTGTTTGTTTCGTAGATCTAGAGAAAGCATATGACAGGGTACCGAGGGAAAAGATGTTCGCCAGGGGACTATGGAATTAAAGGTAGATTATTAAAATCAATCAGTCATTTATGTTGACAATTGGGCTGTAGTGAGAATTGATGGTAGAATGAGTTCTTGGTTCAGGGTACTTAGAGGGGTTAGACAAGGCTGTAATCTTTCACCTTTGCTGTCCGTAGTTTACATGGATCATCTGCTGAAAGGTATAAAATGACAGGGAGGGATTCAGTTAGGTGGAAATGTAGTAAGCAGTTTGGCCTATGCTGACGACTTGGTCTTAATGGCAGATTGTGCCAAAAGCCTGCAGTCTAATATCTTGGAACTTGAAACTAGGTGCAATGAGTATGGTATGAAAATTAACCTTTCGAAAACTAAATTTTATGTCAGTAGGTAAGAAATTCAATAGAATTGAATGTCAGACTTGTCATACAAAGCTGGAACAGGTAGATAATTTCAAGTATTTAGGTTGTGTGTTCTCCCAGGATGGTATTATAGTACGTGAGATTGAATCAAGGTGTAGTAAAGCTAACGCCGTGAGCTTGTAGGTGCAATCAACAGTGTTCTGTAAGAAGGAAGTCAGCTCCTAGACGAAACTATCATTACATCGGTCTGTTTTCAGACCAACTTTGCTTTACAGGAGCAAAAGCTGGGTGGACTCAGCATATCTTATTCATAAGTTAGAAGTAACAGACATGAAAGTAGCGAGAATGATTGTTGGTACAAACAGATGGGAACAATGGCAGGAGGGTACTTGGAATGAGGAGTTAAAGGCTAATTTAGGAATGAACTCAATGGATGAAGCTGTACGCATAAACCGGCTTCAGTGGTGGGGTCGTGTGAGGCGAATGGAGGAGGATAGGTTACCTAGGAAAATAATGGACTCTGTTATGGAGGGTAAGAGAAGTAGAGGGAGACGAAGACAACAGTGGTTAGACTCAGTTTCTAATGATTTAAAGATAATAGGTATAGAACTAAATGAGGCCACAGCACTACTTGCAAATAGAGGATTGTGGCAAAGTTTAGTATATTCACAGAGGCTTTGCAGACTGAACGTTGAAAGGTATGTCTTTAATGATAAAATATAAAAATGATCTGCGTAAAGTCTATGGCCTTCATTCAAATAGCTCTTCATTAAATCCATGACAACTTTCTCAGTATGACCTTCTTTTGCAGTCATATCTGTCTTGCCAGCATACACTTGTACTCCATATTTGTGGGATTTTCCAGGGAGATATTGCCTAAATATCAGTCATCCTCTCCATGACACCTTCAAGTCGTCAATAATTAGTGATTTATCAAGCACAAGAATATTTTGAACTTTTTGTTAAGTAGTGTAATAAAGTTTTTGATTTTTGCTAGGCTTGGTTCAACAGTGGGTGGTTCCCCGTTATGGAAATGCAAGCATTTCATCAGGGTGTCAGATCGGTCCCTTGTCATTGTTTTCTTTATAATTTCATTTCCGTATGTAGGATTGTCAGACAGTAAATTTTTCTTTGGGGAAGAGCTCAAATGCCCATAATCATAAGAACTACAAGCAGCTTTTTCATTTCTTCTGTAGTCTTCTGGAGTCAGACTATTGCCTTGCATATCTGTCGTTTTCTAAAACAATTACATGTAAGGGTACGTTTATGCTGCAGCTTCGCTGCTGGCTCATGGATGCTCGCCCTAGCACTTCGCTGCTGGCTATAGACTGGCTGCTCGCCATGGAGCTTTTACCCTGCAGCAGCCCCGCGCGCACGCTGCTGGCAGCTCTCAGCTGTAGTCGAAAATTCAAAACAGAGGAACTGATAGTTAAGGCGGTTTGTATTTTGCATAATTTGATTATAGATATAGAGGGCATGAACACTTAGACTACCGAGATCGATAGCGCAGTCGCTTAAGTGCGGCCAGTATCCAGTAATCGGGAGATAGTGGGTTCAAGCCCCACTGTCGGCAACCTTGAAGATGGTTTTTCGTGGTTTCCCATTTTCACACCAGGCAAATGCCGGGGCTGTATCTTAATTAAGGCCACGGCCGCTTCCTTCCAATTCCTAGGCCTTTCCTATCCCACTGTCGCCGTAAGCCATATCTGTGTCGGTGCGACGTAAAGCAAAAAAAAAACCCACCTCTTAGACTACGAAGACGTACTTCCAAGAGCTACCCCGTCGAGGAGAAACAACACAGCTCCAGCTGAAGCTTCTGAAGTGCGGAATAAATTCAGAGATTTTTTTAACGAGTGAGTCGCAGTTCTGTTGGCGAGTGTATCTTACAATAATTTGGTGTACTGAATGTGAAATAAAAAGTGTAAAATGCTTCGCCTGGATTTTTCAGTGCATTTCTACTGCGGGAGTTGATTGAAGAATGAAGCTACAAATGCTTCATTTCGTAATTTAATAGTGTACTTTTAAATAATGTAAAATAGGGGGTTATGGAGTATGTCATTTTGACTTTAGTTAGGTCTCCTTAACAAAATATGTGTACAGTTTGAAAAAGTAACTGTCGAACTTTCCATGAAAAACGAGGTACCTCATATAAATCACCTGCTTGTAAAAATAGAGGTCCCCAAAATGGCAAGATTAAAAGAACAAAGTTGATGTAATCGTTCCGCATTCTTTTGCCACGTCATTCGATAGTTTGATGATGCTTGTTGTTTAAAGTGGGCTAACATGTAGGTCATCGGCCCCTGATGGTACGAGATGAGACGAAATGGATTAAAAGTTATAATTAATCCACTGACTAGGATTAGGAAAATGCTATTTGCTTTACATCGCACCGACACAGATATGTCTTACGGCGAAGATGGGAGAGGAAAGGCCTAGGAATTGGAAGGAAGCGGCCGTGGCCTTAATTAAGGTACAGCCCCGGCATTTGCCTTGGTGTGAAAATGGGAAACCACGAAAAACCATCTTCAGGGCTGCCGACAGTGGGGCTCGAACCCACTATCTCCCGATTACTGGATACTGGCCGCACTTAAGCGACTGCAGCTATCGAACTCGGTAGATTAGAAAAATGATAATGATGAGGAAAATTATTAATTTAAAATAAGCAGTGGATCTAATTCGCAATGCACGGATATTGAAGTAAAATAATATATTTAATTCCAATTAAAAATACACAAAGGTAAACACATAGTTTTTTTTTGCTATTTGTTTTACGTCGCGCCGACACAAATAGGTCTTATGGCGGCGATGGGATAGAAGAGGCCTCTGAATAGGAAGGAAGCAGTCGTGGTCTTAATTAAGGTACAACCCCAGCATTTTCCTGGTGTGAAAATGGGAAACCACGGAGAACCATCTTCAGGGCCGCCGACAGTGGGGTTCGAACCCACTGTCTCCAGGATGCAAGCTCACAGCTGCACGCCCCTAATCGTACGGCCAACTCGCCCGCTAGGGTAAAATAGTAGTTAACAATAAACCAATTAAAACACAAATAGTTACTTTACTTTTAAACAAGATAAAACAAGCCACTCTCTCTCATAAATCGTAGGAAAAGGTCTACTGGCGGCTCGTCATCTCGTCACTCCTTTTATCTCATATGAAACTCGTGTGATGATCCGCATGCCGCTGGCTCCAAATCGCATTGCGTTCGAAGACAGGTTCAGATAGCAAGTGAGCAAGTGATCACTGAACGTGTGTATAGAGTGCGAAGAGAGGAAGGAGTGGGAGAGCGGGTGACCTTGAAAGAACCAATCACAGTCCAAGTTACAAGATTGCCAGCGATGGGCCAGGCTCGAAAATCAAACGTGTTTGAGACCATGGATGTGGCAAGGATAGCAGCCAGCAGCGCAGCTATGAGCCGGGCTCCAGGGTAAATGCACTGATTGAGATTCATTGGTTTGTTTCATCATCGCCTAACATCGAGCAGCGAGGCTTAGCGATGTGCCAGCAGCCAGGCTGCAGCATAAACGTACCCTAAGATTCATCATGAAAGATTTGCCAGGGCTGACCATAAAAAGGAAATTCCCCGCTCGTGGCTTTCACATGCTGTGAATTTTATTGACTTGGGATCAAACCCACAATCTTGGATACCAGAAGGTAGTATGCCAGTCTGTTATTCACCAGGGACGGTTCTCTTGCTGTTATGTAACTGTTACCATTCTTTGGATATATCACTCTTAAAGGTGATTAAATCTTTTGTCATACAAGGAAACTTGACTGGTTATGATGTCCTAGCACATGGTGACTGTTCTGATGGATGGGATTTTGATTTAGGAAAGGGTGGCTGGCTTGCTTTGTACATTTGATTGGTTCTTGTTGAACTGAAGTTGAACTGTAGGCTGTTCGTTATTTTAGAATAACCAAGGTAGGTTACTGGTTATTGAATGAGAGTATAACGATTTGTATGGTCATCTTGTAATTTTTTGGGTTTTAAGTTCTGTACACATGGGACAGGCATGCTGGTGTTGACAGAGTGAGTTGGCTAGGCAGCTTCTGTTGTGTATTTATGAGTTTCCATTTGGGGGATAGTAGGTTTAAATCTCTCTCTCTGCAGCTCTGAGGATGGTTTTCTATGGTTTCCCATTATCACACCAGGCAAATGTATCAATTCTTTCATTAAAGCCATGGCTCCTACTTTTCCAATCCTAGTGGTTTCCCATCTTAGCACGTCTGAAAACCTGTTATGTGTTAGTCTGATGTTGAGCCACAAGCACAACATTGAAAGAAACTGCACTCTCTCTTCACATCCACCATACACATTCATAGCCATGACTATTATAGATGTATTTCTTGCATATACAGTGAAATTGCATTTTACCAATGAAGTCGTGTGGTGTGTTCATTAGCAAGGCCAGGGACCCATCACCATGTTCCTGAAATATATTAAGGCCTACTTTCATAGTAAAATATTATAAAAATGCAACATTTTTCATTCCATTTGAGCCAGCAGTTGCTGCTAATGGCTGAAATTCATAACAGAATGATGCTTCTCCCAGAATTAAACTTGGATGCAATTGTCAAATAATGACAAATTAATTGTTCAAGGCTCTGATCTTCATGATTATGCATACAAATGTGCTGCACTCCCCGTTAGTCACTGGGCAGGGTCTTTTTTATGTATTACTGACTCTTTCCAATAATGGAATGTGTGTATGAGCTAGGTCTGTCTACACTAATGGATCACTAGGAGGCATCTCATGCGCATTAGTGACTGAGCATCAGCAACCACGATGTTCAGTATTAAACGTAGCTTAAGTCACACTAACACAGCATGTAAACTCCGATGTACATAATTATAGTACAAGAAATGCCATTGAAATTCATTGTACAGTTAATCGCTGCTAGAAATATGGTATCAGTTCATTTTTGGTGCTCAACTGTTTTGCTTAACAAATCACTTGATAGAGAAAGCTACCTCCTAGAAATTTTCAAAACTTTAGTAAAGAAATAACTAATGGAGGCTTATTTCCACCTACAGCACCTACCGGGTGGATTGAGTGGCTCAGTAGTTGTTGTTGCTGGTCCCAAGGCCGGGGAAAGGAGGGGGTTGGCTCAATGCCATAAAATAACAGCCAGAGAACATCTTGAGACAAACTCACTTTAGAGAGATGGATGATCCGCCTAGTCAATACTATGTGTTAATTTTTTTAAAAATATTAACATTTCACATTTACATTATATCTAGTACATGTTTCGAGAATGTGCTTAATATTGACTAGGCGGATCATCCATCTCTATTTACTGTGATTAAGTCAATACGGACCCAATACTGTCCATTATGTCAAGATTATTAATAGCAAACTCACTTCACAATCTTATTTTTCATCATATCATATTTCATTTATCACCTTTCCAGATCACATCTAGAATTGCAAACCCTAACCACGGTCAGACTCTTGATCATTGATCAATCAATCTAATATGGGAAGTCTTTTATTGAAAGAATCCACTGGTTTGGATAGCTATATAATCTTCCAAATGAAGACACCGTTTGGTTACGGTGGAGTGTTAGACGATTGTGGCGAGTCTGAGCGCTCAGATTAATCAAACTAAGAATGTATTTAAGTTCAATAAACGAGGAAAGTTCTCGTATTTGGCAACATTAAATATCAATTCATTGGTGAAGGTTGGTAAGTTGAAACATCTAATAGATATTTTGAATCAACATAAAATTGTGACCGCAGCTCTTCAAGAATTACGTAATACTGATCAGAACCCAGTTGAATAAGGAGGGTATCATCTCTAGAAAGGACCTCCAGGTGAAAGTGTCATCAAGATGTTCCTCAATTTGGAGTTGGTTTCTTGATACAGAATAGAATTCTAGATTCCATTATTGATTTTTCCTCAAATTCATCTGGAGTAGCATTATTAACTATTAAAGTAGAAAACAAGATTTATACATTGATAAATGTTCATGCTCCAGCGAATGAAAAGAACAGAACTGACAAAGAGGGAACAGATCAATTTTGGGATGAACTTGGCCAATTGGTAATGGATATACCTGATAGTAACATTAAAATTCTCCTTGGAGATTTTAATGCAAAGATTGGATGTGGGAGAAAATTTTGTTGTGGTGGGATGATGGCCAGTACATAAATTAATGAACAAGAATGGCGAATGGTTAATTGAATTTTGTATTAACCATCGACTAATTTTAGAAACAAGGTTTAAAAGAAAACTGCATAAATGACTTGGAAATTCCAAATTTTAAATTGGGTGAATCCCAAATAGATCATGTGGCCATGGATCGTAAATTTCATAAAGAAATTTATAATGTTAAGGTTCTGCGTGGTGTCTATGTTGATTCAGACCATTACTTGACTTATTTCCTGTATCTCCTAAGTGGAGCATAGGGCATCAACGAACTTCCGCCACCGGACTCTGTTCTGCGCCATCGTCCTGATCTCTGCCCAGGTCTTTCCTCCTTTCTCCATCCCTTCTGCTATTACACTCCCCCTCCATGTGTTTCTTGGTCTGCCTCTTCTCCTGCTACCTTATGGGTTCCATTCCAGAGACCATTACATCTCCAAGATTAAACTTAAATTAATTCCTAAAAGGAACAATAAACTGCATAACCTTAATAGGAAAAGATTGTATGTTCCTAGTTCAGTCATTAATATTCAGACTCGTTGGCTGAATGGCCAATGTACTGGCCTTTGGATCAGAGGGTCCCGGGTTCAATTCCCGGCCAGGTCGGGGATTTTAACCTTCATTGGTTAGTTCCGATCGCCTGGGGGCTGGGTGTTTGTGCTGTCCCCAACACAAACTCACACACCACACACAACACTATCCTCCACCACAATAACACGCAGTTACCTACACATGGCAGATGCCACTCACCCTCATCGGAGGGTCTGCCTAACAAGGGGTGCACTCGGCTAGAAATAGCCACACAAAATTATTATATTAGTCATTAATAATCAAACATACTTAGAGAAATCCACAACACTTTTAAGTGATAGCTTGGGAACCACTATTAACAAACTAAAAGCTATAGCAGAGGAAGTTGCTCCCATTAAAAGAAAAAACCATGCTTGGTGGAATGAAGAGTGATACTCAAAGTGAGCCACATGATGGGAATGCAGCCAGAGAGGGGGGTGGGGCTTTGTTCTTGGCTTGGGAATGTGTAGTGCGCAGTTAATACTTGAGCAGTGGCATAGAGAGATGGAGGTGTCAACACAGCTTCTTCAGGGCTGTTTGGTTTATGATTGTAAGGTAGGCATGTCTGCAGCCGAATGAAGTAGAAACATATGCCAAGCCTTTGGGGAGACTGCAGTACATGAGTGCACTGCTAGGCACTGGTTCGTGAAGTTAGTCGGGCAACTTTGGTCTCTTTGACGATCCCAGTAGCCGCCCCTAGGCGCTGAATGAAGAGGCCTTGTAGGAGGCCATACAAGAGGACAGCAGCCTAGCTTGCCACACACTTCCAAGTGTTTGTAGAAACAGTCAGAACTTCACCTGAACTGCATAAGGAAGTCATGTTGAGCAAGTGGGTACCACGCGCACTGTCGGACACCAACAAGGAGCAGCGAGTGACATCCTGTTTATCACTGCTTTTGTGTTATTGCAACACATCCATACTCGATCGAGTGCTCACCAGTGATGAAACGTGGATCTTGTATGACACACCCAAGCATGGCAGACATCTCTACACCAATGCAAAATCCTGCTCTGTATCTGTTGGACTAGTTGCCAAGTTGTGCACTATAGGCTCGTACGAACAGGCCAAACCATCACCGTGGACCTGTGATGGTGGTGGAATGCCCTGGCGATAATCGCCAGGGCATTCCACAGCTGGAGACATGTTGGCAACAAGTGCTGGTTGGTGATGGAGATTACTTGTAAGGACAAACGGTATGTAACATTTAGTGCGTACCCTCTTGTGTCTGACACTTGAAAAACTGACACAACTCTTTTGGGTACCTTGTATTTCATGATGCTGTTTTTGTCAATACTTGAGCAAATTTAAAATAATATATATATTTTGCAATTCAGATATATTATTCTTAAATTTACTAATTCTCAAACGGCTATTAAAGCAATATAAATGGTACTACACCCTTATTAGCCTGTGCTCAGGTGTGTTGGTAAATAAATAATTGTAATTAATTAATTTGATAGCAACAGCATCAAGCTATGGGAGTCTGCCACAGTGTTGCCAGTGATGTGTATAGTACTGTTCTTTCGTATTTGTCAGAAGTCTCATGAGAGGAAATAGTGATCAGACACACATGTAGGAAGTGACAGCTAGGAAAGAATCAAGCGAGTTGGCCACGTGGTTAGGGTCGCAGAGGTGTGAGCTTGCATTCCAAAGACTGTGGGTTAGAATCCCACCGTTGAAGATGGATTTCTGTGGTTTCCCATTTTCACACATGGCAAATGCTGGAGCTGTAGCTTAATTAAGGCCATGGCTGCTATCTCTCCAATCCTAGCCCTTGTCTATCCTCCTTGCATCGCTGAAAACCTTCAATGGTTTAGTGTGATGTTAAACCAGTAGCAGAAAGGAAATAACAAATACCAGAACAACCAGGAATGACTTACTTTGGTACTCATGCAGTAACTGAAAAATTGGTTTTAAGATTATTGCAACTAATGGATTTGTAACTGCAGGAAGAGGAAGTTTTAAAGCCTATAGTTCAGGTCACATTGCCCTGCAAATTGTTGTCACACTACCATGTTACAAAGATAATTAGAGGCAGAAGCTCTGTCTTTGTGTGCTATGGTAGTTCTTAGCAATAGTGTTGTGATTTATGTAAGAACTAAGAGGGTGGGTCAATTGAAAACCTTGAAATATAATAAAAGTTCAAAACTGTTCTGTTGGAAGTACTGTTACTGAGGCTATAACGAAAATCCAACACTATCAAAGTACCAGTGTAACAATGACCACCTCACTTAAGACCTGCACAAAAGTAGAAAAGCAATCTCTTATTTGGGTTTTTGATTAGTGAAGGTGTGAAATGTATTAAAATTTGACAAATGATGATTCTGTATAGTGATACATGATCGTCACAGCAGCATTGTGAGTGTGCTTGCTTTCATGTTGCCCATGCGTCGGTTGTAACCATCCAAGACCAGCGTTTTAAGTATGTTCCACACCCAGCATATTCATCAGACCTTTGCCCCTGGTGATTGCCATATGTTTCAGGCACTGGGAGGAAGGACATTTCATTCAGATGAAGATGAATGCAATGCACGAGTGGCTGCTGCCTCCAGGAGAGAAGCAGGCATGCTACACCTAGACTGCAGGGCCGGCACGTTAGTGAAAGTATGTGTACCAGTATTTAAATAAATTCGCTCTCATTTGATGTAGGTTTCTCATCAAATAATAACTAGGCCCTAAGAGGTGAGGAAGCCCGAAATACGAGCTGGTTTAAGGCACTTCACTGTTGGATATTCTTTATTTGGGGCATTTTGAAAAATTAGTGTTTCGGTGATGTGATTTATTATAGGTTGCATCACAAGCGATGATAATTGAAATTGTTTGTTGTCTCAAGGGTTACTAGAAACTTGCTGTATGTGATTGTTGAGTTCGCTATTTTCTACCTTTAAATTTATTGGCTTACAGTGATGTGTTCAAACCTGAAAATCATCATTCCTCCCCGTCATGTGTAGAGTCTGTGGGTAGTGAATTCAAATTGTTGAACACATCTGGGCTTTAAGTGTCCTCTCTCCATGCTTCTTTTAGTTGACATTCTCGATATGGTGTGTGTAGCTGGAGAATAAAACAGCCGCTCCTCAACAATGCTTAGTTCTTCTGAATGATGGGTGAATTATTTTTTGAAATTGAACTTCACATTTTCTTACTAAACAAAGAGCACTAGGAAAGTTTTGCAATACGCAAAAATGGTTAGCTAGACATCCCTGTTATGGTGAGGAATGAAAAGAGTGGTGAAAACCGGTCTAGAAGACAGCAAGGCGCAACCTTCACACCAGTTGTTACCAAGCAGTGGGATTGAAAGCATGTTCAGATGTCAGTGTGGTCTAAAGGTGAATAGCGCGCAATTATCCGCTACAATTTTGCTCGTGGATTAACAGTTGACCAGTGCCTGGAGGAAATGACTCCTGTGCTGGGGAAAGACTGTCCACATCGGACAACAATTTTCTGCTGGTACAAAGAGTTTCAGAGGGGAAAATTTGGGGTTGAAGACGATCCTCGTTCTGGGCGACCGTCTGAATCAGTGACTGAGGAAAACATTGAAGCTGTGAGGAAAATGTTACAGCAAGAGAGGCGGTTGACATATCAGCAGGTAGAATAGACCCTCCACATACCTGCACCAGCTATTCATTCAATTCTACACGACCATCTCCATATTAGAAAAGTTTGTTCCCTTTGGGCGCCCCATTCACTTTCAGAGGAACAAAGAGCACATCGAATGAAATGTTGCCGAAAAATGCTAAAACAGTTTGAAAATGGGACTCTCGTAACGTCAATAGCATAATTACAGGTGACGAAACTTGGCTTTATTATTACGATGTCCCAACAAAATCCCAGAACAAGGTGTGGCTGTTTGAAGATAACGGTACTCCTGTGACTGTGTGAAAGTCAAGGTTTCTGTGATGTGATTAACTCTAGATTGCAGTATTCTTCACTAAACGGAGCATCCTGACTCGGGTTGTGCTAGAAACACAAAGGACAGTTACTGCGAAATGGTACAGTGAGACTTGTCTGCCTCAGGTCATCCAGGCTCCCGAGCAGCTTCGTCCAAGGTCACGGCTAACACTTGGCTCTTGCATGACGACAATGCTCCAGTACATCATGCTAATGTAACAATGGATTTTTTGCCAGATCAGGGTTGACTGTGCTTGATCACCCTCCATACAGTCCTGATCTTGCCCCATGTGACTTCTCCCTCTTCCCAGAAGTGAAGATGAAGCTGAAAAGGCGGCGTTTTGCATCCGACGAGGAGCTTATGGCAGCATGGGATCAAGAGAGTGAAAATGTAACTGAAGAAAAGTGGCAGAGTTGGTTCAGCGACTGATATCGACGTATGGAGAAGTGTATTGAGTGTGGTGGAAATTATTTTGAAAACGTCTAAAGCGTTCACTCACATTGCAAAACTTTCCTAGTGCCCTTTGTACATGTTCGTAATCTGCTCAACCTACTCCAGTAGGCTATACGAAAAAACCTATTGGTTTTGTATGATAATGCAGTGCATTCATCATCTGAGGTCATCTGTGGTGGTTACTAAAACTATCAACCAAGGTTAGGTCCAGAAACTGAAACCGTTATTTAACCTGTAACCATTGACTTTGGTTAAAATTTGCATGTGTAGTATAAAGCAGATAGAATCGGCCATCTTATGAGGATCCTATCTACTCTCCTGCCATGTGTAACAATTCTTTAGTACATTTTTCTTTAAAAAATAAAAAAGAATAGAATACCACAGAGAGAGTTGGCTGTGCAGTTAGGGGTGTGTAGCTGTGAGCTTGCATTCAAGAGATAGTGGATTCAAAACCCACTGTCAGCAGCCCTGAAGATGGTTTTCTGTGGTTTCTCATTTCACACCAGGCAAATGCTGGGGCTGTACCTTAAGGCCATGGCTGTTTCCTTTCTATTCCTAGGCCTCTCCTATCCTGTCATTGCCATAAGACCTGTCTGTGTTGGTGTGGCAAAAAGCAGATAGTAAAAAAAAGAGGATATCTTCGATACATCAGTGGTTATCAACAGTTTTTAACTGTTAAAACATGGAAGTGTGCAATGAACTTTCTGGAAGGTGATTGGGGATTTAAATCAGACTATGGAGTGGGTGTGCCTTTGCTGGTGGACCTAGTGTTTACAGTGCACTATGTCTTCTGGTATAGGCTAGAGCAATTTTGTTACTTTCATTGAAATGTCTCTGTCTTATACTTGGCTTTGACAATATGAAAGTGACTAAGGTATGAGCGATGCTAGTAATGCCATTCCTTATGCAGCCAGTCCCTGCTATGAATGGTGTGAAACTATTGCTCATAGGGTCGGTTGGTGCATGCATTTCGGTGGGCTTGGCAGACTGATATGTTATAGCAACTTCTGGCTCAGTGAGGAAAGCAACGGGAAACTACCTCACTCCTTATTTCCCTAGTACGCCTCTTCAGTGATGCCTAGGCCATCTATGACAGCTGATGGTGGAGCTGTTGAGGATCCAACCAGCCTTCGGGCTGATGACTAAACAAACAAACATGGAGTGGGTATGTAGGGAACTGGGAGAGAGATTTCCAGATCCTAATGGGTGGGTAGGAGATAGGGATCTGTGCTTAGATGGCTTTCACTTAACCGCAGTGGTACATATGTTAGGAAATTTTAGAAGAGTTATGGGGAAGAGTATTCACGGAAACAGGGTGGTCTAGGGAGCGGTGATAAGGGTACAGGGATCTTGAAGTCATGTAGGGATGACATAAAAATGTTAGTAATGAACTATAGAAGTATTGTAAAGAAAGGAATAGAATTCAGTAATTTAATAGATATATACTTACAAGATATTACAATAGGAGTTGAATCATGGCTGAGAAATGATGTAATGGATGTAGAAATTTTCTCATGGACCTGGAGTGTGTATCGTAAGGATAGGAATGATAGGAGGGAGAGTATTCATTCTGATGAAAGGAGAATTTGTGAGCTACAAAAAAGTTAGATGAGAAACATGAAATTTTAGGTGTAAGGTTCATTTCTAAAGATAATAGTCAACTATCTATTTGGAGTGTACAGACGGGGAAAAGGTAGCGCTGACACTGATTCAGAATTATTTGATAAGATAATCACTAATCAGCTATGTGGGCAACAACATGGAAAGGAATGTGATCGTAGCGGGGGATCTTAATTTACCAAATGTCAATTGGGAAGGTAATGAGAACAGGAAACATGACTAACAAATGGCAAATAAGTTAATATGGGAAGGACAACTGATTCAGAAAGTGATTGAACCAAATAGAGGGAAGAATATTCTGGACGTGGTGGTGGTAAAATCAGATGAGCTCTATAGAGAAACCAAAGTAATAGATGGAATTAGTGATCACAAAGCTGTTTTTGTGATAGAAAGGAAGGTCTTACAAGTAGGAAGTAATTATGATCAGTGGAAAACAGTAAATAAAAATGTAAACAGACTCTGGGATGGATTTAAAGCAATTGTTGAGGAATGTGAAGACAGGTTTGTACCTTTAAAGGTGGTAAGGAATGGTAAAGATCCACTTCTTTATAACAGAGAAATAAATACTAAGAAGGATGTGCAGATTGGAAAGAAATTGTTAGAAATGGCTGTAGAAGTAAGGAGAAATTGAAGGAACTTACTAGGAAATTTAATCTAGCAAAGAAGTCAGCTAAGGATAGGGTTGCCATATGTCCTGAAAAAGCAGGATTGTCCTGAATTTGAGCATGTGTCTCAACGTCCTGACTGAATTTTTAAAAATCCCTAAATGTCATGAATTTTAATAATCAGAGCAAATTATTTAAAATTTTGCTCAAATGTTTTTGAAAGGGAATGGATGTTTTTTTTGGTTGGTCATCCTGAAGCAGAGTCTGATGTCATTACCTGACATTTTCATGGTAACAGGCTTTACCTATGCTAACGCTATATACTTCCACCTGGGAGGAACGTGTTGAATAATGATGAAAATTAATTTGTATCCATTTTAGCTAGTAAAAAATGCGCTTAGTTTTTAAAGCAATGTAAATCCAGTGAGCAATATTCTGAATTGCTGAAATTGGTTCAGTCCTATTTCTGTTTACCTGACCATAATGCATGTGTGGAAAGATCTTTTCTTTAACCCTGACAATTATACCATACGACTTTCTGACGTGTCATGCGAATGAACGTCATCTATCGCATTTTTTTCTCGTTTGCCTATATCAAATTGACTTTTTACTGTAGTCACTCTTACAACGAAAGTTTTTAAATTGTTCAAGGTCAACTGGTAATATAGATATGCTAGGTGAAATAATTCTTTTACTTTTTCAGTCGTTCCATTTCCTTGTAAATTGAAATGATCAAATTCAATAAAACTTGCAAACTATTTCTAGAGCATAACGCCTACCGAAATGTAGCTTTAAATAATAGGCTTTGAGTGGCACGTCTTCGAGACGTGTGGTGTAACTAAAGCGATATTTATAGACGTGTTACTGTCAGGGTTAATGAATTCACAATGGACAGATGACAGAAATAGACTGCAAGTAGAATCTGTTAAGTCAGTATTATTGCTGCAATACAATTTTAAAGACCTCAACGGCGGTGAAGGCGGAAGTGAAAATCACTGGTACGGCAGATCTGGCGGAAGAGGCAATATCTGATCCCTGAGATCTGACTCAGGGCCTTCTGCCTTGCAGGTTGATAGGGGACTATTAAAGGCTAAGGGAGATAACCCCGACAGAAAAATCTTCGGAAGTGATAGGCCCAGCAAGCCAGCTTCTGAATAATTCTGAATTGCTTTCAAAACTAAACGAGGCCTCGGATGGAAATATTGTAATCACCAGAATAATGACTCTAGTTCCCTCATTGCTCCATCACAACCAAAGAGGAGAACACACAAAAACAAAACTCGATATGAGACTGAAATCAAAATTGCCAAAATTCTGACACTAACTGGCAAAATAGGGGAATGTGTAGACTTAATGAAAACAAGGAACATAAACATACTGGGACTTAGTGAAACCAAGTGGAAGGGAAAAGGATCAAAGGAACTCCGAGAGGGATACCATCTGTTTTGGTCAGGTGGAGATCAAGCAAAAAATGGAGTTGGTGTTGTTATGGATCATCAAATGAAAGATCATGTAGTAGAAGTAAAATATGTTTTTGATCGGATTCTTCACATAATGCTGAAATTGGATTCTTCCCAGAACATCATCATTCAGTGCTATGCACCACGGACTGGTTGTGAAGATGAAGAAAAAGAACATTTTGAAGAAGACATAGAGGAAAGAATAAGAGAAGATGGAACAATTATCTTAGGGGATATGAATGCTCAAGTAGGAACTGTGAGAGATGGATATGAAAGTATTCTAGGAGCACATGGATGGGGTCCACAAAACCCAGAAGGAACTAGACTACTTGACCTCTGCCTAAGGAACAACCTTATAATAGGGAACTCATGGTATCAAAAACAAAAAAGCCATAAGGTCACAAGATAAGGATGGGATGGAAAAAGTGAATCTCTTATAGATTACTTTTTTGATCGAGAAACAACTACAAAATAGACTGTTAGATGTAAAAGTGATTCCTAGTGTCTCCCTGGAAAGTGATCATAGACTCCTCATTGGATACTTAAAGTTTAACAAGTTAAAAGAAGTAAGAACCAGACAGGTAAAGAAACTCAAGACCTGGAAGCTGAAGGACAATGATAGAATAATAGAGTTCCAAGAAAACATCAAAACAGTGATACCAAAGACAGATGAAAGAACAGTTGAGGAGGAATGGAAGGATCTGAAAGAAAATCTAGTAATGATAACTGAGAAGGTTTGTGGACGAACCAGTGGCACAAGAAGATGGAAGGAAACTCCATTTTGGACCGACAGAACAAGAACTGCTGTCCTGAACAAGAACAACATGTTCAGAAAATATTTCAAGAACCGGACTGATCATAATAAGGAACTATACAGGGTTGCTAAAAAACAAGCAAACAAAGTTGTTACAGAAGAACGAGAGAAGTGGTTGAGCAAGTGGAGTGATGAATTGAAAGAGGATGTTAATGGTAATAAGAAAATGTTATATGGGATGATGAAAAATAGAAAAAGAGATAAAGAACACTCCAAATACATAAGAGATGATAATGAGAATTGATCACTGAAGATGAGAAGATCAAAGAGACTTGGAGGACTTACTTTGATGAATTACTAAATGTGAATTGCATGCAGCCTACACAAAAAGGCAATATCGGTACTACCTCTTGCAAGTCTGCCTCTGACAACAGGTTAGAATTAAAATGGAATGATGTAGAATATGCCTGGAAATACATCAAAACTGGAAAATCAGCAGGGGCTGATGAAATTAATGGAGAAATGATCAAGGCAATGGGCATTTCTGGAAAACATTGGATCTGCAGACTATGTTACATGTAATTAATCTCATAATAGAACCGTATTGAAAACAATATATTAAAATTATAAAATCCTTTTAATAACAACCACCTACTCAATACATTATATTACTCATTGAATTATAAAATAATCATGAGGTGTCTTAAATAAAGGAACATGTTTCGTTCGACATAGCGAACATCATCAGCCTTAATTTACAAAGATTAGGTCAGGGCCCTGAGCTGAATGATAAAAATTGTTAAGAGTGACAAAGCCATAATAAAAAGTAAAATGATAACACTAGACTTGAAATTATAACAATATTTACAGATTAACAGCAAGCATTTGTAGAGGAATACTTTGAACGATGGCAGTCTATAAAGTTAAAACAAACATGAGGTTGTTAAAGTAAAAAGATATAGATATAGTGGATCTTAAGATATATGTCAATGCGTGAAGCGTGGATTAATTATTGACTATGGAGTTCTAAAATTGAGCAAAACAAAAGTTGAAGTAGAGTTTATTGAATAGCACGAGTCAAGCTGAGTCAGTTAAAAGGCGCATGGCGACGACACTAAGGTTGAAATGGCGTGAACTTCAGTAGTTAGGAATTCTGTAGGAGAGCCAACACAATGCCAGAAGGAAATACAAGTTTAATTAGTCCGTATTTACACGCTAGCAGTAGAATTAATCTTATACAACGTAGGACACCAATGTAGACTCGTTAAAAAGTAACTATAACTTGAAAGTAGGGAGAGTTCCAGCAAACCAGAGATGGATGGAGCAGATTATGGCACAATTGGAGTTAGAAATCTGGAATGAAAGAAAAGGGAGGAAAAATAAAGTTATGTTATATATATATAAAAAAAGGAGGCTTACCCTTGGGACTAGTGAGGTGTTCGCTAACGTTGGCTGCGTGAATCAAACTGGCGAGTAACCTTATTGCTGCTTCTAGTATTGTATGTATGTATACGTAGAGGCGGGGAGTGAGTCATGTGAGGAGGAGGGGTGATCGATTCCTTAGGCGGGTCGGGTATTCGTGGAGGGGGTGCCGCATGAGAGGGCAGTAGAGTAGTAGTTGTTGTATTATTAACAGTTGTATAATTAAAGATTCTCGTAAAGTTATTATTATTTATATTGAAAAGAGAGAGTAGTTCTGGAATTTTCTCGATTATTGGACTTTTAATTTCTGAAGTATCATTTAAATTTTGATGCCCGTTAAAATGCTGGTCAAGGAATATGTATATGTTCTCAAACTCTGTCATAAGTTTACTTTTATTGACGTATTTCAAGATTTGAAGGTCTTCTTCAATTGTAGTAAAACTGTGGCCAGTCTCTTCCATATGGGTGCTCATGGCGGAATACTTGTTATGTTTCGAAGCGTTGTAGTGTTCAAGGTATCTGGTCAAAAAGCTACGTCCAGTCTGTCCGATGTAGGAGAATCCACAATGGGTGCATTTAAGCCTATAGATACCAGAGTTCGAGAATTTATTGTGATTAATGTTAACTATATTTGAATTGAAGAATATATTACGGTTCGTATATCGGGTTCTATAAGCGATATTAATATCGTATTTCTTTAGAGGGTTAGTAACTTGAAATAGGCCTGGATTTGTGTAGGTGAAGGGAGCATATTGCGTTGACATTGACATATATCTTAAGATCCACTATATCTATATCTTTTTACTTTAACAACCTCATGTTTGTTTTAACTTTATAGACTGCCATCGTTCAAAGTATTCCTCTACAAATGCTTGCTGTTAATCTGTAAATATTGTTGTAATTTCAAGTCTAGTGTTATCATTTCACTTTTTATTATGGCTTTGTCACTCTTTTAACAATTTTTATCATTCAGCTCAAGGCCCTGACCTAATCTTTGTAAATTAAGGCTGATGATGTTCGCTATGTCGAACGAAACATGTTCCTTTATTTAAGACACCTCATGATTATTTTATAATTCAATGAGTAATATAATGTATTGAGTAGGTGGTTGTTATTAAAAGGATTTTATAATTTTAATCTGCAGACTATTTCGTAAGATCTGGAAAGAAGGGGACATACCAGTCGATTGGAAAACAGGCATCATAATTCCAGTCTTCAAGAAAGGAGATAGAAAGAAATGTTCCAACTATAGAGGCATCACTTTAGCATCTCAAGTTGGTAAACTTTATGAAAGAATTATAGAGCGTAAAATCAGACCCCTTATTGAAGAGAACCTCTTCAAAGAACAGTATGGATTCAGGAAGGGGAGATCAACAACTGATTTAATCTTTACAGTCCATCAGTTAATGGAAAAATACTATGAACACAACCGAGATTTGTGGTTAGCCTTTCTGGATATCAAGAAAGCATTTGATGGAGTGAATAGAGAGAAGGTATGGGAAGCACTGAAGAAAATTGGAATACAGGATGACATGATACACCGGATCAAGAATTTGTATGAAGATACCCGAAGTAAAGTCAAAACACCTGTAGGAATGACTGAAACCTTTGATATAAAATCTGGGTTAAGACAGAGTGGTGTTCTGTCTCCTCTTCTTTTCATCACTGTGATGAACGAGATTCAGAGAAAAGTTCACCAAACCATTGGAGGTAAGAAAATTAAAGTTATATTGTTCGCGGATGATATATGCTTGTGGGGAGACTCTAAAGAAGATCTTCAAGGACAAATAAACTCCTGGGCAGAATCTGCTAAAGAATATGGACTCATCTTCAGCCAAGAGAAAAGTGAGGTTATGGTCATGAAGAGATACGGGCAACCAATGGGACACATAGAAATGGAGGGGAAACAGCTACAGATGAACCATCAATTCAAATATCTTGGAAGTGTTATCTCTGATACTAGTTCTATAGATAAGGAAATTTCCCACAGAATTCAGGCAGGTAGCAACTTTACAAAATAGTTGAAGACATAATATGGAAGAAGAAAATACCAACAAAATGTAAGAGAGTCATATATGAAACTTATTACGTACCCTGACCTATGGTTGCAAAACATGGACCATGAGAAACAAAGATGTTAGTAGAATCCAGGCAGCAGAAATGAAATTTGTCCGTAGCATGATCGGCAAAACACGGAGGGACAGAGTCCGTAATGAGGAGATCCGCAAGCAGGATCAAGTTGTAAGACTGCAGGACAAAATAACAGTGCAGCGACTGAGATGGTATGGACATATGCGACGCATGGGTGATAACAGATTACCAAAAAAATGTACGATCTAAAACTTGAAGACAAAAGACCAAGAGGGCGACCAAGACTCAGGTACAAGGACCTGGTGAAGATTGACATTCAACAGAGAGGACATACTTTGGAAAGCATTGAAGAAGGAGAAGCCTCGTTTGCCGACCCATCGCTTAAGATGGAACGACGTGGGATATGTATGTATGTACAATTTTAAAGAAATATCTTGGCAGGTATTTCATGATTACATTAAAAAGATGAGTTGCTAAAAAGTTAGTCAAGTTCAGAAAAGTATGATTGGCATCAGCATCAGGGCACTTCTGTGTCATAAATACCTTTAAGCAAAGGTAAATAAATGCTGTTTTTTAGTTTTCATTTATTTGTGTTATTGAGAAATGAGTAATTCCACATTACTTAAAATTCTATGCGAATAATATTGAATATTCCATAATTTTGAAGTGGTCTGTAAAGTAGGTGTTCTACGTAAAGTACCGTATGATTTCTCATTATTTCTCTATTTGATTTTTAACATTATCATATAACAAGTGTGTGTTTTGGTAACGGAATTAACCAAATACTCTCGTTGGAACCATAGGCGCCGACTTTTGGTCTTGAGCATGGGGCAAGGATGAAAATACCCGATATTCTTACGGGAGCAAAACACGATTGAGTCCCCGTGCCCCCGTATGGGGGCAAGTGCTCCCATGGAGTCGGCGCGTTTGGTTGGAACTTTCATAGTCTATTAGCTTCATCTCCGTATTGATTGCTACTACAACATAAAGATAATTGAGAAGTCTCCACCTTATCAATACATTAATTTATTTACTCTAAAGTAGTAAATTCAGTCAGTACCAGTTTCGATCCCTATGGGATCATCCTCAGCTGACACACAAAGAAATAATTACAAAAACATCACATATGAAAGATTACACCTTGTAAAACTAGTCCAATTAAATAAGATGTTAAAAGTTGTTTGTTAAAATATTAGTAAGTATATCTTTGGTTAAAAGCACCTGCTGTGTGAGGCATATGACCCCACTATGTCTAGACTATTATACATTAAATGGATTTTACATTTGTTTACATTAGTGTTTAGGATATTACACTTAATATAATTGATCCATTTGATTCAAACATTCAGAATTGCTTATTAAAATGATAGATATGTCTATCTTTGGCTTAAAAAGTACTTGTTGTTAAGGCATATCGTCACACTGTGCCTATATTATTGAACATGGAATGAAGTTTGCACTTATACACACTAGTAATTGTAAATTTGTTGTAATGTCTTAAAAATATTTGTTGTTTGAGGCTTATCACTAGTCACCATTTAACTCAGCAACGACACACCTAACTTTTCTCAACGATATCTATAGACCAAGATAACTTTATCACTACCAGCAATTTATGAAAATTGTAATAAATGGAAAAACAATATAAACTTTAATTTAGCATACATATGCTATACACTTACCAATTCACTAGTGCAGAGTGGTAAAAACAACAGTTTGAATAAGAAACTGGACCTATTCCATTAGTTTACTATTTTATCTACTTTTAACCGGCTTGCCATGTCAGATCAAAAATTTTTCATGTATATACTATAGACGATATCAATCTCATAGTACTATTGTTAACAAGTGTAAACCTCATTTTATGCACAATAAAATAGGTGCATGAGGTAACACATATAATATAACAAGCATTTTTTAGCCAAGAAAGTTCTATTTGAATAAGCATTTCATGTTTGCTCCAATTGGACTAGTTATACAAAAATGAAATATCCTAAATATCAGTGCAAAAAGTGTAAATAATCCTATTGACATTTCATAGATCAGATACAATGAAGTGATAAGCCTCAAACAACAAATATTTTTAAGACATTACAACAAATTTACAATTACTAGTGTGTATAAGTGCAAACTTCATTCCATGTTCAATAATATAGGCACAGTGTGATGATATGCCTTAACAACAAGTACTTTTTAAGCCAAAGATAGACATATCTATCATTTTAATAAGCAATTCTGAATGTTTGAATCAAATGGATCAATTATATTAAGTGTAATATCCTAAACACTAATGTAAACAAATGTAAAATCCATTTAATGTATAATAGTCTAGACATAGTGGGGTCATATGCCTCACACAGCAGGTGCTTTTAACCAAAGATATACTTACTAATATTTTAACAAACAACTTTTAACATCTTATTTAATTGGACTAGTTTTACAAGGTGTAATCTTTCATATGTGATGTTTTTGTAATTATTTCTTTGTGTGTCAGCTGAGGATGATCCCATAGGGATCGAAACTGGTACTGACTGAATTTACTACTTTAGAGTAAATAAATTAATGTATTGATAAGGTGGAGACTTCTCAATTATCTTTATGTTGGTTGGAACTTGTCGATGTTGGTGTCCTGAATTTCATCCTGAACCTTACGGCAACCCTAGCTTAGGATAACATGATGGCAAGCATGATTGGCAGTCATACAAATTTCAGGGAAAAATGGAAGTTTATGGATAGGTACTTTAAGGCAGAAATAGGTTCTGAGAAGGATATTCCAGGAATCATTAATGAACAAGGGGAGTTTTTATGCGAGTATTTCAAAAGGCAGAAGTGTTCAGTCAGCAGTATGTAAAGATTGTTGGTTACAAGGATAATGTCCAGATAGAGGAGGTGATTAATGCTAAAGAAGTATTAACATTTACCTATAATAATAATAATAATGACATTTACAATAAGATATAAAACTAGAAAAGCAGCTGGAATTGATAAGATTTCTGGGGATATGCTGAAAATAATTGGTTGGGATATAGTACCGTATCTGAAGTACTTGATTATTGTTTCGATGAAGGAGCTATACCAAATGGATGGAGAGTTACTATAGTAGGCCCTCTGTATAAAGGAAAAGGTGATAGACATAAACCTGAAATTTACAGGTCAGTCAGTTGACATGCATTGCATGTAAGCTTTGGGAGAGCATTCTTTCTGATTATATTAGACATGTTTGCAAAATTAAGAACTGGTTTGATAGAAGGCAGTCTGGGTTTAGGAAAGGTTATTCTACTGAAGCTCAACTTGTAGGATTCCAGCAAGGTATAGCAGATATCTTGGATTCAGGAGGTCAAATGGACTGTATCGCAGTTGACCTATCTGAGGCATTTGATAGGGTGGGTCATGGGAGACTACTGGCAAAAATGAGTGCAATTGGACTAGACAAGAGTAACTGAATTGGTTGCTATATTTCTAGAAAACAATCTCAGAGAATTAGAATAGGTGAAGTTTTATCTGACTCTGTAATAATTAAAGAGGGAAATTCCCCAAGGCTGTATTTTTGGACCTTTGTTTTCTTAAATATATATATAAATGATGAGTAAAGAAGTGGTTCGGATATAAGGCTTTTTGCAGATGTTATTCTGTATAGAGTAATAAATAAGTTACAAGATTGTGAGCAACTGCAAAATGACCTCGATAATGTTGTGAGATGGACAGCAGGCAATGGTATGATGATAAACGGGGTTAAATGTTAGGTTTTGAGTTTCATAAATAGGAGAGGTCCTCTCAGATCTTCATTGGGGTAGTCACATAAATGGGATTGTAAGTAAAGGGTACAGATCTTTCCACATGGTTATGGTTTTAGAAAGGATGTAAAGGAGATGGCATACTAGTCTCCGATAAGACCCCAAATAGAGTATGGTTCCAGTGTATGGGACCCTCACCAGTGTTAATTGATTTAAGAACTGGAAAAAATCCAAAGAAAAGCAGCGCGATTTTTTGGGGGGGTAATTTCCGACAAAAGAGTAGTATTACTAAAATGTTGCAAGTTTGGGCTGGGAAGACTTGGGAGAAAGAAGACAAACTGCAAGAGTAAGTGATATGTAAATATGAAAATATCATATATTTATTTAACAATTCCACCTATTCAATACAATACAATACAATATTTCTTATATTAGGACTTATACCTTACTATTATTCTAATTGGGACATGTTTCGCCCCACACATTGGGCATCATCAGCCAATGTCTCGCACCTCAAAATCAGTTCTAATGTGGATCCTGACTGTGTTAAAAGGTCAATATACTACCTAGATTATAAAGGACCGAGCTCGATTGCTGCAGTCGCTTAAGTGCGGCCAGTGTCCAGTATTCAGGAGATAATGGGTTCAAACCCCACTGTCGGCAGCCCTGAAAATGGTTTTCTGTGGTTTCCCATTTTCACACCAGACAAATGCTGGGGCTGTACCTTAATTAAGGCCATGGCCGCTTCCTTTCCTAGCCCCTTCCTGTCCCATTGTCGCCATAAGACCTATCTGTGTCGGTGTGACGTAAAGCAACTTGCAAAAAAAAAAAAGAAGATTATAAGGGGTTGTGATTAAATTGTCCATTTTTAGTGTTTTTGTTGAACTATTTAAAAATTGCTTACTTGATTATAAAAACTCTAAGATAACTGCTTAACCCTCGCGAAGTGGCGGTCATTTATCCTGTAATGGCAGCGATATTTTACCGGTGTTGCAGACTCTTAGTATAAATTGTGTTAAAAATCGTTGACATGTTATACATACATAAACGGCACACCCTTTTATCCTCAAAAGTACAAGGAATAAGGTGATGATGATACTAAAGCTGTTATTTATCATCCACAAAGTGTAAGACCAAAAATATGTTGAATTTGTTTATATTATATATTTTTGCAAAAGTTTTGCTATATATAAAATGTTTATATTTAGGTAAATTTAAAAAAATGGCATATACAAAAGAAGCACCAGTTCATAGTAAATAGGTGCGTACCAGTATATAATTTATAATACTGTTCTTAGCTGGAAAAATTATACAACAGTGTATATGACAATTGTATGCTACCACTTGTACATTTCACTCAGTCACTTGGGTGGGTCTTTCTTTTTACTCCATGATTGTGAGGCCTCCAGAAGTGCACTAGTTTATAACACCCCTGGTGAATACCACCATTACATCCTCTTCACCAGAATGTAGACTTCTTCTCCTTCTTCCTTTACTTTCAAGCACACAACACATAGGCGATTGTTATTCTGTGGCAATATTTCGAGAGCATGAGAGGGGCCTCCTGCATGACCTGTTGGCCTCGCAACTGGAATTGGGAACTGTTCATTTAGCAATCCCCTAACTATAGTGATCATGAAGTCTCATCTTGCTAAAGGCTTATCAGTGTTTTTTGTGCACAGGACGTATGTGTCAAATAATGTCATATCTAGAAGATTTGAAAAAAACTGCTTCCAGTACCTTCTAGTGGGTCTGGAACAAGTGGCATGGAAAATGCACTTACCTTTATTATCTACACCTCCCATGAAGTTATTGTACTTATGAATCACTAGTGGTTTCAACCCCTCATTTCCCTCAGTGTAACATCCCGTTGTGAGACAATAAACTGGTTTCCTTGTTTTCGTCACTTTATAAGCAACCAGTAGAACGTCACCTTGCCTAAAGTAAACGATTTGCCTAGGTTCAAGTTTTGTACCTAAAACAATCTGAGACAGTCCCTTTGAAGATTTATTCACTGTTCCTGTGAGGAAATGATTCAGTATTGCTGAGATGAGTGCATATCAACACTTCAGATTGATATCAGAAGGAAAACTGGCGACTAAATATAGCTGGCTCAGCTGAGACATTCGTGTGGCCGGCCGCTGAGTATGTAGCAGCTAGCACAAGACAGCGGAATTATGACGCTACTTTGGCAACGATTTACATTAGATTAGTGTAAGATGTTATACAAACTATTTCATGATTATGGCCGAACATTTCTCCTTCAATTGATTCGTAATTAGCACATTTCGATGAATAATATTATCGAAATAAAATAAAGATTATGTTTGCCACTGGGCAAACGCATAAAACGCCTGATATCAGGCGCTTGCCACTTGGAGGGTTAACATATTATAGGCAATTAGTAGAAACTCATTAAAAAGTTCTTAAATTGAAAAATGTTGACAATCTTGTCGAGTTATTATACTTGGTATGATTGTCGACTGGTTGAAACTTCATTCGTGTTTGAACATTTATATAAAACAACCTAAATAAGTTACACATTGTGATTAAGTAGAGAATCCAGTTAAAAACTTCACGATTTTGTTTGCATCATGATATAGAACTGTGGTCTTCTTAAAAATCCATTTAAGTGTTTATTTTGCTACTTATTGATGTTTAAGGGCCATTTATAACAGCCCTCTATTGAGGGTATGTCCCTAATTGTGAAAGTTTGAATACTGGAAGTCGAAGTTTTTAAGATGATGATGATGATGATTATTATTATTATTATTATTATTATTATTATTATTATTATTATTATTATTATTATTATTATTATTATTATTATTATTATTATTATTATTGAAGTGTCAATTCTGGCATCAATCTTTGAATCCGTTTGTTGCCGCGATGGATGAACGTTGTCAGTAATTGTTCGTTTTTGTTAGAAGTTAGGTTTGCTGTCACTTGTTGTATATGCTGATATAATGGGGGGCCTCTCAAACTTAATGTTGGATGATGGAAAATTGTGCTTCTGGTTTGCAGAATGTAGTTTATTGAGATGTCTGCAACGAAAGGACAAAGTATATTATAGTTTTAATATATGTTAATAGATGTTAATAAGGGGGCCGCTTTTGAAACTTCTACTACTTACCCCCTCGTGTCTTGTGTGGCTGACTTGTTTTGTTGGTTGTGCCGGATCGACTAACTGCTGCTGTGCTTGTGCTCCTCTTGTTGTAGCGATGTGAAGGCTGTGGCGGGGCGGGGGGGGGGGGGGTGCATAGGCTAGGAGGGGTGGGCGGTGCATTATATTTGTGTGCTGTATGTGAGGGGGAGTTGGTAGGGGAAGATAGGGAGAGAGTTGTATTTGTTGATTTTGAAGGAGTTGTTAAGGAAGCCAGTTTAAAAATGCTTTTAAAGCTATTTTATTTTATTTTTAATGTTTATAATAATTTGGGTATTAGTTCGTAAAGGGGATTTTTGAAGTTTATCATTTGAATTCTGGTTTTTATTATGTTGTTGGTCTAGAAAAAAATAAAGTTTTCATATTCATTCATTAGTTTACCCTTATTTAACTTTTTAATAATTGTTAGGTCTTGCTCTATTGTTATGTACTGGTATCTGGTCTCTTTCAAGTGTGTGCTCATAGCAGAGAATTTATAATGTTTATTATGTTGAAGTGTTCTAGGTATCGTGTATAAAAACTGCGGCCTGTCTGTCCAATATATGAAACAAGGCATTGTTGGCATGTGGGCCTATAAATTCCAGAACCTGAATAACGATTGTTGAAGTTGACTGTGTTATGGTTGAAGAATATATTTTGATTGGTGTTTTGTGTCTTGAAAGCAATTTTAACGTCCTGTTTCTTTAGTGGGTTTGAAACTTGATTGATCACCAGATTATTGTATGTAAAAGGAGAGAATTTGGTCTTTTCAGGTTTATCAGGGATAAGATTTGTCATTAGTTTGTGTTTAACTTTATTAATTATATATGATTGATCATTTCTATTTTGAAACCATTAAATTTAGCTAAATTCTTGGTATATTTTATTTCTGTTTTAAGATTTTAAGATTTTTGTGTGTTAAGGGATTTTAAAAGCTCTGTAAACTTGGCTGTAGTAAGATGCCTGTTTGTGAGAATTTGGATGTAAAGAGCAGTTTTTTTATTGTTATCGGGGAATAAGTTGGTTTTCTATATACTGTATTCGAAATTCAAAGCTGTAGTGTGTGCGTGTTGTGGTAATATCTAAAAAGTTCATGGAATTGTTAATTTCATCTTTCATGAATTTTATGTTTTGATGAAGGTTGTTTAGTAGACAGTCTAAAATTTTTTTGCTATTGTTAATTTCTTTATCTGTTATGACAAATGTATCGTCTACATATTGTAGCCATAGGCTAAGTCCTTTTATTTTCGTTAATATTTTATTATGTAAATGTCTGCCAGAATGCCTGATATGAGATCTCCCATCGATAGACCTTTTTGATGGTATATTTTGCCATTAAAGGTGAAGTAATTATTATTTAATACAAAGCTTAGTAACTTGATAAATTCTTCTATTTCAAAACTGCTGAGTTTACTATGTTTAATTAGATTCCCTTTAATAATATTGACAGTTTCGTTCGGTGAAATGTTGGAGTAGATGTTGGTGATGTCAAATGAACACATAACCTGTTTGGGTTGTATGGAAATTTTTTTAAATTTCTCACAGAAATCTATTGAGTTTTTTATTGGGGATGTGTTGTTGAATGTGTTTCTTAAGGAAGTTGTGTATGAACTTTGAAGCTTTGTACGTTGGGCTATTTTTACTGTTGATAATTGGTCTTATGGGGATTTTTTTTTTTTTTTAATGGATTTTGGGTAATGCTCTTGCCATGGGGATGTTTGGATTCATATTTATTAATTTTTGTTACTCTTGTTCGTTTAGTAGAAATGTTGAATTTTTAAGTAATAAATAATGTTTTTAAATTATGCTGAATTCTAACTATGGAATCTTTAACTATTGAATATTTATCTGAGAAAAATCTTCAGTTTTTTAATATAATTTTTTTGTTTATGAAGACGGTGGTCCCTCATTTATCTGTTTTCGTGACTATTATGTTGTTCTCTTTTATTTTGGTTTCCAATTCTTGGGTCAATTTTTGATGAGTGGAATCGGAGTTTGTTTTCATTCTATTAGCTAAAATGGGGAGTTTTTTCTTCATCTCATGTCTTGTATAATTTTGTTGCTCTGGTGAGAGTTTCGATAAGTTAGATTCAATTGCTGTGATGTCATTTTCTTTGTGTAGACTGGCCAGTTAAACTTTAAACCTATACTAAGTAGGTTTATTTCATCATCTGAAAAATATGTAATCGACATATTAACCGTAGTTGGAGTATTGTTTATTGGTGGGTTAGATTTTAACACGTTCACTACCTGCTTCTGAGCGGGACACTTGAATGCCTGGACCAGCCACTTTCATGCCCGGCCCTCTTGACGTGCATCACTTAATACGATTTACAATTACTCCTAAACTATAAATGTTAGAAAAATGATACTTTTTGCTTACCTCTATTAAATATTTAGGGTGTGATATCTTGTGTCACAGGTTTCAAAATACGTCTAATTTTGTACAGCCTATCTGTATTTTCGGCATAATGATTACTGTCACCGAAGTGAAGAAATGAAAGAATATGAAGGAAGCGTATTCGGAACATTGTATTAGAAAATATCGGAGTAGAAAATACAGGGTCTTCGGTCCAGTTCATTTTTATATCAGGATTTTGGACTAACCGGTTTCCACGATTGCATGTTTGAATTCTTTGTGAAAGGCCGGGGCACCGCACTTATCACTTGACTCGCATATAGATTGGTCTGCTCACACACATACTGATAAAATTCGTCATTCATGAAAATACTCGTGTAACTCAAAATATCCTGCTTATTTTCTATTTGAACGTTTATACCTGAATTCTCTGTAAATGGTGGAACGGGTGGACAATAACTAGGATGATATGTATCAGGCACTTCACTTTTCTCTATAGGCATATCGGATTCGGGAATCGGAATTTCCTCATCACTCACTTTCGCTATCTGAGTCTATTTCAGGAATAAGTTCATCACCAGAATAATCATTGTGAACATCTAATAATTAATCTTCCGTAAGAAACTTTGTTTTATAAGCCATTATACTACACTCGGTAAGAACGACACGCACTGCATTGGAATCTCAAGTACCATCTTGACACGCTAGGAAGTGCTGAGATATTCCTGCTAAAACAGCTAAGATAAACATGAGCCCACTCAACGCGAGGGTTATCTCAAAAAGGTCGACCAACTTCCTGCTACAACCAGTAACGCTGACGAAGGTGTAAGAATCCATAGATGACGAATATAAACAGCATTGCTTCGCGCGGAACATTAAACGTCTTACGCCATCCACAGCCCGCAGCATAGGAGCAAGCTTAAACGTCTTACACCGTCCACGGTCCGCAATGAGTTAATGTTTCTGTTTTCTGGTTAGTTATTTTCAAATTGGTTTCTTTGAGGCGTGCAAGTTTTTTTTGTCCATTGTATAAGAATCCGACAAGATTGTAATCATTTTTCAATTGAACTTTTTAATGAGTTTCTAATAATTGCCTATACTATGTTAAGCAGTTATCTTAGGAGTTTTTATTTAATCAGATAAGCAATTTTTAAATAGTTACACGAAAACACTAAAAGTGGACCTTTTAATCACAACCCTTTATAATCTAGGTAGTATATTGACCTTTAACACAGCCAGGATTCTGATTAGAAGTGATTGAGGTGTGAGACATTTGGCTGATGATGCCCAATATGTGGGGCGAAACATGTCCCAATTAGGATGTTAATAGTAAGGTATAAGTCCTAATGTAAGAAATATTGTATTGTATTGAGTAGGTGGATTTGTTTAATAAATATGTGATTTGTATGATATTCAATACGGATAAAAAATGAGATTTATTACTTGCAATAAGTGGTATGTTCCGAGCTGTTGGTAGAGATATGGCATGGAATGATATTAGTAGACAAGCAAGTTCGAGTGGTGTTTTTAAAAGTAGGAAAGATCACAATATGAATATAAAGTTGGAATTCAACCTTGTGAATTGGGGCAAATATTTGTTTATAGGAAGGGGCGTTAGGGATTGGAATAACTTACCAAGGGAGATGTTCGATAATTTTCCAATTTCTTTGCGATCATTTAAGAAAAGGCTAGGAAAACAACAGATAGGGAATCTGCCACCTCACCGACTGCCCTAAATGCAGATCAGTAGTGATTCATTCATTTTCAGCCTACAAATGTGTGGTCTCATTAGAGCTTGCTGGTTATAGTTAGAATATGCCTAATTTTTATACTATCCTGATGTCCTGATGATGCCTTTAAAACAAAGTACATTAATCTCTTGATTTCACAAATTATATGAATGAAGGGTTGTCCATAAAATGGAAAGTCCACTAAATCACTACTTTTAGGATTTTCTTTCTTATGGTGTAAGTCCTTTCTTTTTAGTTTCGACTTAATCCACAACAGGTTTTCCAGTGTGTCAGAATTAAGGCAGTTTAAATAAAATGAGAAAATATTTGAAAAAAGACATTTGATTACATACATACATTATCATTATAGACTGTTATGCCTTTCAGCGTTCAGTCTGCAAGCCTCTGAGAATTTACTAAACGTCGCCACAATCCTCGATTTGCAACTAGTGTTGTGGCTTCATTTAGTTCTATACCTCTTATCTTTAAATCGTTAGAAACAGAGTCTAACCATCGTCGTCTTGGTCTCCCTCTACTTCTCTTACCCTCTATAACAGAGTCCATTATTCACCTAGGTAAACTATCCTCCTCCATTCGCCTCACATGACCCCACCACCGAAGCCGGTTTATGCGTACAGCTTCATCCATCGAGTTCATTCCTAAATTAGACTTTATCTCCTCATTCCGAGCTCCCTCCTGCCATTGTTCCCACCTGTTTGTACCAGCAATCATTCTTGCTACTTTCATGTCTGTTACTTCTTATGAATAAGATATCCTGAGTCCACCCAGCTTTCGCTCCCATAAAGCAAAGTTGGTCTGAAAACAGACCGATGTAAAGATAGTTTCGTCTGGGAGCTGACTTCCTTCTTACAGAATACTGCTGATCGCAACTGCGAGCTCACTGCATTAGCTTTACTACACCTTGATTCAATCTCACTATATTACCATCCCGGGAAAACACACAACCTAAATACTTGAAATTATCGACCTGTTCTAGCTTTGTATCACCAATCTGACATTCAATTCTGTTGGATTTCTTACCTACTGACATCAATTTAGTTTTCGAGAGGCTAATTTTCAAACCATACTCATTGCACCTATTTTCAAGTTCCAAGATGTTAGACTGCAGGCTTTCGGCACAGTCTGCCATTAAGACAAAGTCGTCAGCATAGGCCAGGCTGCTTACTACATTTCCACCTAACTGAATCCCTCCCTGCCATTTTATACCTTTCAGCATATGATCCATGTAAACTACAAACAGCAAAGGTGAAAGATTACAGCCTTGTCTAACTCCTGTAAGTACCCTGAACCAAGAACTCATTCTACCATCAATTCTCACTGAAGCCCAATTGTCAACATAAATGCCTTTGATTGATTTTAATAATCTACCTTTAATTCCATAGTCCCCCAGTATAGCGAACATCTTTTCCCTCGGTTACCTGTCATATGCTTTCTCTAGATCTACGAAACATAAACACAACTGCCTATTCCTCTCGTAGCATTTTTCAATTACCTGGTGCATACTGAAAATCTGATCCTGACAGCCTCTCTGTGGTCTGAAACCACACTCGTTTTCATCCAACTTCCTCTCAACGACTGATCGCACCCTCCCTTCCAAGATGCCTGTGAATACTTTGCCTGGTATACTAATCAATGAGATACCTCGATAGTTGTTGCAATCCTTCCTGTTCCCTTGCTTATAGATAGGTGCAATTACTGCTTTTGTCCAATCTGAAGGTACCTTACCAACACTCCACGCTAATTTGACTACTCTATGAAGCCATTTCATCCCTGCCTTCCCACTATACTTCACCATTTCAGGTCTAATTTCATCTATTCCTGCTGCCTTATGACAATGGAGTTTATTTACTATCCTTTCTACTTCCTCAAGCATAATTTCACCAACATCATTTTCCTCCTCCCCATGAGCTTGACTGTTTGCAACACCACCATGATGATTTCCTTTTACATTGAGATGTTCAAAATATTCCCTCCACCTCTCCAGTGATTCCCTGGGATCTGTTATGAGTTCACCTGAATTACTCAAAACACTGTTCATTTCTTTTTTCCCTCCCTTCCTAAGATTCTTTATTACTGTCCAGAAAGGTTTCCCTGCTGCTTGACCTAGCCTTTCCAGGTTATTACCAAAATCTTCCCATGACTTCTTTTTGGATTCAACAACTATTTGTTTCGCTCTGTTTCTTTCATCTACGTACAAATCCCTGTCTGCCTCGGCCCTTGTTTGGAGCCATTTCTGATAAGTAGGGCCCGGATTTGTATGCACTAAAAAACCTGAAAATATGCATGCAAATATGCACTAAAAAGTTAGAATATATGCACGGAAAATAAGGAAATATGCTCTTAAAAACATGCAATTTTATTCACTTACCTATTTACAGGTATTATTTATTGCAAAAAGAAGCATCACAATAGGTAACTAGTAGTCTTTCAATGTTTTCTGGAGACAAGCTATGTCTGTTGTCCGTCAAAATGAGTTTATAGGCTGAAAATGATCATTCTACATCAACTGACTTAATTGGACAGTACTTATACATGGGCACCAACGTTTCGGAGCATACATCTGGCAAGGATACCCTAGTTCCACTCAAGTATTGACTAATTAACTTAATCTTCTTCAGTCCTGGGTTCGAATTCAACACCTTTTCTAACATGCATTTAATCTTCTCTCCATTTCGCCTGGAGCGTAATTCAACGAAGATGCAGCTTTTTCAACGAGATCAAGTGATTCATGGAGGGGAGTACCAGAAAATTCTAAGCTCTCAATGGCTTTTGGAAGTCTAGAAAAATGTGCATGAATGAAATTCACATCTTGATAAACAGTAGCGGTTTCAAACACAACTTTTGCATCACGGACACACGCAATATGTTCATCTTCAAGTTTTGTAACCACTTCTTTCACTTCATTAAAATGTTCCTGATAAAATGATACTGCAGATAACCATGTCCCCCACCTAGTCAGGACAGGTTCAGGTGGCAAAGGAACTTCAGGTAGACAATCTTTGTAGAACTGGACACGAGCTGGTGCTTTCAGAAACAGTTTCTTCCCACATCCAATTAAATTGTTAACAGCTGGAAACTGTGCGCGTATTTCTTCTGCAATGCGGTGTAATCCGTGCGCTAAACAGGTTACGTGTATGAGTTTTGGATAAAATACTTGGAGGGCCTTTGCTGCTTTCAACATATACGAAGCTGCATCTGTGAGCAGTACAAGCACTTTACAACAATTAGTCTCAATTTCAGATGGCCACAATAGTCGCAGAGAATCATTTACACATCTTGCTATTGTGCTATGGTTGGTTTTCTCTAGTACTTTACAAGCAAGAAGATGTGGCTTACCGGGTTCGTCTGGATGTAATTTACCAACCACGAAATTTGCTATGTAACGGCCACACGAATCCGTTGTCTCATCCACCGATATCCAGACACAGTTCCTTCCGATATCAGAACGGATCAGTTCCAGGGTAGATTCATATAGCGGAGGTAGGTAATTGTTCCTAAGAGTTGATTCTTCTGGTATTTTTTGATTTACACAATATTTCTCGAGGAATGATCGCAGAACTGGATTGTTTAATTTATTCCATGGAATGTTGCTGCATACGAAAGCCCTACAAAGATCATTTGAAAATGTGTTAAGACTACAGGACTTGGGCTTTACCTGTGTAAGAAGTAGTTGTGGTGTGCTGTTCTTCTCCTCCTTTGCTTTAATATGTGCAGTTGTTTTTGAATGCTGTTCAAGCTGAAATTTCTTTTCACATTTCACTTCCTTTGAGCAAACTTTACAGTACACGATGACACCATCTGTTGAATAGTCCCTGTTACCCGACACCCACTGATTTAGTAAATCTCTTCTGCTGCTCTTTTCTTTAGGAATTTTTTAAAAACTAACACTTTTAGAAATGAGATGCAGGGCATTAAAATGGAACGTAACTAGTGAACTGAAGATACTTCTGTCCTGACCAAGTGCCCAGCCCCCTGAGATTATTATCTGCTGTGGTAGAGAAAGGAATTCAGGGAAGTCCAGCCTGCCTACCCACACCTAAGCTATCTGTTGCCATTGTCAGTTGTGAAAGTAAAGTGCCGTTACACAGACAGTCGAAAATACCAACTAGCGAGGGATACACATAAAATAGGCAACTAGCATGGGATGTACAAAACAGATTTACTTTAGTAGTTCTTGTAATTGTCCTTAAATTCAGACATTATATACCGGAATATGCTGTTACGTCTACAATATGCACTAACCCTCAAAATATGTCAAAATATGCAATTGCATATGCGCATATGCATTTTTAAAAAATCCGGGCCCTACTGATAAGCCTTCTTTTTACGTTTCCAGGCTGCTCTCACTTCATAATTCCACCAAGATGTTCGCCTTTTCCCATCTTTACACACAGTTGTTCCTAGGCATTCCCTTGCTGTTTCTACTACAGCATCCCTGTATGCCACCCATTCACTTTCTATATCCTGAACCTGCTTACTGTCTACTGTTCGAAACTTCTCACTAATCATATCCATGTACTTCTGTCTAATTTCCTCGTCCTGGAGATTTTCTACCCTTATTCGTTTGCAGACAGATTTCACTTTCTCTACCCTAGGTCTAGAGATACTTAGTTCACTACAGATCAGATAATGGTCTGTATCATCGAAAAATCCCCGAAAAACTCGTACATTCCTAAAAGATTTCCTGAATTCAAAGTCTGTTAAGATATAGTCTATTATGGATCTGGTACCCCTAGCCTCCCATGTGTAGCGGTGAATAGCCTTATGCTTGAAGAATGTATTCGTAACAGCTAAACCCATACTAGCACAGAAGTCCAGCAAATGCTTCCCATTCCCATTAGCTTCCATATCTTCCCCACATTTATCAATAACCTTTTGTATCCTTCAGTTCTATTCCCAACTCTCGCATTGAAATCGCCCATTAGCACCATTCTATCCTTGCTGTTGACCCTGACCACGATGTCACTCAATGCTTCATAAAAGTTGTCAACTTCATCCTCATCTGCACCCTCACATGGTGAATACACGGACACAATTCTTGTCCTAATTCCTCCCACTGACAAATCTACCCACATCATTCGCTCACTTACGTGCCTAACAGAAACTATGTTGCGTGCAATGGTATTCCTGATAAAGAGCCCTACCCCAGACTCTGCCCTTCCCTTTCTAACACCCCTCAAGTACACTTTATAATCTCCTATCTCTTCCTCCTTATCTCCCCTTACCCGAATATCACTTACTCCTAGCACATCCAGATGCATCCCCTTTGCTGACTCAGCAAGTTCTACCTTCTTTCTCCCATAAGCCCCATTAATATTGATAGCTCCCCATCGAATTCCATTTCGTTCGCCAAGTTGTTTCCAAGGAGTCCCTCGCCTGTCAAATGAGAGTGGGCCTCCATTACTCCCATAGGTCCGAGGCTTACTTAAAGTGTTCTGAGCTCGGTAAATTCATGAAGCTGGATGCTGCCCTACTTGCACATAGTCCAAGTGAGGATCTCTCCTCTAACGGGTTATGGACCACCGGTGAATTGTGTAGTCCTAGCCGCCTGAGCACAAGGAGGGCCACGACTCAGAATATGTCCGAGATGCCCACTCCCATTCCATAGCAACTGGTATCCCGACTCTCAGGACCACTTACTAGGCCACTCAGCCGTTGCCCATGGTTCACGAACTAGGACGTGACTACAGTAACCCACAAACATGAACCATGATTACAGATTATACTTGAAAAAATATAATTTAATTAAAAATAGTCAGGCTGAGTGCGTCAGACAGTTGAGGCAGTGACCTTCTGACCGTAACTTGGCAGGTTCGATCCTGGCTCATTCCGATGGTATTTGAAGGTTTTCAAGTACAGTACATCGGCCTCATGTAGATAGATTTACTAGCATGTAAAAGAACTCCTGTGGGACTAAGTTCCGGCACTTTGGTGTCTCCGAAAATTGTAAAGTAGTTAGTGGGCCGTAAAAACAAATAACATTAACATTATTATTAATTAAAAATAGAATTTTTGACTTTGGTTACAGTTTGCATATGTGGGATAAAGCGAATAGAGTGAGCTACCCAATGAGGGTAGTTAACACTTTTATCCTATCTACTCCCGCCATTTGTTGCAATTCCGTAGTATAGCTTTCTTAAACGTGATACCTTTGATGTCTGTGCTTTATTAGGGGCATCATTAGGATAGTATAGGCTATTGGGCTAAATATGTACCCACTGCTTTTTTTTCTCTGCATGCTCAAGTTAACCTTCTGTTCTGTGAGATATTTTTAGTACCGCATAGTTATCGTGGGTGTAATTTTTATCAGACAAGTGTGTTTTTTGACTGCTGGGTTGGTAAATATTGAATCACTGTTCATCTACACTACTTGACAAGGAAAGTTAAGCACCCAGAAGGGGTGGTTGAAAGTGAATGAAACTGTATGCTGAAAGTCCATATGCCTTTATTGAACTAATTTCAATATGGGATGAAAGAAACAAGGCCATTGGCAGTTACACGTGGAATGTTTGTGCCAGGTCAGTAGGGTGTTGCACACCCCTCCCTCCCGACCGCAATGCATGCGGTTTGGAATGGTGTCAAACAGCCGTTGGATCCTCTCCTGAGGCAAGTTCATCCACAGTTGTTGCAGCTGTCCCTCCAGATCCTGCAGGTTGGTACTGGTACGGAGTTCCCTTCCAATGTCATCCCACATGTGGTCAGTGATGGAGAGGTCCGGGGATCTTGCTGAACATGGGAGGACCTCAACATGCTCTAGGCAGTCCATAGATACATGTGCTGTTTGTGGACATGCATTATCTTGTTGGAACACTGTTCCAGGGTGCTGTGCCATAAGGGGTAGGACATGCAGACGCAGAATGTCTGTGACATGTCGCTGTGTCGTCAAAGTCTGCCGAAGCACTGTTAGAGGTGACCTGAACGCATATCCTATGGCTCCCCTCACCATGATGCCAAGGATTACGCCTGTGTGTCTTTCTACAATATGGGCAGGATATGCCCATTGCTCTCAAGGCCGCCAAATCCGCACTCGATGGTCATCGGAGGTTATGGAGAAGCAGGACTTATCACTGAACATGATACGACGCCAGTCATCCTCTGTCCGTGCCTCCCGGGCAGGGCACCACTCCAAACACAGACATTGCTGTTCTCTTGTCTATGGTTAACCAGCACATGGGGCGGTAGGACCCCAATCCGGCGGATGAGTCGTCGAGACACTGTGCGGGATCTCACAGGATGTTCTAGAGTCTCCATTACACGTTCGTGGATGGTGGGTGCCGAAGTTATGGGATCCTGCAATGGTTGGCCCACTATACCTCCTTCAGGGTGGTGTTTCTTGGTCGACCCAAACCTGCATGACGTGATTGAGTCCCCTCATGTACGCATTGAGTCCAACATCTGGCCACTGTGACATCTGAATGGTCCACATGCCTGGCAATTGCATGGTACAACCAAATGACCTCATGCAGTCCCACAAAGCAGCCTCTGTCAAATGCTATCTGTTGGTGGATAGGCTGTCTAAAATGCGTCTGCAAGGCATCGCGGGTGCTTCATACTGTATGTAGTCCTCTCTGTAAGTCTTGCTTAAGTGTCCGACTCGCAGCAGTTGACTGGTAACAACTTATCACACATCAAAACAGAATTACATGAATGGCATACTTCATGACGGTAATGACCATAAAGGGAAAAGGAAAAAGCTGTATTCATGTTGCGTCTTTCCTGCGTCCAGGGCATGTCGTGAAGGAATCCAGACTAGTGTACTCAGGGTTAATTGCCTATCAAAGTTTCCTTTTTAACATGGATTCGTGAAAGTTGTGAAAGCTTTCCGTCTTTATCTTTATCACAACTATTTATTCAAATTCTGAGAAAATTGAGAAAAAGGAAGTATAGTTACAAGAAAATCATCATCTTATTTTAAAATTCATTAATTTTCATTGTAGTGCTTAGGATCCTTAATTGAATTGTAATAATAATGTACAGCAAGAAAAATAAAATAATTATGTAAAACTCAAATACAAAACTCAAGAATACAAACCTCAGCTTTTCCCTTACACGAAACAAAGCAACAACACGCATATTTTCAACCGAGGAAAGGGCACAAACATCAGAGCGTCTGAAAAAGTACTGGGAGGACCGTAAAGCCCGAACAATCCCTTCAAAGAGACCTGAACAATGGACTGACTAAAGTGATCCTATGCGGTCATTAAAGAAGAAGTAAACCAAATTATTTAAATGAAATTGCATATCTTCTCATCATTAAAAAGAAAATGTTCCTAAACTCCAGTCAAGTTTCTCAAATTATTTACAAATCGTCTCGGGAAATATTATATCTCAGCATTGTCTTTTACTCTTCTTTTAATCATTTATTTATTTATTTAGGATGAGTATTAGATTTTCTTTATTCTGGGATTCTGTTTTGGGATGCATCAGGAAAAAGATAAGTATCAAGTCAGTCATAATATGCGCTAATATCTAACATCACTTGTCAGCTGAAATATATCATTCATCTCATTAATTTTACAAATTAGTTTAATCACATAAATGTGTCTGATGAGACATGTTGTCAGATAACTAATTGAATTCCAACACATTACCTTGTCATTTACTAAAATAGGTATAGAATATTATGCATGAAGACTCTTTATCATTTATTTTACCTACTGGAATTATATATGAAGAAATTATAATACTTGTGCATAGGATTCAGTGAGTGCCATTTACTTCAGTGAATAATCAACATTACTGTAGAGATATAGGTTATTTAAAGTTAAAAACTTCATAATTGTTCCATATTGAACTGAGAATCACAAAGAGAGATGTTCCACCTATTCAATACACTGATACATAGTTGCACAAACATGTTGTAACATAAGTTTGTGCAACTGTGTATCTGTGTATTGAATAGGTGGAACCTCTCTCTTTGTGACATAGAGATATAGGTTACAGGGCGAGTTGGCTGTGTGGTTAAGAGCGTGCGGCTGTGAACTTGCAACCGGGAGATAGTGGGTTCGAATCCCACTGTCGGCAGCTCTGAAGATGGTTTTACGTGGTTTCCCATTTTCACACCAGGCAAATTCTGGGGCTGTACCTTAATTAAGGCCACGGCCACTTCCAACTCCTAGGCCTTTCCTATGCCATCGTTGCCATAAGACCTATCTGTGTCAGTGCGACGTTAAGCTACTAACAAAGAAAAATAGAAAGATATAGGTTAATTGTTAATTTTAATCAATATACCACTCAACTTTCCCTACAATTATTTCAATGATTTACTAGTGCCATAACTTATTATAAGCTTCTTCATATGTCTTCATTCATGTTGGATATGGAATACCTGTCAAAGATTACACATTATGGTATCAAGTATATTACTGATCCTGGATTGCATCAATGCTCTTCTTTTTATCTTCAACCGGGCGAGTTGGCCGTGCGGTTAGAGGCGCGCGGCTGTGAGCTTGCATCTGGGAGATTGTGGGTTTGAATCCCACTGTCGGCAGCCCTGAAGATGGTTCACCTGGTTTCCCATTTTCATACTAGGCAAATGCTGGGGCTGTACCTTAAGGCTACGACTGCTTCCTTTCAACTCCTAGGCCTTTCCTATCCCATTGTCGCCATAAGACCTCTCTGTGTCGGTGCTACGTAAAGCCACTAACAAAAAAATATCTGTATCTTCATAATTAATCATTCTCTTCATTATGACGAAACAATACATGTCACATTTAACCTTCCTCATATTCATTTAATATTTCAATATCATTTTCTTCATATATTATCATACCTCTTATTTCTCTTGTAAATAATTCTCAACTATACCTTAATTTGACGCTTGGAATCCTCTTATTTATTCTTTTGATTAATTCATTTCTTCTCAATCTCATTACCACTTCATCTTACTCTCATATCCATATGTAATTCTATTCTGATTTTATATGGCACTGTTTAATCTTCATACTACAAGATATTAACCATCACTCACTTATAACCGTAACTATTCTACCGATATGGACCTCATAATTCATATATAATAACCTCTTCACGTGTTTAAATATCTCTGCAATGGCACTTACGTATTGTTCAGTTCACATGTTCTAGCCAAAGATTGGTTATGTTATTCAGATGACTACCTATTATCCCTGTATTCTGACACAAGTATAATGTTAATTTGGAAGAATATAACATATCTGAGCTAATTTGAAGATTACAACGTTTAACCATCAAATATTTGCGATTATATTACAATTTGCAAGATTTATCTAACTTACTACGCTAAGAAATATGACTTATCTTTTTCCGTCAGCTCCATTGGGATTGAATTAGATCCACCAGGACATCTGTGGTTCGGGTTCGGCAATTACATCCTTTTGCCGTCACCTCAGCTCAGCCTCCTCCGGACATTTCGCCATAGTCTTCTTGGAACGTCATGAGAACCATGTCTTGCGCAAATATAATTGAAATAAACATATATGAAGTTGCATCATAATACAGAATTCCTAGCCTTCTAACATTCTAGCTTCAATGTGAATTCTGTTGTTTTAACTTTAGTCTTAATAGCGTTTGTAGACTACCAAAATGTCTCAGATATCTGTTATTATCTGTTGTTATTTTATGGGTTAATTTAGCTATTTCTCCATATCCTTCAGATTTTCTTCCTTGTAATCTTGTCAAAGGTTATCCCTTGCCGTCTGGATAGCCCAGTGTATGCACTTTTTTCTAATTTTCTTCTTGTTTCGCAGATTTATTTACAGTTACATGCAAAATGGGGCTAGGATGACTAGGCTACTGGCAGAGCTAAATCTGGAACATGCGACATGGAACTGTACGTGTGAGATAGTCCTCTTAAGTCGGGGGGGGGGAAGGTTTCTTCATTTCTAAAGGGGATTCCAAATACCAATTTTCACGTCTGTAACATGTTAAGTTTATGAGATATATTGTAGATATACTCATTTTAAAAACTGCCCCACTCCTTGGCTGAGTGGTCAGCATTGAGGCCTTCGGTTCACAGGGTTCCGGGCTGTCGGGGATTTTAATCGCGCGTGACTAATTCATCTGGCTCGGGGACAGGTTGTTTGCGTTTGTCCCAATACTCTCCTCTTCATATTCACTCATCACACCACATTACAAAGCACAACAGGAACACGCAATAGTAATTACATTCCTACACGTGGGGTTTTCGTCAGGGCGGGCATCCAGCCGTAAAACAGGGTCAATCCACATGTGCGACACAGTTCGCACCTGCGACCCCACAGGCGTGGGAAAAGCGGTAGAAGAAGATACTCATTTTAAAAATTTACCTGCTTTTTTAATTATTTCAGCAGGTAGGGACCCTTTTTGGAGGCAGTCCTACCCAGGGAGTGGCGCCCCTGCCTGTGTGAGTCTCAGGGCACACTGACCTGGTGTGTAACACCTGGTGAGGGTCCCAGCTCAGGGTTACGAGTGAAGACCTCAACGACTTCTACAGTGGAGAAGGTGGACTTCGGTACGGTGGAGATGGCGGAAGAGGCAGCCCTGTATTCAGGGATTAATATGAGTACAACGTGCTGCCTTGTAGGTTGAGGTGACTGGACACGATAGGCTAAGGCAGAAAATCCTGAAAGAAAATCTCAGTCTGTGTTAGGCTCAGCAGGTCAACAGAGGGATTACTGAAGAAGTTGCTTTCAAGAATAATACGAGCCTCAGATGTAGGAATTCACGACGACATCAGTTTGGTGCGAATGACTGTTTACAGCCCGATGTTACACCAGTTACCCAAACCAAACAAAGACAAAGTATCAGAGTGGTAACATTAAACATCCTGATATTGACAAACAAAACTGAAGAGCTGGTCGACCTCTTGGAAAGGAGGAAACTTCTGATCATGGACCTGAGTGAAACAAAGTGGAAGAAAACTGGGAAAATGAATATCAGATTGGACTATAGTCTCTACTGGTCTGGAAACGAAGTAGAGTCTAAGAATGGAGCAGGATTTTTAATACATAGACATAGATGCTTGTAGTGAAATTAGAGTTTGTTAGTGAAAGGATAATAAAGTTATGTGAATTTAGGAGGGAAAAAGTACAATGTGATCCAAGTCTATGCTCCACAGGTAGGATGCTCAAAAGAGGAAAAGGCCAACTTCCTTAATAACTTGGAAGAACACACTTGAGTATGACAATCTAATTGTAATGGGTGATTTTAATTCACATGTTGGCTCACAACGAACAGGATATGAATCTATACTGGGCCCTCATGGAATGGGAAACAGAAATGAAGAGGGAGAATATATGCTAGATCTATGCATGAGAAACAACCTGATAGTGAGTAACACTTGGTTCAAGAAAAGGGACTCCCATAAAATCGCAAGATATAGCTGGGATAATAAAATAGGTACAGTAATAGATTATATTCTGATAGATCAAAATGTATGGAAAAGTGTCAATGATGTTAAGTTCATTCCAAGTGAAGACCTTGGTGGTGACCATAGACGTTGGTTGCAGTTATTGCAGAGGAAAGACCTAGCAAAGTCTGTAACAAAAGAGTCCCAAAAATAAAAACTTGGCGACTAACCGAGCCAAGTGTAAAGGAAGAATTCAGGGAAGGTGTCCGCAAGTTGTTGCCGAGAGATGAACTGAAATTGGTAGATGAAGAATGGGATACTCTAAAGAAGGTTGTGGTTGGTACAGCAGAAAAAGTATGTGGATGACAGAGTCAAATAAGAAAACCTAAAGAAACTGCCTGGTGGAATGATGATATTAAAAAGGCTATCAGAAACCATGCAAGAAGATCCTTATATCAAGCAAGCACATGGGGAAATCAACATGAAATAGAGGGGAAGCTGTCACTTTACAGAAAGAAAAAATTACACTTCAAACAGTTGGTTGTAGCTGAAAAGCAGAATTGCAAGGAAGATCTGGCTACCAAAATAATGCAGGATGGAAATAAAAAAACTGTTATACAGTATTGTTAAGAATAAAAGAACTCAAAATGAATCTATCCAATCTGTAGAACGTCCGAATGATGAGGTGACTAGGGATAAGACCACAATATTACAGGAGTTCCAAAGGCACTTTGAAACTTTGCTGAACTGTTATAGAAATGTCACTCCATTAGACAACGAACCTTATGATTTTGGCAGCACAAATACCACTAGTCTGACATGGTTGGAAGTAGAGACAGCAATATCTAAGCTGAAAAACAACACATCAACTGGATCAGATGAATTAGGTGTTGAGATGATCAAAGCACTAGGAGAGGTAGGACAACAGTGGATGTACAGAGTACTAAATAGAATCTGAAAAGAGAATGTAATACCCAATGACTGGAAGCAAGGAGTCATCATCCCATTGTTGAAAAAAGGTGATAGAAAGAAATGTACCAACTACAGAGGTATAACTCTGCTGCCACGTGGCCTCAAAATCTACGGATCCATCCTTGAGAGCAGGATTAGAAAATATGTTGAACTTACACTTGAGGAGGAACAACATGGAGTTAGACCTCATATATCAACTATAGATCTCATTTTTGCCACTAGAATGCTGTATGAGAAGTATTGGGAGAAAGGTAAAATACTTATAACTGTTTTTCTGGACATTGAGAAAGCATATGACCGTGTACCACGCAGGCATATATGGGAATGTTTGAGACATAAGAAAGTGCCCGATGACATCATAGCACGAGTACAACGATTATATGATGAAACCAAGTGTTGTTTCCAGGTCCAGGATGGAAGGTCAGGTTGGTGTGAAATGAAGAGTGGAGTCCAGGAAAGAAGTTGTCTTTCGCCACTTCTCTTTATAATTGTAATGGATGAAGTTTTAAAAGCGGTAAAGAGAAAGGATCCAACAACTAATGCCCTGGTTTTTGCTGATGATGTAATGGTATGGGGTGAGACAGAAGCGGAAGTACAAATTAGACTAGATCTCTGGCATGAAGCTTTTACAACCTTAGGTCTCAAAATCAGTAAAATGAAGACAGTTGGCTTGGTGATGAGTAGAAACTATCAAACTGTTCATCTAAGAATTGGAGATGAGGAGATGGATATTGCAGACAACTTTGAGTATTTAGGTAGTGTTTTGTCATCAGACAATACCATACATCAAGAGATTAGAAACAGAATACAGAAAGCTTCCAAATTCTATCTCGCTGTACGTCAAATACTTTGGGATGAAACATTTCCGTTAGTTTCCAAGATCAGCTTGTATGAAATATATCTAGTACCTATATTGACGTATGGCCTGGAAACAGCAACACTTACTGGACCAATAAAGAGTAGCCTTCAGGCAACAGAAATGAAGTTCCTCCGTTCTTGTCTACAAAAAACAAAAATGGATAAAATAAGGAATGTGGATATGCGACAACAGCCTGGATTGGAAAGAAGCTTGCTGGAGACTGTAGAAGTGAAGAGATTGCAATGGTATGGTCACATGAAAAGAGTGAATCCTCAGAGGACTCCTCGAACATACTTTGACCACAATGTTCTTGGGAAGAGACCAAGAGGAAGACCTCGTGATGTTTGGGAAAAACAGATAATTAAGAACCTTGAAATTAGGGATGTGAACTGGTGTCGCATATATGAGCAGCATCTGTGGATGGATAGAACAAACTGGAGGAGGCTCGTACACAACCGCACCCGACTTGCTGGAGTGAAGAAATGATGATGATGAAGACCCCCTTAAGTGGATTTTCCGAAAAAGTGTGTGTTCATTTATTTTTAAGAGAGGTCCAAGTACCAGTTTTAATGTCTGTAACATCTTCGGTTTCTGAGATATAATTATGTATTCTCATATAAATAATTCAACTTCTTCCTCCCTTCTTTTCACCCCCCCTCACCCCTTAAGTGGATTTTCTGAAAACAAAAATGAGTGTTCTTTTATTTTTACAGGAGATTCCAAATACCAATTTTCATGTCTGTAACATATTAGGTTTTTGTGATATATTGTAGATAATCTCGCTGCTGTAAGAATACTGGAGCTGATATTACCATGGTTACGGCAGTTCATTTCTTTATCGGATTCCTAGAGCAGGGGTAGTGTGGTGTCAGTATCTCCATAATGGTTGGTGTTAGGACCTGTAGTGCTTACAGAGTTTGTTTCAAAGGGCTTAAATTGAGCTTTATACAGCCCATGTCCCTCAGGGATAATGAATACGAACAAATTTTACCTCTTTATATGTTATTGTAAATAGTATAGATTTCTCTTTGACTATATCATAAATGATAGTGTAATACCAAAGGAATGAAAGGAATCTATAATAATACCAATTTATAAAGGAAAGAGTGATAAAAGGAAACCTGAGAACTAGAGACCAGTCAGCCTGATCAACTGGAGAGTTTAATTTCAAAATATATTAGAGGGGTATGTGAAGATAAAAATTGGTTCAAGAGGAGCCCGTATGGATTTAGAAATAAGTTTTTTTTGTGATGCACCACTGGTGGGATTTCAGCAGGACATAACAGATCAGTTGGATTACATAGCCATAGACCTTTCCAAGGCATTTGACAGAGTGGAACATGGAATATTAAAGAAACTGGGGGGAATAGGAGGGGTTATATGTTGGATAAGCAAATTTCTAAATTCAAGGGTCAAAAAGTCAAAGTAGGAAATCATTTATCACAGGAAGAGAAAGTTTGGAAGGAAATTCCACAGGGTAGTAAAATTGACCCATTACTATTCTTAACATATGCAAATGATTTAGTGAACAATATAACATCAAAAATAAAATTGTATGCAGATGGTATAATTGTTTATAGGGAAATCAATAACTTAGAGGATTGTAAAAGGGACCTTGACAGTATCCAACAATGGGTTGAAGAGAATAATATGAAGATTAATGGAGGCAAATCACTTGTCACAACATTTACAAACAGGAGCTTAAAAACTGAATTTAAATATACTTTGGATGAGTTAATTGTCGCAAAAGATGGCAAGTGGAAATACTTAGGTGTGAGATTTGAAAGTAATTTGCACTGGAAGGGTCATGTTGATGACTAGGGAGCGGATTTTTATGTGCTAAAAATGTGGAAAATATTTATTTTTTATGTGCTGAAAAACTTTAAAATATGTGATAAAAAATTGAAATTATTTTCCTTTAAATATCACATAACTACTCGCACTCAAGAAGTAAATAAGTATAATGTTTTGTATTAGAATATGGTGCTACCAAACGTGCTCCTTAAGGCAAAATGGTGTCTGTGTATGGAAACGTGCTGTATGGTATATTAATTTTTGATATGCCAGAGTAGATATTATGAATGGTTATTTGTTTAAAGGTAAAGTTTTGTTTATATATGGCAAAAGCAACCTATTATCTTTGAGAAAATAGTACCAGTTCGTACTCACTCATCACACGCTGGAATATTAGTTGCTAGAAGTAGTCTCAGAATTGCAGTGAACAACAAAGGTAATCTCCAAATTGTTCATCACAAATGCATGCCGATTATCTCTAAAGAACTCCTTATACTGCGAAAACGATCGCTCCACATCACAGGAAGTCAGGTGAGCATAGTTAAAGAGAAGAATGTCACCAACAATAACGCCATCAATTTCGCCAACATGAGCACCCTCTAATACATTAGAAATTTGGCACATTGTTTGAAATCCTCTGTTTTCCTGAACAAATTTTGATATTTGACCTTCAACAGTCCCTGTACCTGCGAAGCCGGGAGTGAATCTAATTTATTTTCAACAGCGCGCACTTCCTTCACTGTTTCGGACAACAGGTTAGTGGATTTTTCAAGTATGTCTATAATTTTACACAAGAATCTTAGATTGGCAGATATAAACACCAAATCATTTTTCAAAAAGTTGTCTTTTAGTATCTCTTGAAGAATCTCAATTGACGACGCGTCGTTTTTATCTAGCACGTTCACAACGGATGCAAAATTTTCGAAATTGTCTGCGTAATATACCACAGCGCTAAGCCAGGTACCCCACCGCGTAACAATAGGCAGAGGAGGAAGCGCAAGATCCGGGTTTTTCTCATTAAAGAGATCGATTCTTGAGGGTACTTTTACGAAGACCTTTTTGCCATTAGACACTAATTTATCCAGTTGAGGATACTGAGCCCGCACAGTTTCACATAACCTGTGTAGAGCATGAACAACGCAAGTTACGTGTATAATTTTCGGAAAGCTCACAGAAAGGCCTCCGCCTGCCTTTTTCATGTAAGCTGCACTGTCAGTAAGGAAAAGCAATACATGGTCGTATTTTATACCTTTTGGCCAAAGTAAGTGCATGGCTTCATTGAATAACCTAGCTACAGTGACATGGTTTGCAGCAAGCATTTCTTTACACGCTAGCAAATAAGAATGTTCGCAAGCAGTTTTGTCATTCTTCAACACACCAACTACAACATTTCCTACTTTTCTGCCACTTGAATCAGTGGTTTCGTCAATGCTCACCCACAGTTTTTCGCTATCACATACTGCCCGAATTCTCTGTAAAGTTTCTTCGTAACATTTTGGGAGATAGATTTTACTTAATGTGGGTTCGTCTGGAGGCTCAAAATTAATGTACTTTGTTAGGAAATTTCTCAGTCCCGGATTATTTATTTTACTAAGAGGAATGTCGGCGCAAACAAATGCCCTAAATAATACTGGGAATATTTAGATCACCGCTGTCTCGATCCTCCTATAGGAGGATAGAGACGCCTATAGGAGGATAGAGACGACGGTGATTTAGATGGCCCTGCATTTGAAGTAGCTGGTTCAGCTATTAGTAATTGTCGCGAACGCACACGCGAAGCAGCCGCAGTATGCTTATTTCCAGACAAATGCTGGATTACTTGAGAACATTGATTTGCACGTACTGTTTTACCACACGGTTGGCAAAATAATACTTTGCCATCGATAATGAAAATGCTTTTAAATTTCACTACATATTGTTGAAGACGCGATCTTGTACTCGACTTCTCTTTTGGCATTATTTTGCAGGTTACGACACACGCATTTACGGTGAATCACTGTTTCAATAAAAATAGCAGCGGACAATGAAGGAAATATTTCTTATAAATCCATACAAAATCACGCGACCACGAGAATGATATATGGACCCAAACAGCTAACCTTACTCTTAGGAGTGATGAAATTCCACTACCTAATGGTGGGGCAATATTCTTCCGAGTCTCCCATGTCGTAACGGAATTACGTCACCTTATCTCTCCGTGATTACCTTTCGCTGATATTCTATAAACAAAACCCGAGAGGGCTGACTCATAAAGAGTTGGAATGACATCATGCAAGGAAACATCTTGTGCAGCAAATCAAATCGCTGTCTAAATGTAACGACGTAGCCAGTGACCAGAAAGTTTTAGATCTTATGGAGGGAAGTCCATAAAAAGCCGAAACATTCAGATACATTATGTTAAATACACTGTTAAAAACAATACCGTAATCGTAAAATGAAAATATGAGCATTGTTTTATAACACAGAAGCATTTTAAATTTTATTGTCAATAAATATTGCCGATTTATGTGCTTATTATAGATTTTCTTAAAATATGTATTTACATTTAAAAAATGTGAAAATATGTGTTTTTATGTGAAATAAGATTCAATTTTTACACTTGGGGATGCACAATAGGAATAATGAATTTCGTAACTTGCGTTAAAACTTACGCAAAAAAATTATGTAATTACATAAAAATCCGCTCCCTATTGATGACATTGTTGGGAAAGCATACAGATCGTTACATGTCATAATGAGGCTACTTAAAGGATGCAACAAAGAATTAAAAGAGAAAAGTTACTTAAGGATAGTTTGTCCATTATTGGAATATGCAAACAGTGTTTCGGATCCTCACCAAGAATGCCTAATAAAAGAAATAGTGTGCAGAGGAAAGCAGCAAGATTTGTAACCAGGAGATTTCAGGAGAAAAAGTAGTTGATCAGAAATGTTGGAGAAACTTGGGTGGGAAGCTTTAAGTAAGAGAAGGGAGAAAACTAGACTTACAGGATTATATAGAGCTTATACAGGAGAGGAAGCATGGGGAGAGATCCGTGAGAGGCTTCAGTTGGAAAATAATTAGGTTGACAGGGCTGATCACAAGTATAAAATTAGACGGGATTTTAGCAAAAATGATTGGGGTAAATTTTCATTCATTAGGAAGGGGGCGTGAAGGAGTGGAACAGTTTACCTGGGGAAGTGTTTGATCCTTTTCCAAAATCTGTACAGATATTCAAGGAAAGAATAAACGGCAGCAGAGAAAAGATGTTACAGGGCATTTGTCTTGTATAGGTTCTTGTATTTGTGAATAAATTAATTTCATCCTGTTGTCTATGGAGACTGGACAGCTGAAGTAGGGGTGAAGTACAGTGGGGACTTTGAGGGCCTTGGGACCACTACGGTAGCTGTGAAGGCCCTTCAGGGACTCTGAGAAGCAGTGGCAAAAGAGGCTCTGGTCAAGACGCAGCAGGCTGTTATGCATGTTAGGTACCAAAATTGGTTAAAAAAAAAAAAAGCAATGTTCATTTAAAACTTACAGCAATATTGTATAGTATTTTTTGAAGTGATTCTGTATACTGTATATGAGTTGATTATGTGTTTAATAGAAAAAATGTTAATGTAAATTGTATAAAAGTGTATTTTAGGAAAAATGTCTTCTTTTCTTTTTAACTTAAAATGTAGTTTTGAAAATAATGTATTTTTGTGTTATTTGCCACAGAGGTAGAGACCTCATTTGCAAATGAAGTAATTTGATTTGAATAGATCCTTGTAGATCTAATCATTACCTTACACATCAATGGTATGCATGTATAAAAAAATATGATAATATTAGGATCACTCTTCTGGGTGCTACCTTTATTTTTCTCAGGCAGTGTAGGTTCAGTATATGAAAAGTGGTGGGATATATTTTAACATGGTGGGGATTGTAAATAAATACACAACTGGTAGTGTTTGAATTCTGTGATTTAAGCTTTATTTACTGCTTGCGTGCAGACACACACCAGTTTGTGCTCTCTCTACTTACACTGTCACATTCGTTCACTTTATCCCTTACAAATGAATAAAAGTACACATTACACACTGTTCAACTTCTGTCACTTCAATACAATTTCACAATTATGTTTGCTGTACACTAACACAGCCACACCGCTCTTCGATTTTATGTAGTGGCCGAATTTTGTGCACTTGAGTGTTCATTTCAAATTCTAATTGAAATTAAATGTTATAAATTTATATTCTTGAAGATTTTAATAAACCTTTACACAAACTTAATTGCAAGTAATTCTGAGTTACAAGTGGTTCAAACTCTTCCCCTTGAATTGCATATAAACTAGTTTCTATACATCATTTCCCCTTTTCCAGCGGATATCAGATGGTGGGCAAATATGGTTCCTCTCCACCGTTCCTTATCCAACACTGTGTTTCAGTCCAGGTTCTGTTCTATGCTGTCTTTCAGAGTCCATCATCTTGGCCCTCAATCCTCAGTCATCAGTGATCTGCATTTAGGGCGGTCGCCCGGGTTGTTTACCTAGCTTTTTCTTAAATATTTTCATCGAACTTGTAAATGTACCAAAACATTTCCCTTGATACTTTATTCCAATCCCTTACTCCTCGTCCTATAAATGAATATTTGCCCCAATCTGTCCTGTTGAATTCCAACTTTATCTGCATATTATGATCCTTCCTACTTTTAAAAGCTCTGCTCAAGCTTATTCTTCTCGTTATGTCATTCCACGCCAACTCACCAATGACAACTCGAAACATACCACATAGTCAAGCATCTCGTCTCCTTACTCCCAAGTCTTCCCAGCCCAAAGTTTGCAGCATTTTAGTAGCACTACTTTGTCGGAAATCACCCAGAACAAATCGTGCTGCTTTCCTTAGAACTTTTTTCTTGTTCTCGTGTCAAGTAGCCCTGGTGAGGGTCCCGTACACTGGAGGCATACTCTAACTGCGGTCTTACCAGAGACTTATATTCCCTCTCCTTTACATCCTTGCTACAACCCCTAAATACTCTCAAAACCATGTGAAGAGATCTGTAACCTTTCTTAACTACAGCATTAATATGATTACCCCAGTGAAGATCATTCCTTGTATTAACACCGAGGTACTTACATTGTTCCCCATGAGATACTATCACTCCAACACAATAATTAAAATTGAGAGGACATATCCTCTTGGTGAAACTTACAACTTTACTTTTCATCCCATTTACATTCATACCATTGTCTGCTGTCCATCTTACTACATTGTTTAAGTCCCCCTGCAGCCCCCTGCAGCCGCTCACAATCCTACAACTCATTTACTACTCTATACAGTATAACATCATCTGTGATTCCAGATCTTTACTCATATAATTTATATACAGTTAGTTTCTCTCATTGGTTGGCCGGCAGGCGCCCCAGCTTATCAGCCTCTTGTTGACTTATTCCTCCCCGTTCCGCAGAATAGCAATAAGGACAGCACTTCGCTCACTTTATCCGTACATGACATGAGATAACAATTAAAATTAAGAAAATAAGCTTGTACCTTATTGCAGGAGATGTTGGAAATGTTCTCCTCCTGCATCCACAATTTCTGGTATGTGTTAGGGAACTCCAATTTACACGCGTAAGTTAGTCTTCTGTAATTGAGGCTATTTCTATCCAGTTTTAACATTTTCCTAGCCTGCTATGCTGAGCTCTTTGAAACCCCGGCTTCTTGTCTGTTGTCTTATGGATGTTGTAGGCGTATGTTCTAATATTTCTGCAATTTCATTTATTTTTTCCTCGTTAACTACACATTTTTTAGCACCTCACTTCTTCTTATCAAGTAAAGAACCAGTTCCTCACAATTTGTTGATGAGTTTTTGCACAGTCTCTCTATGTGAAGGGTGTACTCTGGAAATGGTGTTAGAAATCGCCTAACAACTTCGCTGCAAGACTGTTTTCACATAATTATCATACAAAAATACCCTTTCCTCTACTATGTACACATGTGGAGGCATTATGAGAAATATACCCTAAAGTAACACTTCACAACTCAAGAACAGTTGGTGCGACAGATCAACACTTAATACACGTTCTAAGCACAGAGCTGAACTACGAAGTGGGGGCATTCCTGTGCTGTTGCTGCGCTGTGTAACGGGAAGTGATGAGTCAGCGGGAGGCAGATAAACTGGGCGCGCCTGCTTGCCAACTGATGAGAGAAACTCACTGTATGTAAAAAAACATAAAGGTCCAATTATACTGCCCTGCGGGACCCCCCCTCTTAATCATTACAGGATCAGATAACGCTTCACCTGCTCTAATTCTCTGAGTTATGTTTTTTAGAAATTTAGCCACCGATTCAACCACTCTTGTCTATAATACCAATATAAATGGTCCATTAGTGGACATTGTAAATTTTCCAGCTAACTCATTCCTGGTTGCCAGTGTTTTGCCCCAGTATGCTAAGTTCGGCTCATCAGTTGGTAAATAGCACACCTACCGAGACGCATGGCTAGTGCATACCGTGGAGGCCACTGCGTAGGTTACTTGGAGCCACCAGCAGTGCCAGTGCACTATGAGAGACTTTCTCATTACCAAAAATTGATGCCTGCCTGGCCATCAAATGATATAGATGTTGATACCCATAGGGAACCTGAAATATTTGTCCCGAATGAGTAGATTTATAATACCAGTATAAATGTTCCATTTACACTCCCCTTTAGTGATGGGACATTCGATTCATTTTACTGAATCGATTCATTTGATTCCCTTCACGTTACTGAATCGATACAGTGATCCGATTCACGGCACATTAGTCACTGCTCCTACTGCATCTGTTTAGTATGTGCTGGTTAGACAGCAGCAACAGCATTCAGTGCTCACAGCTGCCATCTGGTCTTCATACTATGAACTCCTTTCTTAGAAAAAAATGCTAGTCACTCTAATACATCGAAGGTTTACGGCGACGCGGGGTGGGAAAGGTTAGGATTAGGAAGGTAGCGACCATGGCCTGAATGAAGGTACAGTCCCAGCATTTCCTGGTGTGAAAATGGGGAAACTACGGAAAACCATCTTAACGGCTGCTGACGGTGGGATCCGAACCTACCATCCCCCGATTGCAAGCGCATAGCTACGCGATACTAACCGCACGACAACTCGCTCAGTCATTTTTGAAACTGTATTTTTCTATCAGCTGAGGATTTTTTTTAAATCGTCTTATTTTGTATAGGCTAACCGAGATGTACAGTAGCCCACTGGTTTTCTGATTCAGCATACTGTTGGTTAAGTTATTGCGTCTATCCACATATGATTGAAGTCTTGTGCAACGATGTGCCATATGAGCTGAGAGAAACTGAGCTCGATAGCTGCGGTCGCTTAAATGCGGTCAGTATCCAATAATCGGGAGATAGTGGGTTCGAATCCCACTGTCGGCAGCCCTGAAGATGGTTTTCCGTGGTTTCGCATTTTCACACCAGGCAAATGCTGGGGCTGTACTTCAATAAGGCCACGGCCGTTTCCTTCCCATTCCTAGGCCTTTCCTATCCCATCGTCGCCATAAGACATATCTGTGTCGGTGCGACGTAAGGAAAATAGCAACAAAAAAAAAACCCAAAAAAAACCTGAGAGAATACTGAGCCGTTCTTCCCAGTATAAAACTCATAGTCATAGGGCGGTCTAGTGTTGAGCTTAATTGTCAAATGTCAACTAAGTTATAATACTAAGATTCATTAAACTAATAAATAGTATAAACTAATAGCCTACCTACTTGCTAGCTACTTCAGAATTATGTTTTGACTACCTTTTTAACACTGCAAATAAATCCATCTATTATTTATTTAAAGAAGAGGACAGTGAATGCAAATGGGTATTATTTTCAAATGAGCCGAGCTCGAGTCCATTATAGCCTACGATTCTTTCAGTGAATCATGGCTCGCTGTATGTCTCGCTGCAGCGGAAGCTCGGCTCTCCACGTGTCCAGTGAGCCGATAAGGAGCCGTGTGTATCTTGTGTCTCACTGAGCCGTGTTCGTTCACGATTCTTTCGATGTGCCATGATTCACTGTCCCGCTGCAGCGGAAGCTCGGCTCCCTGTCAACGTCCAGTGAGTGCGCCACTCAGCACTGTCCGCTGGGAGTAAGCTGAATCGTGTGCCGTGAGCTCGCTGTTCCTGTGAATCGATTCACTCGGACACTTGAATGAATCGATACACTGCTTCGAATCATGGATTCAGTAGCCAACACTACTCCCCATGCGTAATAATGATCCCAGGAATGTCTTTCCGGGAACTTGTTTCTGCCTTAAAGTATCTGTGCATGTCCTTCCATTGCTCCCCAAAATTGATGTGGCTCCCAATTATGTTTGCAATCATGTTATCCTTAGCTGATTTTTTCGCTGAATTCAATTTCCTAGTGAGCTCCTTCATTCTCTCCTTACTTCTGCAACCATTCCTAACTCTTATTTCTTTTTAATCTGCACTTCACTGTCGGCAGCCCTGAAAATGGTTTTCCATGGTTTCCCATTTTCACACCAGGCAAATGCTGGGGCTGTACCTTAATTAAGGCCACGGCCGCTTCCTTCCCACTCCTAGCCCTTTCCTGTCCTGTCGTCGCCATAAGACCTATCTGTGTCGATGCAACGTAAAGCAAGTAGCAACAAAAAAATTCTTCACTTCCTTCTTAATATAAATGGTCCTTGCTATTCCTTACCACTTTTAAAGGTGTATATCTGTTTTTACACTCCTCAATAATTGCTTTAAACCCACCCCATAGACTGTTTACATCTTTATTTACCATTTTCCATTGATCCGTAATGTCTGACTCGTTGGCTGAATGGTCAGCGTACTGGCCTTCGGTTCAGAGGGTCCCGGGTTCGATTCTTGGCCGCGTCGAGGATTGTAACCTTCATTGGTTAATTCCACTGGTCCGAGGGCTGGGTGCCCCAACATCCCTGCAACTTACACACCACACATAACACTATCCTCCACCACAATAACACGCAGTTACGTACACATGGCAGATGCCACCCACCTTCATTGGAGGGTCTGCCTTACAAAGGCTGCACTCAGCTTGAAATAGCCACACAAAATTATAATTATTATATTGATCATAATTGTTTTTAAAAATTGCCCCATTCCCATCTTATGAGCCATATGGTATTGCCTATTAGTCCTACTTTTATGGCATTTCTTTCTATCACATTTATTTTTAACTCTGACAAAGACATTTATGCCATCTATCACTTCAGTTTCCCTATAGAGCTCGTATGGTTTTATCAGCACCACGTCTAGAACATTTTCCCCTCTAGTTGGTTCCATCACTTTCTGATTCATCTGTCCTTCCCATAATAACTTATTCAACATTTGTTGGTCATGCTTCCTGTCATTCGCATTCCCTTCTCAATTAACATTTGGTATTGCAATTTACAAACTTCATTGTATAGATCCGTACTGATACAGCTTGATTAAGAACTAGTATTAAGTTTAATGGTCTACCCAATCAACACACTTCACTTGTAAAGTTCTTAATTAAGTTCTGATCACCCGCTACAGTAACATTCTCTGTATCATTTCCCAAAAAGCTGATTATCTTATTAAATAATTCTGCATCAGCGTCAGTGCCAGCCTTGCCAGGTGTACACCCCAAAAACATATGGTTGCCTATTGTCTTTAGAGATAAGTCATACACCTAGAATTTCATGTTCCTCATCCTGAACTTTTTTCGTAGCTTACAAATTCTTGTTTCACCAGTATAAATACTCCCCCTACGATCGTACCTAACTTGTCTTTACGATAAACACTCCAGTTCCGTGAGAAAATTTTTGCATCCATAATATCACTTCTCAGCCATGATTCAATTCCTATTACAATATCTAGTAAATATATATCGTATCAAATTACTTAATTCTGTTCCTTTCTCTACAATACGTGTACAGTTTAACACTAACAATTTTATGTCATCCTTACTCTACTTCATGCTTGCTATATTGTCATCGCTCCTGTCCTCCGTTGCAAGTCTAATTATCTCCCTCAAACTCGCTATCTCTTTCCTCATCCTTAATTCCCTCTCACACCCACACTCCTTACACCTACCTCTCTGTGCGTTCTCTCTCTCTCTCAACACTGTCACACTGGTTGTTCAGTGTATCACTTACAAACTAATACACGTACATGTTACACACTGTTCCACTTCTGTCCCTTATTCTTTAATACAGTTTCACACCTCATCTTATCTTCCCTGTCATCTGTCTTTCCAGTGCTTGTCTTGGGAGCCTTTCTTCTAACATCTGCTTGGTATATCCATACCATCTCAATCTGTTCTGTTCTAGTTTGTCATTCAGTTTTTTCACATTTAGCTCTTTTCATATGTCTTCATTTCTCATTCTATCCCTCCTTGTCATCTGTACCATACTCCTCAGGAATTTCTACTCTCATCTCTTTGAGTCAATGTCGAGGTTTCTGTTGCTTGTGTCATTATGCTGCCTTTATGATGTCCGTCACCATTATGAACAGTAAAGATGACAGCACACTCCCTTGTTTTAGCGCATTTTCAATTTCAAACCATTCTGATCTGCCCATTCATACAGCTGCAACAGCTATCAAATTGTTTAAATCGTTCCCCTTGAATTGCATATAAACCATTTTCTACTGTATTGTCATAAAGGAACACATAATAGGAAAAATTCACAGTGACAGGTCAGGGTGGGAGGAGGCAGAAATAGAAAGAAAACACAAAAGTACAAGAACTAACTCAAAATATTCATACACTACCATCTTCAAATAGATTGGCTTTCTCTTCATCAGTCAGAGTTGTTCTATGTCCATTTCTTCTCAGTCCATGATGAGTTTGTTTCTGCTTCCCAGCTTCATTAGGAGGTCAGGCTTCAACACCACTCAAGGGGCCATCTTAAAGACCAGCATTGAATGAAGATGTGGAGATTATCCTTGTCCTTTTGTGATTTCTTTAAATTTCTTCCCTCTTCCCACACTGATCTGTCACTGTGTTTATCCTGTTGTGTGTTCCTGTCATTTTGCCTATCTTCCTCCATATGACTTGTTAACTCAATAGGTATATGGTGTAGAATTTCTGATGAACAGTTAGTAATTTTGATATGTTTTTCTTACATCCACAGTGTTTTGGATGGAGAATTCCGCCAGTACCGTGGCGCGAGAGACAAAGATGCCTTTATTTCATTTATCGAAGAAAAAAAATGGAAGTCCATCGATGCAATTCCAAGCTGGAAAAGTCCAGGTTCATTCCAGATGTCAGTTGTCTCATACTTCTTCAAGCTATCTCAGATCCTTAGGGTTTGTATTTGCAGTGACAATTAGGTCCTGAATGACTTGTGGGAATTGTATTTTCATTAAACCTAACCTGTGTTCTCGTAATTTTACAGGCTGTTCACAATCAGTTGATGGAAGAATATGGCTTACCAACTTGGGGTTCATACCTGATCTTTGCCGTTGCAACAATTTTTATTGGAGCTCTTCTTGGCCTTGTAAGTAGAAATTAATATTTCACTTATTTGTAAGTGCATAGAATATGGGATTAGAAACTGCCATCAGAATACTTCACTGTAGCTTACATATTACCTTCACGAATATAGAATTAAATTTCCCCAGCATTCTCTCATCACACAATCACACAAAAATAAAAGAAAACACACATGTACATTCATTAATGACTATTGTGCCCTTTAGCATTTAATCATTAACTCTGTGAAATAACAGAGTACCTTCAGAATCTTCTGCTTGCATCCCCTACATCGGTGGCAGCATTTAGTTCTACACTTCTTAGCCTACGTATAAATCATGAAAATCTGATCTTTTATATTCGGGAATTGGCTTGTAATGGAAAATGCAGACACACTATTATCTCAGTGCACATGGTGCATACTGCCATGTTTTAAACAGCAAACTTCAGCTTGTGCTCCATAGCCTCCTTGATCATTTCCGACATCCTCCCACCTTTTTTGCAGTGTCAGTTCGTACACTTACAGTTGCAATACAATTTACCTACTGGGCGAGTTGGCCATGCGATTAGGGGGTGCACAGCTTTGAGCTTGCACCCAGGAGATAGTGAGTTTGAACCCCACTGTTGGGAGTCCTGAAGATGGTTTTCCATGGTTTCCCATTTTCACACCAGGCGAATGTTGGGGCTGTATCTTAAGTCCACAGCTGCTTCCTTCCCATTCCTAGCCCTTTCCTATCCTATCGTCGCCATGTGGGTGCGATGTAAAACAAATTGCAATTTACCTAGATCTCTGAAACAGAAGAAATTATATCTCGTGTAAGTGTACGCACCAATAACGGAAGACCCTGATGTAGAAGTGGAGGATGTAGAAGACATTAAGACAAATTCCATCAAAAGAACTTATTTTAGTTATTGGCTACTTCCAACGCCAGAGTAGGGAAAATTGCAGAAGACCATCCGAAAGGCATAGTTGGAATGTTGAGATTTGGACTAAGAAATGAGAGAGAACACCTCATCCAGTTTGCACCACCATGAACCACACAGTGGTCACCAATGGCAATCACACTGTGAAAGGTACTGTTATTGGGTGTGATATGTCCTAAAATTAATAAAAGGAAGATAACAGTAGGCAATGCAGTGCAGAAACAAGAGATAATAGATGAAGAACTGGAAAACAACCCACAAACTAGAAAAGGGTGGAAGCACATGAAAGGAAAAACAGTCAACAGAAATATTGAACACTTCACCAACGAAATAATAAAACGTACTTGCCATGCAGCAAGTCGTGTCTTATTCTACAATGAATAGGAGGGACAGCAAGTGAGGTTGAGAACATAATGAGGATAGGAGGAGAGACCCTGGACCCTGACCATATACAGTAAAACCTCGTTAATTCGGAGTTGTTGGGACTCAAAAATCGGACTTCGAATTACATGATTTTGAATTAACCGCCAGTTCATAATTCAGAAGTGCCAACCCTTGCTGCGTTACAAAATATTCTAAGGCCCGTTACTGCATGCAGTTAACCTTGATTCACAGTTTAATCCTTTCAAATGCCATGGAAAAAAAACACCTATTTCCAAAATGTATGCAAGAAGGTGCATTTATAGTATTCAAATAATGCACTCAGATAACTCAATGACAAACATAACCTCACGCAATGAAGGAAAGAAAAAAGTACGATTCAAAAGCGAGGAGAAATCTATGCTGGCTCCTATGTGCAAGTGCTTTATTCATTGGATTACTGTACTGTATGCATCTTAGTTGCCTTGTACTTACACAGAAAGTACCCAATGCCCTTAAAACATAGTGGCTTATCGAACTTTCCCATGATGAGGGGATAAAGTTTCTTGTTTCCGTGTGCATTGCAACACAGTACAAGCCCCACCCTTGTACGATTCCTCCGGCTGGCACTTTCTCCTTTAAAACCATAAGACCGTTTGGGCTCGACATTAAAAGAAAGCAACGTAGTTTCATCGGCAATGACAATATTGTTGGGTGCCTACGAATTGATTATATGTGCCACGCTTTTTCGTCAACTGTCCGCATCGCCATTGTTCGCGGATTCTGTTTTTCCACACACTGCCTGCTGCGTGATATTACGGCGTTCCTTGAAAGGTTGACCACAAAATAATTCAGATTTCATTCAACTTAGCAATTATGAAGCACACTGTAGACACACTGAAGTGAGTGCAAGTGTGGAAAGCTACCCCTCCATGTTCCGGAACACGCATTCTGTCATGACGCGGATAAATTTTGAATTTAAATTACTCTGTAACGTACTATTGTTTTAAAATGTAAAGGCAGTTTCGAATTAAGTCTGAATTTCGGTAATGGGGCCGACATTGTACTTCGAATTACGAATTATCTGTATTTCGAATCAAACAATTAAAATAACATGCAAAACCGTGTCTCATGTTTCCGGGAACGAGAGCTTGTTCTAATTAGGCGGAATTTTTAATTAACCGATTTCGAATTACAGAAGTTTTTCATTTAGTAATAAATTTTGATGAAGTTCTTACCATTTTAAAAAGTATACAACCCCAAAGAAAAAAAATATTTTGTTACACCACTCATAACGTAAGGTGAAAATAAATTGAAATTCAGTTTAGCTTATAATTTAAATGATGGGGTCATGTGATGAAATATGAACTTGTAATAGTAAAATAAAATAAAATTGTAAGAAAAATAGCAATAACCCCAAAAGAATAAATTGAAATTAAATAAAATCTATAGATGAATTAATGATGATACATTTTCAAAAAATTTGGAAGTGAAAATAAGGTTCTCTTTTACGCTACCTTCATGTAGACATACCTCATTAATGAAGTCCACGTTGTTATTATGTCCATCTGGGCATAATATTCCACAACAAAATTATGGAAATACATATTATAACCACTTTCTCAATATACCAAATCACAGATCCACCCTCTACAATAATTCTTTTGTCGTCAGTACAGTTCGAACATGGAATTCGTTCCCCAGTGACCTAAGGGATACCCGATCTGAACCGGTATTTAAAAAGAAATGTTGACAGCAGTACTCGGACCTATAAAGTTGCGTGTAAATACATGAATTCAGTTTTCTGGTTTATTTTATTCAGTGTGTTACCAAGTTGACTAAGTTTGTTTTTATTTATGTATTTCATATACATTCCTTTTTTTTCCCTTGTGTTTCTACAACTGTGTGTCAAGTTTAGAATGAGATAGTGTGTGTGCATTCATGCGTGCGTTTGTACATTATAAGACACGGTTTGGCAGAATAGCAGTCTTTATAGCCTGAGTCATGCCATGTAAATAAAGGCATAATAATAATAATAATAATAAAGTTACTATGTAGTAAATAAAATTTCAGAACCTATAAATTAATAGCCCATTGCTGAAGAACAATATAGACACATTTTACGCTTTTGTCATTTACATAACAATGAACAGTTGGTTGCTTCCCCAAGATAAGATCAGCTGGGAAACAATGGGCTGTCCAACAATGGACATAGATGTAAGGATGAGACAAAATACTACTTATACCAACTAAATTTACCTGAGATTTAAATTAATAATAATAATAATAATAATAATAATAATGCGACAGGCTTTGGCAGCCGGCACATTTTTCCTATCGCCGCTAGATAGGGGCTTCATTCATTCCATTCCTGACCCAGTTGAATGACCGGAAACAGGCTGTGTATTTTTCAATAATAATAATAATAATAATAATAATGGTTTAGGATATAATTTTATATTGGATCAAACTCCTAAATGAAAATTATAATACCTATTTAGGTTTATGAACATCACTTGTCCATATTTAATTACAGAATTTAATTGAATCCCAAATAAGTCAGAATCAAATAGGCCTTGTGCTTGAAATATACATCTTCGTAACTCAAATAATAGTATACGTATATAAGCAAATGCAGGGCTCGCTTCTACGGTCACTCTTGGTCGACAAAACTAATTTTTAATAATTTTGAGTCAAAAGAACAACTCCCTGGTACGTTTAATATCAGGAAAGACCTTGAAGAATGAGCCTACGGACAGATGACGCGCACAAACAGGACCTTTTCAAAACAAGCATCGTGACTTTTGGGACTTTCCAGGATGTGAAGTTGACATCTTGTGCAAACTGGTTGGAAGAATGCCATGCTCGACACAGTGAGCACAGCACCTACTGGATCAATTTAAAATTGAGTAAGTGCCAGACTGTGTAATGAAACTTATCGTGGTCCCTAGTTGGCCGATTAGGAAATAATGTGTTGAGTCATCAGTCCATAGACTGGTTTGATGCAGCTCTCCATGCCACCCTATCCTGTGCTAAGTTTTTCATTTCTACATACTGTAACTACTGCATCCTACATCTGCTCTAATCTGCTTGTCATATTCATACCTTGGTCTACCCCTACCGTTCTTACCACCTACACTTCCTTCAAAAACCAACTGAACAAGTCCTGGGTGTTTTAAGATACGAGGTGTGTTTTTTAAGTACGGTCCGTTTGAAAATAAGTACACAACAAAAGGTTATTTCAAAAAAGTAAGTTTATTTTCAGAAAGTACATACTTCACTCAATTTTCCGACATAGTTGCCAAGTTTGTTCAAACACTTATCATACCTCGTAACCAATTTTAAAATACCCTCTTCATAGAAACTTGCCGCCTGCTCCGATAACCAAGAGTTCACTGCCGTTTTCACGTTGTAGTCATTGTAATGGTTGCCACTGAGGTGATGATTGAGGTGGAGGAACAGATGGTAATCACTCGGCGCAAGATCGGGACTGTAGGGTGGGTGGTCTAAAACTTCCCAGCCAAAACTGTCCAATAAATCGCGGGTCTGACCTGCAGTGTGAGGTCTTGCATTGTCCTGGAGAAAGACAATTCCTTTTGTCAGCATGCCACGTCTTTTGTTTTGAATCGCTCTGCGTAGCTTTCTCGGGGTTTGGCAGTATGCTTCTGCATTGATAGTGGTTTCTCGTTGCATGAAGTGAGCCAACAAAATACTATGCCTATCCCAAAACACCGACGCCATGATTTTGCGCTGGGGCAGAGTCTGTTTGGCCTTCACCTTTACAGGTGAGGGTGTGTGTGTGTCACCATTCCATGCTCTGTTGCTTCGATTCGGGCGTGATATGCGAAACCCATGTTTCGTCTCCAGTTAAGATCTGAATCAAGAAGCCGTCACCTTCCTCGTCATAACGAGTCAAGAACTTCATCGCACACTCAAATCTTTGGTTTTTGTGGTCCTCTGTTAGGATTTCGGGACCCAACGGTAGCACAGTTTCCTAAAGAGGCCCATAGACGTGCAGTATTATTGCACAATATCAGGGTTTGTGCAATAAAATTGATAGTGTGTATTTAATATTGAAGGATTGTGCAATATATTGTACGAAATCAAGAAAGTTAAAAATATATTGCACAAATCGCAAAGTACTCTGCTGTGTGTTGGCAATATTGTGCAATATCCTGTCCTCCCCCCAGTTGGTATCAACAAGCATTGGAGAAGGTATCGTGATGGCAGGCAAAAAGGAGGAGAAAAAGTTTATTTTGGAGTTTATCGAAGTGTACCATGGCCTTCCGGCTCTGTGGGACGTTAAGAACTAAGCGAGGAGTTCATCATACAATTCACCAGTCATGCGCAGAAAGTTTTGAAAATCATTTGGTTTCCATTTTCTCAGTTCATTGAGTAAATTTTCATAAGTGTACTTTTCTCTGTCTAGAAACCACTGTTTGGCCCTTGTGCTTCTTTTCCGTTTCTGCTTCTTTTTGGCACTTACGCCCACGGCGATCAAAACGCAGCAAAGATCAGTATCACTCAATATAATCACCAAATAAAATAACGGCATGGGCTGACTATATATTGCAACACATATTGTACGTGTATGACCGCTTTGCACAATATATTGCACAACTATCAATATTATCTCCACACGATTCTATTTATTGCACAAACTCGATTTTTGTGCAATAATATTGTACGTCTATAGGCAGCTAACAATATATTGTACAATCCATTTTGAGCAATAATATTGCACGTCTATGGGCCCCTTAAACTTTAGGTGTTCAGAAACAATGTTGTAAAGCACTGATCTCAACACTTCAGGAAATTCGTTTGAGAGACCTGTTATTGTGAAGTGCCTGTTCTCACGAATCTTCGCTTCAACTGAAGCCACCAAATCGTCTGTAATTAAAGAAGGGCATCCGGAGCGGTCCTCATCATGGACGTTGTCATGGCCATCTTTGAATTGTCGTACCCACTTACGCACTTTGCTTTCACTCATGCCAGTATCACCATACACTTCGCAAATCTGTCAATGAATTTCTGCAGCAGACAGGTTCCTTGATGACAAAAACCGTATCATTAATCGAACCTCACACGCGGCGGGCGAGTTGATAGTCTTAAACATTTTGAAAGCACAGAACAGAACTGTACAGGTTAGCTACAGAGCTGAAACTGAGCACAGTTGTTCCAGAGGCATGCCGGTACACGACGCATGCACTCGTAGCGATGTGCGCGTGAACTACTGGTGTCTACAACAAAACGGACCTTACATAAAAAACTCTTCATATGTCTTGTCATTCTATCTCTTCTTCTCGTCAAATTTAGCCAAATCGATCTCCTCTCACCAATTCGATTCAGCATCTCTTCATTTGTGATTCGATCTATCCATCTCACCTTCAGCATTCTTCTGTAACACCACGTTTCAAAAGCTTGTATTCTCTTTCTTTCTGAGCTAGTTATCGTCCATGTTTCACTTCCGTACAATGCCACGCTCCACACGAAAGTGTTCAAAAACATTTTTCTATTTCCTATATCAATGTTTGAAGTGAGCAAATTTCTTTTCCTAAGAAAGCTCTTCCTCGCTTGTGCTAATCTGCATTTTATGTCCTTACTTCTGCCATCGTTAGTTATTTTACTACCCAAGTAACAATATTCAGCTACTTCCTTTAAGACTTAATTTCCTAATTTAATATTTCCTGCATCACCTGCCTTCGTTCGACTGCACTCCATTACTTTTGTTTTGGACTTATTTATTTTAATCTTGTACTCTTTACCCAAGACTTCATCTATACCATTCAGCAGCTTCTCGAGATCTTCTGCAGTCTCAGATAAAATAACAATATCATTGGCAAATCTCAAGGTTTTGATTTCCTCTCCTTGGATTGTGATTCCCTTTCCAAATTCCTCTTTGATTTGCTTTACTGCCTGTTCTATGTAAACATTGAAAAGGAGGGGGGACAAACTGCAGCCTTGCCTTACTTCTTTCTGGATTGCTGCTTCTTTTTCAAAGCTCTTGATTCTTATCACTGCAGACTGATTTTTATACAGATTGTATATAATTCTTCGTTGTCGGTATCTGATCCCTTCTTGATTCGATCCTCTAAGATCAGACGTAAAGTCAGGATTGCTTCACATGTTCCTACATTTCTTCTGAAGCCAAATTGATCTTCTCCCAACTCAGCTTCAACTTGTTTTTCCATTCTTCTATCAACAAAACACGTATTGTTGACAGAAGAATGGAATTTTTGCAGGCATGAGATACTAAAACTAATGGTGTGATAGTTTTCACACCTGTCAGCACTGGCTTTCTTGGGAATAGGTATAACAACATTCTGCTGAAAATCGGATGGGACTTTTCCTGTCTCATACATCTTGCACACTAAATGGAATAACCTTGCCATGCTGGTTTCTCCTAAGGCAGTCGGTAATTCAGAGGGAATGTCATCAATTCCAGGTGCCTTGTTCCTATTTAGGTCGCTCATAGCTCTGTCAAACTCTGACCTCAAAATTGGGTTACCCATTTCATCAGCATTAACAACCTCTTCTTCTTTTTCCATTTACCTTTTAGTAGGTAAACCATTCATAATTGAAATGATGTAGTCCCTTGATGAAAATAGTAAGTTGTGCCCACAAATACCCAGCAATACTTGCATAATGTTAACTTACTTCATACTACAGAATTAATATTATTTTCATGGATCCGTAGCTAGTAAAACTGACCAGAATTACACCTTTCAAGTCAGTCTTCTTCATTTCATCGGGCAAGGTTGGTTGGAATCTTCTCTGTAAATACACCGCCATGGTTTCACACTCTTTCCAGGCGAGCAAGAAGTGCCAGGTACGGAGGGGGGTGGGGGAGAGAAGTTCCACGATTTCGAGCAACGCACAGCGTTCGTTCAACAGGATTTAAGTAGCAGGGAGTTTAAGTAGTCTCTTAGGAAATAATGTCTTAAAAAATTAAGTCACACTGTAGTCAATAAGATGTTGATATTAGTTTGTAGGAGAAAATTGCAATGGACACAGTACTTCACTGTATTTAGGGTATTGAAATAAAATACCGTATTTACGCAAATAATTCCTGCATATTTAAAAAAATTTGAGGTAGTAAATTGGGGTGCGGATTTTATTTGCATCATGGTTGGCAACATGCTCCTGGCTTACCTAGTGTTCGATGTTGGCATTAGTTCGCTGCTAGCAAGGAGATAAAAAATGCCTGGCAATTGAAAGCATGAAATGTACGAACTATTACGAATACAGTAGAACCTCGATAATTCAAAATCGGTTAATTCAAATTCCCGTCTAATTCGAAGAAATTCTCGTTCCCAGAACCATGAGATACGGTTTTGCATGTTATTTTAATTGTTAATTCGAAATACGGATAATTCGTAATTCGAAGTACAATGTTGGCCCCATTACCAAAATTCAGGCATTTAATTTGAAACTGCCTTTACATTTTAAAACAATAGTATGTTACAGAGCAATTTAAATTCAAAATTTATCTGCGTCATGATAGAACACGTCTTCCAGAACGTGTAGGGGTAGCTTTCTGCACTTTCACACACTTCGGTGTGTCTACAGTGGGCTTTATAATTGCTAAGTTCAAATGAAATCGGAATTCTTTTGTATTCAACATTTTTAAGTTAAGCCATAATATCACACCGCAGGCAGTGTGCGGAGGAACAGAATCTTCGAACACTGGCGATGCCGGCAGTTGACGAAAAAGCGTGGCTCATATAATCAATTCGTAGGCACTGAACAATATTGTCATTGCCGATGAAACTGCATTGCTTTCTTTTAATGCCGAGCCCAAATGGTCTTAAGGTTTTAAAGGAGAAAGTGTCAGTCGGGCAATCGTACAAGGGTGGGCGGTGGGGTCATTGTACTGTGTTGCAATGCACACGGAAGCGAGAGGATTCCTCCCCTCATCATAGTAAAGTTCAATAAGCCACACTGTTTTAAGGACGTCGGGCACTTTCCGAGCAAGTTCAGGGCATCTAAAAATGCAAACGGTTGAGTAATCCAAAATATAATGCATTTGCACAGGGAAACCAGCATAATTTATCCTCGTCTTTGAATTTTGTTATTTTTTTCTTTCTTTGCATGAGGTTATGTTTGTCAGTGATTTATCGAAGTGCATTATTTGAACATTGTAAATGCACCTTGTTGGAAACATTTCGGAATTAGTTTTTTCCATGGCATTTGAAAGGTTTAAACTATGAATCAAGGTGATTGCATGCATTAATGGGTCTTAGAATACTTTGTGACGCGGCAAGGGTTTACATTTCTTAAGTACGAGCGAATTGCCATGGCGGGAAATTGTACAAGAGTAGAGTGACTGTAATGTGTTGTCATGTAAAAGGAAGTGAGAGACTTTCTCCCCTCGTCATAGGAAAGTTCGATTAGCCACGATGTTTTAAGGGCATTAGTACAGTAATCCAGTGAATAAAGCACTTGCATATGGGAGCCAGAATAGATTTCTCCTCATCTTTGAATCATGCTTTTTTAAATTTCTTTCTTTCGTTGTGAGAGGTTATGTTTGTCAGTGAGTTATCCAAGTGCATTATTTGAATACTCTAAATGAACTTTCTTGGATGCATTTTGGAAATAGATTTTCCTTTTCATTTCCATGGCATTTGAAAGGTTTAAACAGTGTTGCCAGCTTAGCAGATTTTCCGCTAAATCTGGCAGAATTAGAAGACTGTCGGCGGAGAAATATATCATTTAGCGGACAGCGGATTTTTGGGCGGAATTCTAGATTTATTATAGCAGAATTTAGTGTTTTATCCATTTTACGTTTTTTTTTAAACTTGTACTCCAGTCTGTCTCCGAGCTATTCCGTATTCCTTGTCAGGAGCAAGCAGTCAACGTAACAAGTATTCGGCCATGAGCCAGCATGTGAGTGAAACAGGCCATAAATTCACCTCAATAGAGAATGATTTGATGATCGTTAAAAGCCTAGGTAAGGGGAAATTATTGAAGGAAACGGAAAACTTGTACATTTATTTGGAACAAACTTATAATAAAAATAATAATCTTAATGATGTCATTGACAACAAAAATCTGTTATAAGACAACACGGAGGTTAATCCAGGCCGTAAATCAGAATTAAGTTCCCAGTATGTTAAAATCACAGCACGCATGCGCTCTAATAGCCACGCCTAATGCCGGGCCCGCCCAATCCAATTCGAGTAACACCTCTCAAGCAACAACACGGATGCACAATTCGAAACTCACTCCCCCTACCCCTCCACGCTCCACCCCTCCGTTACAGCATCAATACTACACTAGGAGTAGCAAGCTTTGTCGTTCAGACACAACCGGAACAAGTGGTCCGAGCTAACGTCTACAAGACGAGTAAGTCATGGGATAAACACTTTCACTCTGCAATTATAATCATATTGGGCTCTACATTCATCATTCTAATTCCCCCTTTTTTCTCTTATCCAATCACAGACAACTCATATTCCTCCCAAGGTTGAACAATGCACCAATGGGAAGTTAATCAACAAGAATGACATAATATTCCAAATTTTTATCCAGTGAGCTCTAATGAATGATATCAATATATTTCCAACATACATGCTTCAACCTTAAAACATAACCATGTTTCTTTCTAAAGGAATATTCAAACAGAGTCAAACCCTAACATGATCAACTTAAACCAAGGTTCCGGTTTTGTAACAATTCTTAAGACTTGGGCGACCATAACAGTTGAAGAAATTCCAACTCATGCTGTGATAAATCTCTAGTCAGTACAATTGGAGAAACCCCAATTCACGCTGTGTTCAATCCAATCTACAATTTGGATGTTTTAGTCGTCATAAAATAAATTAATTAATTGTTTATAAATTCTGGCAAAGTTAATGTACATATTGTACATACTGTACATATTGTAAACTATGTAAAAAGCATAAGACCATTGTATTTAGTATTAAGTTAAGTTTACTATTAAATTCCAATGTTTATAGTTTTAATTCTTGACCTTAAGATTAGTATTAGGCTGAAGATGCACATAAATAGGGCGAAACATGTCCCTAACTGGTGTTTATAATTAATGTAGAATTTAATCACTAAAAAATATATTTGAAAAGGTGGGCACAGTAATTTTAATCTTGAAAGAGTTTTACTTAAGTGGTATGTTCCGAGCTGTCAGCGGAGAGATGGCGTGGAATGACATTCATAGACGAATTAGTTTGAGTGGCGTCTTTCAAAGTGGAATTCAAGAGGACAGACTGGGGCAAATATTCATTTATAGGAAGGGGAGTAAGAGATTGGAATAACTTACCAAGGGAGATGTTCAATAAATTTCCAATTTCTTTGAAATCATTTAAGAAAAGGCTAGGAAAACAACAGGTAGGGAATCTGCCACCTGGGCGACTGCCCTAAATGCAGATCAGTATTGATTGATTGAGGAGGTAGGCGGACCCTTTTGCGTCATCGCCGATATAGGAGGGGCGTACTTATGAATGACAGGAGCATGTTTAAAGTTTGTACCCAACAACTTAATCCTTTCCGCTCGTGTGTCGGCCTGAGGTCGACAGCCGTCATTTAGCGTTATAACTCGTGTGTCGACCCTGAGTCTACACAATGTTTCGCCGTTCGTTGCTAGGTTACCTAAGATGCCAGGGCTTTTGTACTTCGTTTCGTAAGTGCTGGTCCCTTCCGGAATCCGAAAGAAACCGAATAGGTGTGTTTTAGTTTCTCTTTGCTTGGCAAAATTGCTCCGATTCCTTGACAACGGAAGGCAGTCACGTGAAGCAACATGGCGGCGCAGTCTGACCGAAGCAGAGATACTTGCCTCTATCGGCTGATTTTGATGATAGTGACCATGAAAGTGATAAAAAATTTTAATCTGCCCATGAAAGTGATATATCCAGTAGTGATTCAAATGACGATATTGATATCAGCATCGCAAGAAATCATGGAGGATGTGATAGTATTGTGACTCGTCCCGGTCCCATTCATACAGTGCTGACTTCAAGCATACCTTGGAGATCGTGGAGAACGGGTTTAGCTAAATTTCCTTACAGATTAGTCGGTGATTCATGATGATTGATGAGTTGTGGCAATAGGCCTGAAATAGAACTCGAGTACTGGTAGCTATTTTTGACTGATCAGTTGATAACGTCTATTATCCATGAGACAAACAAATTTGCCGAAATGAAAATACAGCAAAATACTCCACTTCAGGAGAGCTCTATCTGGTTTTCTTGGAAAGCTGTGACTTTAGAAGAGCTGAAGGCATTTATTGCTGTAATTATCAACATGGGGATGAACAGTAAGGCAGAAATGCAGGATTATTTTAGTGAAGACTGGTTGGATAAGCAAGCAGGGCTCCATCCAAACATTTGCTTGAATGCTTCCACACACTCAAGACATACCATTAAGAAAGTGAAAAACATGATTTTGTGTCATGAAAATACATACATTCATTAATTTTGTAGTTCATTCCTGTATATACTCGTGTTGTTACAACCAGTACTTAATACCAGGTTTTAAAATATGAAGAATGCTGACAGAAATAAAATACAAGTTGAGAGAAATCAGGACTTACAAATAGAGTGGAAAGGGTTAAACATCTGTTGGATTCCTCTCTGACCTGATTTAACTGTATTTAATAATTCAGGTTTTAATTCATGTAATGGACTTCTGACTTCCGTAACATCATTGAGGTTTTTATTTTTATTATAATTCTGGTCCAAGAATATGTACAGGCTTTCTAGTTCATTCAAAAGCTTACCTTTCCCCATACTCCTAATTATCGTCAAATTTTTTTCTATGGAAGTAAAATGGTGTCCTGTCTCCCTCATGCGTATACTCATACTCATTGCTGAGTATTTATGCTTTTCTGCGTTAAAGTATTCCTAAACCTCGTAAAAAAGCTTCTTCCAGTTTGCCCAATATATGAAAATCCACATTCTGAGCACGTTAATCTATAAACTCCTGATCCCAAGTAATGATGGTTTCCCTGATTAACTTTACCATGATTAAAAAATATACTTTGGTTTTGTATTAGTTGTTCTGAAGGCTATGTTCATATCATCTTTTTTGAACATATTTGTAATTTGGTGAATCATCAGGTTATTATACGTAAATGTGGCATATTTGGCTTTTTTTTGTTCCGTCTGGTGTCTGGTTGGTTGACCATCTGAACTTTAAATCCATTCAATTTGGCTAAACTCCTTATGTAGTTTAATTCTCTTATTTACTAGAGGAGGAGGGCCGAAGGGGTAGTATGAGGTCCTGTGGGTTCACTTCTTGCTGGTGGAAGTGTACTAATAAAACACAGGAAATGCCATTTATTCTTACCAAGCCTGATACATGCATGTCAACGCCGTGGCCCCTGGGCAACGGGTACACCGCGTGTACACGGCTAAGTCATGTAAGGGTGAAAAAGCGAGTTCCCGACGCTTCAAAATGGGGACCCACCAGCTAAGGGAGACAACCCCGAAAAAAAAAACATCGGCCCTCCAGGATTGCTGGGGGTTGGTGTTGGGCTGACAACCCAATCTGTAAAAAAAACTCTCGTTATGAAATCTGAAGAAGAAATAGCCGGCCTGACCTTTATACGACAACCTCGCAAACGTGTAAAGGACTTGAGAATTGGTTCGTGGAATGTTTGAACTCTTTACCAAGCTGGAAACCTCAGAAAGTTGCTCGATCAGCTGGATGAGTATAGACTAGATATTACTGCTATTCAAGAAGTGAGATGGATTGGTGAAGGAGTGATACAGAGGAAAAATCACATGGTATTCTATAGTTGCCACATGAAGGATCACATGTTTGGTACTGGTTTTATTGTCAATAAGCAGATAAAACACCTTATCATGGAATTTCGGGCAAAATCGCATAGATTGTGCAGACTTAGAATTAGAGGGAAGTTCTTCAATTACAGCCTTATCTGTGCACATTCTCCAACTGAAGAGAAGAGCGACGAAGATGATTCATTTTATGATGAATTGGATGAAATTTATAATGAGTGCCAAAGAGCAGACTGTAAAATAATCTTCAGTGATTTGAATGCGAAGATAGGAAAGGAAGACTAATACAGACCCTGTATTGGAAAATATAGCTTGCATGATATTTCTAATGATAATGGAATCAGGCTTATACATTTTGCATCCTCGAGAAATATGGTAGTGGGAAGTACAACTTTTAATCAAAAGGACATACATAAAATGACATGGAAGTCTCCAGATGAAAGTACTTTTATTAACCAAATTGACCACCTCCTAATAGATGCAAGACACTTCTCTAACTTGATGGATGTTAGAAGTTGTAGGGGGGCCAATATTGACTCGGACCACTACCTTGTGTTAACAGCTATTAGAAGCCGAATATCTAATGCAAGAAAGTTCAACAGTGCTCGGCTGAAAGAGCCCGAAACTGCTCTCAGATATGCTAGCTTGCTTAATGAGGCCCTGACCGATATGCCTAATAGTGAGAGTATTGATGAAATCTAGAAGAATGTTAAAGAAGCACTGTCAAAAACTGCAAATGAAGTTTTAGGAAGGGAAGAGAAAGTCTGGCACAACGATTGGTTTGATGAAGAGTGTGCACGAGCAACAACCTTAAAAAATGAAGCATACAAGAGAATGCAACAGAGGAACCACACCCGAAAAGCTGTGGAAGAGGATAGAACTTCCAGAAGAGAAGAAAGGAGATTGCACAAGAAGAAAAAGAGACAGTAAGAGAGGAAAGAATTAAAAGAAATGGAATGGTTGAAAGGGATGAATGATGTGATAGCTTTCTATCAGAAGTTAAATAAAAGTCGTAAGGATTTCCAGCCTAGAACAAGTTTGTGTAAAGATAAAGATGGTATAATACTGGGCAGTGAGGAAGCAATACTAGAAAGATGGACCCAATATTTTGACGAACTGTTGAATGAAAGTCCAGGTGATAACCAAGTAACCTTACCTCCTGTAAATACAAGAAAACCAGACATAGAAGTACCGATACCTAGAGGAAGTTAGCTTGGCATTAAGAAGTTAAAGAATAACAAAGCCCCGGGAATGGATTTAATACAATCAGAGCTTGTAAAAAATGCTGGAAAAGAATTTGTTAAACACTTTCACAAACTAGTGGCCAAGATATGGGTAGCTGAAACAATCCCTGATGAATGGAACGTAGGTATCATCTGCCCGATACATAAGGTGATATCATGATGTGTTCTAACTATAGAGGTATCTGCTCATTATCCATTGCTTATAAAATATTTTCCAATATTCTCTTTAGCAGATTGGTGCCTTACGTGGAAAATGCGGTTGGTGACTATCAGTGCGGATTTCGCCAAGGAAGATCTACTATTGATCAGATCTTCACAATTCGCCAGATACTCGAAAAATGTAAAGAATTTGGAATTGATACACACCATCTCTTCGTTGACTTCAGATCAGCCTATGACAGCATTGATAGAAGTAACCTCTATGTAGCAATGGAGGAGTTTGAGATACCTAAGATATTGATCGCCCTTTTGAAAGCTACCATGGAAAGTACTCGGAATCAAATTAAGATCCAAAATCTGTTTTCAAGTGCTGTAACGACCAAGAACGGAGTTAGGCAAGGAGATTCATTATCATGCCTTGTGTTCAATATAGCTCTGGAGAAAGTTGTTAGAGATGCAAGTATCAACACAAGGGGAACCATCTTATATAAATCAGTTCAAATTTTGGCATATGCCGATGATATTGATTTAATCGCAAGAACACCAAGAGCATTGAAAGAAGCTTTCATAAGCCTCGAAAAAGCAGCAAGAAAGATGAATTTACAGATTAATGGAGGGAAAACTAAGTATATGCCCGTAACCAAGAAAGACTACCTGAGTGGGTCTACATTCTTAGAAATTGGCTCGTATAAGTTTGATGTTGTGCATAGCTCTACCTACCTTGGATCAGAAGTTAATTCCAAGAACAATGTTAGTTCTGAAATCCAAAAACGTATACTGTCTGCTAACAAGTGCTATCATGGCCTCAGAAAACATCTGAAGTCTAAGTTGCTGTTTAGGAAAACTAAAGTCCTGATGTATAAAGTTTTAGTAAAGCCTGTATTAACATATGGTGCTGAGACCTGGACACTCTCAAAATCTGATGAAAGACAGCTCAGTATATTTGAAAGAAGGATTTTGAGGCAAATTTTTGGGCCAGTGGAAGAAAACGGTGTCTGGAGAAGAAGATATAATCATGAATTGTATAATTTATATAACGAACCAAACATTGTTAACTGTATAAAGATCAGAAGGTTGGAGTGGGCAGGACATGTGTTGCGTGCTAATGACAGAATGATAAAGAAGATATTTAACGCAGTGCCAGAAGGAATCGGGAAAGTTGGCAGACCAAAGTTAAGGTGGGAAGAAGGAGTGAGAGAGGATGTAAAGATAATTGGAGTCAAGAATTGGAGGAGCTCTGCACTTAACAGGAAAGAATGGGGAAAACTTCTTCAGAAGGTCAAGGCCCACAAAGGGCTGTCATGCCAGTGATGATGATGATGATGATGATTTACTAGAGGAGAGTGGAATTCTCAAGGCTCTATGAATCAAACTGTGGATAGATACCTGTTTTTGTGAACTGAGGTGCAATGACGAATTGTTTATGGTTATTGGAGCCTGTGTAGGTTTCTTATATATATGAAATTCAAAAGTGTTATTTAATCCTTTAACTGTTATGTCTAAAAAATTCAAAGATTTATTAGATTCGTCTTCTTTAGTAAATTTCAAGTTGGTGTCAATCCTATTTAAACTTCCTATCTTCATGAATTCATTCACCTCCAACATGCTGAGGCTGCTGTCGTCATCATCATCATCATCATCATTTCTTCGCTCCAGCAAGCTTGGTGCGGTTGTGTACGAGCCTCCTCCAGTTTGTTCTATCCATCCACAGATGCTGCTGATATATGCAACACCAATTCACATCTCGAATTTCAAGGTCCTTCATTATCTGTTTTTCCCAAACTGAGGCCACTGTGTTTGGAAATATTATTGTAAATGTAAATCATGTAAATGATTTCGACAGTTTCTTTTATGGGAATATTAGGGTACATATTGACTAAATCGAATGAGTACATTACTTGATTGGGTTTCAAGGCAAACTTATTTAGGATGTCGCAAAAATTGATAAGAGTTCTTCAGAGATTGTTTATCATTAAGAATGTAGTGGATTTTTTAAAAAATAGGAAAGTGTGGATGTATTTAGATACCTTATAAGTTGGACTATTATAACAATAATAGGGCAGATTGGAATATCTTTTTTATGTACTTTAGGTAAGGCCCTCACTAATGGTATGTTAGGATTCATATTGATGAGTTATTGATGGTCCTGTTCATTAACCCACTAGTGCATAGCGTCCAAAAAATCGAACGTCGGAAAAAAGTAAAATGTGTGATATTTATGCATGGTTTTAGGCCCGCGATACTTCCAGAAAGGCTGTAGCTAACAATAACCAAGAATACATCATTCTTCATTCTTGCCATTCATTGTTGAATCACACTTATTGTGAGCATGGCGGCAAGACACTACAGAGTTGTGAGCAACAGGCAAGATTTTTATTTATAATTTAACAAATATTTCCAATAATTGTATACTTTGGGATGGATCATATTGTTGACACTCCTATGAATCTACTAACACACAAAGATGTCAATTCTGTCTCATTATTGATGTGACAGAGACTTATAAATGTAGTTGTCCTGAAAATCGGATGCTATGCACAGGGAGTTCTACTGTATCAGACACTTGTATTCCATTACTAGTTTGATGGTGAGTGAAATATTGGAAATTTTGGAGGAAGAACCGACATTTGGAGAGGAGCAGCACGTCAAACCTAATGATGGATGTGAAACAGTTGATGATAATGACAGATGAGTATGAGGGTAATTTAAATTACCCGGTTAGAAACCTACTTCTCGGTGAATGTGAAGAGCAAATTGCTTCAGCAGAATATGAAAAAGGGTAGGCTAGGTCCTGTAGTAGTCAAAATATAACTGAAAGTTCTATAGATGGAACTGAAAAACCAGAAAACCGTGCGAAAGGAAGCTGTCTTATGAAAATAGTCATGCATAAGATTGGGGCAGTACCTCTGTTTCCAATATCCCTGTTAGAAAATTCAAAAGCGTTAGTAGGTCGAATTGTAACACACAGTAAGCAACGCCAAAGTGGACAGCATCAAAATCTACATCTCATTTAGTGACTGTATTCCTGTTTCCTCCTCCTCTCCCTCTCTCCAACCTCCCCCCACCCCCCAACATACACACATCAGATGATGCACAAAATTGTGAAATTCTGCCAGAATTCTCTTCCTGCCAGTGGCTACGGGATATCTTTCCACCTTTCCAAGTGAATACAGCAATATAAGATGATAGGTTAAAATCGCTGACCTGGCAGGGAATCGAACCCTACACACCATTTAGTCAGGGAGCCGGACGGTGGGAAGATGTACTGTATTGGTGGATTGAACTTTTGGGATTTCTTTAGAAGAAATTTTGCCTTTGGTATGCACAGAAACTACAGGTCCTTGTGGAGAAGCTTATGAATTTACTTGTTCAGGACAAATATTTCAGGTTCGCTACAGAAATCATAATGTATATCACGCTGATTTCTTTAGAAGAAATTTTGCCTTAGGTATGCACAGAAACTACAGGTCCTTGTGGAGAAGCTAATGTTGATTGGTAGGAAATGTGGCCTGAAAATTAATAGAAGATAGACAAAGGTGGTGATTGTTGACAGACAGAAAGGGTACCAACGCAGGTCATCTAGAAATTTGTCTACTTGGATTTCTAATACAGGAGGATATTCTGATGAAATCAAGAGAACCCTGGCCAGGGCAGCCACACACAGCTTCTGTTGGTAACTGGTGTACTCTTCTAATTGATGGTCTATTAACAACCTAGTCCTACCACAGCCTTCCTGCTTTGTATGAAACACTCTTGCTGGCCTCTTCTGTTTCCTTAAACCTTTTCATGATTAACATTTCATCAACATCAAGGTACTTTATTAAATTGCACTAGGGTAAGTGACTATCTATTCTCCATGGAATAACACTCACAATGTTGTCACCAAAGAAGCCTTACACAGTCTTGTTAGCAGAGAAGCCTTACAGTGAAAATGTCATTAAACTAATTTGACTCCATTGTCTGAAAAGCAACTTTCATTAAACAAGTTTGTGTGATGCGTCAGTTTCTTTGAATGCAAGACATTGTGGTTCGGATCCACTGATTGTTTTAAATTCATATCCATCCATTCATTTTTCTTCCTCACGGTTTGAATTCTGGTCATTGGAGGATTTTGGACTTTTGTCATTCCATTTAGTCTCATTTCGTACCATTAGGGGCTGATGACCTAGATGTTAGGCCCCTTTAAACAACAAGCATCATCGTCATCAATCATCAGTTTGTGTGATGAGCAGTTTGCTTCCTTATTAGATGAGCAATAATTGAAGTCTGCCAACTTACAATCACCATAATGTGAATAGAACACACAGGAGGGTACACGCATGCAAATACACTAGCGTCCCCAGAGCAAAGGTATAGAATGTCAAGAAACGGAAAGGATTTGGAAAGCGAACAACCAAATATGTGGAAGTATTGTACAATTGTAGCAGCAGTGTCCAGACCCCTTTCGATAGGACAGAATGGTTTCAAAATGGAACCATGACGAATATAAGAACCAAGTGTGATTACTCAACTGTTATAGCGTGGTAGTTTGTGGACCCGCCACTGGGAGCACTGTAAACGTCGGAATCCAACACGTGCTTCAGTAGACCGGCAAACCATGTGTTGGAAAGTGCGGGAGATGTTGTGCGAGATATTTCAAGTCAACAAGTTGAATTTCCTTTGCTTTCAGTTCCTAAACTCAGTTCATTGTGTGTTGTGCACTTAAAGCATGTGTGTTAGTGGTCTGATTAAATTAATAGTTCAACATGCCGTACTGTTTTGTGCCTGGCTGTAAGTCAGGCTATGGTAGAATAGTTAATGGTATAAAATTCTTTTCACCACCTGAATTTGATAGCGCAGTTCGAAACTCTTCGATTGAGAAGTGTTTAGTGTACCATTTGGCTGGGTACGTTGTTAAGCACTCTTCTAAATTTATTAAGTGTTCGTCCTGTGCCCATTCTCTACGTGATAATAATCATAGTACATTTTCAGTTCTCTCCGAAATAAAAGACTACGGTTCAAGCAATAATGAAGTGTGACATTCTTTTCCAGGCCGAGAAAGTAATTAGTGAAAAACTGAACTCAAAATCGATGTGGAGCGAAATATTTTTTGATTGTATCGATTCTATAGACAAAATTTCAGTTGATCCTTCAGGTGCTGGCTGTTGTCTTCAACATATGGATATAATCCCCAGACTTGTTTATCATTATCTGAAATGCAGATTTTTCTTCAGAGTGAAGGAAATCCGGCGAGATTTACAATCTCGAACATCCGCCAAATCTTCACGCAAGCTTTCGAAAGTCCAGTAACCGACAAACTGAGATGGTAAGTAGAGTATTACCTTTAAATAGTTCATGGGTGCTTTTTAATATGCTATGTATACGTATATATACACTCGAGTAACTTGTGCTTTTCGCAACATGTGATGAAAGTCGTAGCTCTTATTTCCGTGTGTGATATTTTTCCATTGTTCTCTGCCGTGGCATTTTAATTGTAATCTCTCATTTTTTTCATAAAAGACAGTGTATATACTTATCAGTTACGGAGTAATACGTTTCCTGTGTCAACATTCCTAAGAACAGCTGATAGGTATTGTGGAGCCAACAAACTAGCGCTGCCTGGCGGGGCGCGCCTGAACTCGATGAGTCATCACACTTGGTTCTTATATTCGTCATGATGGAACTGGACCAAGAGAGGGAAATGTGCTGTTGGCATTGTTGCTCATAACAGTAATTGATGTAATTGTGAAGGAAACAAAGGAAAAATATGAGGAAAGGAAATTGAAGATTACATTGTGGTGTGGGGAGCAAATTAAGATTTTGTACACCGTCAAATGGACATGAATATTGTAAAGGAACAAACAAGTGCCAAATCAAGTCATATATATAGAGGAACAAGAAAAGGAACACACAATAGGACAAACATGGTGCCAGGTCAATGTGGGAGGAGGGTGGATAGAAAGAGGAGCCAAGGACGAACAAAAGGACTAGGACAGTTTCCACATGTTCACAAACTGCCATCTTCAAATAGATAGGCTCTCTCTTCATCAATCCCAGATCTTCTACACCCATCTCTTCACAGTCCCTGACACACTCATTCCTGATGGTGTGAAGAGATGGATGTAAAATTGGGATTGGTTAAGAGAGAGCCTATTTGAAGCTTGATGAAGCTAGGAAGCAAATGAGTTCATCGCCGCATTGTCAACTTGAAAGGAACCCTGGTACATGCTGTTAATAACTGATAAGGGAAACATTAGGGTGTCTTAAGTCTATTTCTTCTGTTTGAAGTAAACACCTATTATCCATATTTCAACAGTAATTTTTGTTGATTATTTATTACCAGGTTTTCTTTGTCAAACAAAGCTCTGTAGATCTTCAGAAGTAGCCTACACAGTGGCCCCCACTGTATTGTCTTGGTAGGTGTGCTAGTTACCAACTGATCAGCCCTAATTGGCTCACTGGGGTGAAAACCTGGCAACCAGGAATGAGTCAGCTGGAAAATTTATAATGTCCATTTATATTGGAATTATGAATTTACTTGCTTAGGACGAATATTTCAGGTTCCCTATGGAAATCATAACATATATCACACGACGATTGTTCCTTGGCTTGACTCCATAGAAAGTCAGCCACTCAGTCAGCATGTGGCCGCTCCGCACATTGGGACTACTCAACACAAACAAACTGTTCCACATATCGATTCCAAGGCAGTCTACAGGCCACAATAGTACATCCACAGTTCTTTTGGGTGGTGCACAGGTAGTACTGTGCTCAGTACATGAGGATAGTCTGACTACAACCAGCATTACTGCCTTCCAGCTCCAGTCACTAAATGTTGGTACACATGCAGAACTCCACTCAGCACGAGACTATACTCTGATTCTGGTGGGACACTGATGACAGCAAGCACTACTGCAGTCACAGTCCAACTACCGACGGACTGTATGCTGCTAGCCTCCTTTTTTTTATATCCTCTTATAGTTGGTGTGGCTAGGGAGGAAAGGGTCTCCTTTCCAGAAGGCCCACAGGGAAGCCAGACGCAAGCACATTACAAGGAGAGGCCAACTGGGAGGTGTCCAGTCTGACTCACTGATCCCTTCCAGGAAGTATCTAAGGGGGCTCTGACAGGGCTGACAACTAACAATATCCATGCCAATTCCAGTTAGGTATTTGTTTGTATTCATTCACTTTCTTGTGAATAACACACTATCCTGCAATAATTTTATACTCAGTATACCAAATGGCCATAATATGTGTATGATGATAAACTTTACATTTTGTAAAATTTGTGTTGACCGAGAAATCTCAGATGTCATTGTGTAGAAGTAGGCTTTAGTTCTTAAGAAATAAATGAAGAACTACATTATTTTCTGAGAGAGAAAATTGAACCTATACTCTAGGTGTAATCCTGAAGATATCCAGTAATTTCTCCATCTTTCTTTCAGGTGCTGGTGTGTGTGATAGATCTCATCTATCCTCCTAAGCCTCACTCAGTCCAGTCTCCTGCAACAGCGTCATCTGAGAAGGATGGGGGTATTGAAGACAGTACCAAAGATAAAAATGAATTGGTAAGATAATTGCTTTTAATGATTACTACAGTACATTTATAGACACTTTGATCTAATGTATGAGATACTGGAAATCTGGCATCCTTACTGCAAAATTTGAAATTGTTTAAAAATTAAAAATGAAAAGGACCTCCAATTTTGTCCTCTACCTCTTATAATTGGATTATTTGCAGCTGGATTAAAAAAAAAGAAGTTTCCAGTCTTGCTCTGGTGCTACATTGAAGCGTTTTAAAAAAATCGTATTTTGGTCATGTATGGTTTCCACTTGAGTAGATGTTCTGTAATACTCGCACTTCCCCATCCAGTTTTACATGGTTTTAAAATCATATGTACCTGAATTGCTCGATTGCAAAAACAAAGTTTGTTTCAAATATGACCAGGCAATGGAATTACTCTGCATCATCTAAAATTCGTAATCATCTGATATTACAAGAATTCTTAACCTACACGTATGCTATCATATTTGGTTCGGTAAGGGGGGAGGAGGTGACAACACATCAGATATTGCACCATTTGTATAATTAATACTCCTGTATACAGGGTATAAATTGAATTTTGGGGTATTCTGGAGAACATCTAGCAGTACTTGACACTGGGTGGCAATGTAGAAAGATGGTAGCAGTGCTTGAGTTAACATTGTTGAACAGCAGAACATGTGTCTGAGAGACCCAACTGTGTTGCGATGAGGATGATGATGATGATTATTATTATTATTATTATTATTATTATTATTATTATTATTATTATGATGGACCGGTTTCATGATTGTGTTAGAGCTTTGCTACTTGTAAAATTACGATGAGAATACCTTGTGTGAATAACTGGCAATGAAGTAGAATACTTTTGAACGTACGTTATCAAAATTATGCATCTACATGTAGATTTTTGTGGAGTAGAACATGAAATTGCTGAACTTTGACATACTTTTATAACAATGCAACTTGCAAAAAAAAAAAATTTAAAAAAAGTAAAGGGTCCTTCCACATATTGGGCTTCCTTGGAGTGACATGAGGTAGCCTGCGAGTCGCTTCCAACCAATCTAATGAAACTTGTACGGGGATACCTTGAGGAGACCAGTGGCTAACATGCATCTTTCTATTATTGTACCAATTGTTTCGATACTGCAGAAAAACTTCAAGACGTTTCTGCATGGGACAAGAAAAAAGAACGTATTAACACTAGAACCACGGCGATCTGTATAACCCGTAGAACCATGGCTGGGTCACTTACGACCCACCTCTTTTTCTTGTGATGATTAATGAATGAATGGCGATTTGGTAACTCAAGAATATAACGGTGCATGTGCTATATAATTTGTTTGAAGTTTAGAATATTAAGAATACAAATAAGGAACATTTAGACAATTGTGTAGCTTAACAGGCAAATGTCAATGATGTACATTATGCTACAAATAGTTTCCTTGCATGAATGGCATTTCACACGGCACACGTTGAGCACACGTAATACTCCTTGGTTGTACACTTGCTGCAAATATTTTTTTTTTCAGGAATGGCACTTCACAAATGATTTGTTTCCTTTGCAGTTGGACACTACCTGACAACACGTGCGCTTTTCCTGTCTTTCAGGAATCTCACCTGGAATAATGGTGCGTGCATTCACAATCCTAGTTGCTGCATATTTCGCGGCTAGCTCTTCACCTAGCTGCAGAATGATGCCTCTGCATTTCAGTTTCTTTTCGTTCAGTGCATTCCTTCCAAATCCAGCAAGTTATAGAACGTATGAACTGGCCAGCGCCTGGATGGTGCCTTAGTTGAGTATTTGCGAGCCATTTGATCGACCACATCTACTCCATATTTTGTGCCGTTGTAAAATGTGACTGTGTCTGGCTTCTTCCTTTTGTTACCAGGCTCTATTTTCACATCAGGGTGCATAGTGCTAAGAATGAGAACATTTTTGTTGCTGTTTCCCTGATAGATTGTCAATGACGTATCATGTTTTTCAGCAGCACTGTGCTTTAGATTTTTTGCCTTTTCACACATACTGGTACTTCCCTGTGAGCCTTGTTCAAGATACCAACAAGACTTGTTGCATTTGATTTCAATGTTTCGGAGAGAGATAAGGAGATAAAAATATTGTCACGTGTGACATTTCTTCCCTTCTTCATATGAGGATCCATCAACTCCTTTGCTATGAAATCACCACGGCGCTCGTTATTTGGCCTAGCATAATCTTTTCCGAGATACGGGAAAGCGTTCACGACATATTTAGAGTCTTTGTCTACTGCCATCCAACACTTCTACCCATACTTGTCTGTTTCAAGACCATAAACTGCATAAATTTACAGCGGCAGTTAGAAGGGAAGAGCTGCTCGTCAGCAGTTACATATGCTCCAGGTATATAGCTACATTGGGCATTTGCAATAAAGGCGTACCAGATTTCTGATACCAATACAAATTTGTCTTCTTTTAGTATTTCTGACCGTGTAGATTTAACGTCAAATCTCAAGAAACGCATTATTTCTCTGAATCTATCATGAGCCATTGTTGATTTTTACAATAGCTATCTGGAGGTACAACTTCTGTACTTGCTGGAAGCTGAATCAGGCTCTCAACACAAAACCTGCCTTGTTTTATTAATGGCGCATTCTTTCTGTTGTCGTCAAATTGTACAATTCCTTGACCATTAGCGATGGCCTCCTCTCTCGAAGAAGGAACAGAATAGTGCTCCCGGCGACTGCGAGAAGTCCTTGGCATTGCAAGACCTGATTAGATACAAAGATAAAGTTTGTCTTAGTTTTTCCACCCGAAAATAATGTTTACAGCAAGTAAAAATGCACCGAGCTGTATAAACCCAACAGCCCGAACATAAATATCACAGTGATAAAGAAACTGTAAATTAAATACTTTTAGGCCTGAAATTTGCAAAGTATCCAAAGTATAGTCCATAAATTATGAAACGAAAGTTTAGAAATGTATACCTGATCTATCAGGATTTGCTACAGCTTCAAATGGCATGACATCATCTTTTGATGAGGAATCTGAAGGTACGAGCTGTGATCCTTCATCAGACGAAAAATCCAAGGGTTCCCTTTCAGATTCCTCATCGGAAATGTCATTTATCGCATCAATAATATTTTTTTCAGCAGTAAGTCGTGGACATGCGGCCATTGTCAACTATTCACGCACTATTTATACACCAATACTGCAAAACTAACAACCAATTGCACAGCAAAGCATGAGTAGTGTCCTCACTGCACGATTGTTCAGATGTAACTAAGCGGTTTCGTTCCTCGCCCTTCCTCCGTGGCCAATGCGATGTTGCCAGCTTGGGCACATTATATATGCTTGGAGAATCCCAGTGACACATAGACTAAAAGTATAAGAAACTAAATTGAAGAACAAATATTAACACGACGGGTCAAATCTGACCCAGCCGCGGTTCTAGTGTTAAGCGAGAAAGTGTACTACTGAATATACGGATAAAAACTCTTCAATGGGGATATGGAAACACTAGATACGATTTTTCCGACATGGGATTATACGTTGTGTATCCATGGATACAGTGAAAATTATGTCTAAAATATCTGAAGTTGAGAGGAAAATATTGAAAGGTGTGAAAAAATACAAGAAAACAAATATGAAAACCTTTTCTGCTGGGACTTATAATAAAATAACAAGTGTACTGAAAGGTGTAATAAACACCAGACAACACATATAAAAACCTGTGCACCAGGGCCAATAAAAATATCGGAAATATTATTGCAGATCACATCATTTCTAAAACAAGGCCGCCATTTTAAAGTTGACAAAACTTTGACCAACTCATGTGATCAAGACGAAACTCGAAGGTGTGAGTTCAACATTCACGACCTCTGTGCGCTTAAAGATATGGACGCCGGTCACCTTTCTGATGGATTTTAATTTTGTGGTGGTGGTGTTGTTGTTTGAGTCATCAGTCCATAGACTGATTTGATACAGCGCTCAATGCCACCCTATCCTGTGCTAACCTTTTCATTTCTACATAACTACTACATCCTACAACTGCTCTATTCTGCTTGTCATATTTGTATCTTCGTCTACCGTTCTTACCACCTACACTTCCCTCAAAAACCAACTCTACAAGTCCTGGGTGTCTTAAGATGTGCCCTATCATTCTATCTCTTCTTCTGGTCAAATTTAGCCAAATCGGTCTCCTCTCACCAATTTGATTCAGTATCTCTTCTTTCGTGATTCTATCTACCCATCTCACCTTCAGCATTCTTTTGTAACACCACATTTCAAAAGCTTCTATTCTCTTTCTTTCTGAGCTAGTTATCATCCATGTTTCACTTCCATACAATGCCACGCTCCAGACAAAAGTCTTCAAAAACATCTAATTCATATATCAATGTTAGAGGTGAACAAGTTACAATATTCATCTACTTCCTTTAAGACTTTATTTCCTAATCTAATATTTCTTGCGTCACCTGACTTTGTTCGACCACACTCCATTAATTTTGTCTTGGACTTATTTATTTTCGTCTTGTATTCCTCCTCCAAGACTCCATACCATTCAGCAGTTTCTCCAGATCTTTTTCATAGTCAGATAAAATAACAGTATCATTGGCAAATCTCAGGGTTTTGATTTCCTCTCCTTAGACTTTGATTCCCTTTCCAAATTACTCTTTGATTTCCTTTATCGCTTGTTCTGTGTAAACATTGAAAAGGAGAGGGGACAAACTGCAGCCTTGCCTCACTTCTTTCTGGATTGCTGCCTCTTTTTCAGAGCCCTTGATTCTTATCACTGGAGACGGATTTTTGTATAGATTATAGATAATTCTCCTTTCTCAGTATCTGATCCGATCACCTTCAGAATCTCAAAACAGCTTGGTCCAATCAAAATTATCAAATGCCTTTTCTAGATCTATGAAAGCCATGTACGTCAGCTTGTCTTTCTCAATTCGGTCCTCTAAGATCAGATGTAAATTCAGGATTGCTTCAGTGTTCCCACATTTCTTCTGAAGCCAAATTGATCTTCTCCCAACTCAGTTTCAACTTGTCTTTCCACTCTTCTGTAAATAATAAGTGTTAAAATTTTGCAGGCAGGAAATACTAAACTAATGGTGCAGTAGTTTTCACACTTGTCAGCACCGGCTTTCTTGGGAGTAGGTATTACAACATTCTGCTGAAAATCAAATAACACTTCTGTATCATACCTCTTACACACTGAGCGGAATAACCTCTCCATGGTGGTTTCTCTTAAGGCAGTCAGTAATTCTGAGGGTATGTCTTAAATTCCTGGTGCCTTATCCCTACTTAGGTCTCTCAAAGCTCTGTCGAATTCTGACCTTAAAGTTGGGTCTCCCATGTCATCAGCATCAACAGCCTGTTCTTGTTCCAGAACCCTATCATCTACTTCTTTACATGATACAGCTGTTGGATATGTTCCTGTCATCTCTCTGACTTGTCTTCTTTCTCTGGAAGTAGTTTTCTATCTGAGCTTTTAATATTCAGACACCTAGTTTTCCTTTCCCCAAAGGTTTCCTTGGTTTTCCTGTATGCAGCATCTACCTTTCCTAGGACCATACAACCTTCAACATCCTTGCACTTCTTTCAGCCATTCTTCCTTAGCTGTCCTGCACTTCCAATCTACTTAATTCTTTATTCGCCTGTATTCTTTTCTGCCTTCCTCATTTTTTGCATTCTTGTACTTTCATCATTCGTCAGTCAGGTCTAGTATCTCTTGAGTTATCCACTGTTTCTTAGTTTATCTTTCCTTTCATCCTAACTTTTCTTCAGCAGCCTTAGTGATCTCATTCTGTATGACTGTCCATTCTTCCTCTACTGTGTGTCCTTCAGCCTTTTCATTTAGTCCTCGTTACATGTTCCTTAAAACAATCCCTCGCACTCTTTTCTTTCAACTTGTCTAGATCCTATCTCTTTGCATTACTTCCTTTCTTCAATTTCACATGGCATTTCATGACCAACAGGTTGTGGTCAGAGTCTACATCTGCTCCTGGGAAAGTCTTGCAATCCAACACCTGGTTTCTGAATCTCTGCCTAATAATCATAATGAAGTCTATTTGATACCTTCCACCAAGCTCGATAGCTGCAATCACTTAAGTGCGGCCAGTATCCAGTAATCGGGGGATAGTGGGTTCGAGCCCCACTGTCGGCAGCCCTGAGAAGATGGTTTTCCGTGGTTTCCCATTTTCACACCAGGCAAACGCCGGGGCTGTACCTTAATTAAGGCCACGGCCGCTTCCTTCCACTTCCTAGGCATTTCCTATCCCATCGTTGCCATAAGACCCATCTGTGTTGGTGCGACGTAAAGCAAAATAGCAATAAATAAAAATTGATGCCTTCCAGTGTCTCCAGGTCTCGTCCATGTATACAGCCGTCGTTTGTGGTGTTTGAACCAAGTGTTAGCAAGGACTAATTTATGATCGGTGCAGAATTCAACCAGCCGGCTTCCTCTTTCATTCCTTTGTCCCAATCCGAATTCTCCTACTGTATTACCTTCTCTTCCTTGGCCTACCGCTGCATTCCAGTCTCCCATTACAATTAGATTTTCATTGCCTTTGGCATATTGCATTATATTGTCTATCTCTTCATGTATTATTTCGATTTCATCATCTGCTGAACTAGTAGGCATATAGACCTGCATTATTGCGGTGGGCATTGGCTTGGTGTATGCTGGTTGTAGTAGCTTCCCCTATTTTCTTATTCGTTATTAAACCAGCTCCTGCATTTCCCCTGTTCGATTTTGTGTTGATAATTCTGTAGTTGCCTGACCAAAAATCCTGTTCTTCCTGCCAGCGTGCTTTACTTATACCAACTACATCTAACTTATCCATCTCCCTTTTCAGATTCTGTAACCTACCACAACGATTCAAACTTCTAACATTCCATGCTCCGACTCACAGAATGTCAGTATCCATCTTCCTGATGATTGCCCCCTCTCGTGTAGTCCCTACCCGGAGATCCAAATGGTGGACTATTTTACCTCCGGAATATTTTACCCGGGAGGAAGCCTTCATCAGCACATCATTCATACAGGGAGAGCTGCATGTCCTTGGGAGGTAGTTACGGCTGTAGTTTCCTGTTGCTTTCAGCCGTGTAGCAGTGTCAACATGGCTGACATGTTATGCTTAAAGTAAATACAAAATTTTTATATTCCACCTTCTCAATACTAAAAAATCATTTGATGTTTTTACAAAACATTACAATGATATTAATATAAATATCATATTAATATCATAAAAATTTTGTATTTACTTTAAGCATAGTCTCAACTCAATACAGAACCTAACAATGAAGTTTATTACTTTGAATAAGACATGTTAAGTAATATTACAAGACCATATCAGTCAGTCCTCTAGACTGCCACCCTTCTAACTTCCGAAAGACTGCTACCCCCCTTTCGATGAACCATTCGTTAGTCTGGTCTCTCAACAGGTGCCCATCCGATATGGTTGCACCCACAGTTCACAGTCTTCATTGGGAGACACAGCCCTCCCCACTGCGGCAAGGTCGTATGGTTCCCAGGGGAGGAGTTAGTAAGGAATTTCTCGACTTTGTATCCATAACTAGGCTATCACAAGATAAGTATGCACCACGCTAGTCGTTTTCACACGATTATGTTCCAAATCCGGATATAGGCTGCCATATCATGCGATAAATATTTGCTACACTTAACTATACCACTCAACACAAGATAAATATTTAACTTCTGAAATACAAGTACAAACAGGCTCACTGTTTTTCAGTAATCTCGCTGCTAACCGGCAAGTGAAACTGAACGTTCCTGAGGCTAATGTGTTGCTCCCCTAAGGTGCAACTTATCCTGTGAAGTTCAGGAATTCAAAGCCTTTTCCCATAATCATGCAACTGTGGCGACAGCTCTTACCAGAGTTGGAGATCACATTTCTTTCACAAGGGATGACAACATTTTCGGGGCTAGGAAAAGTTTGATCATACTAAGCGGTAATAGTGAAAATTCGTGATGCGATAAGAGAGTTATTTTTATATAGATTTAATATGATGAGAATTGGGACTTCGAATTTACGACATGCTAAGCGGGAAAACGTGTTAATGAGGAACACACTAAGAAGGTTACACTGTATTTACAACTTGCTTTTGCTTTGAGATACGTTCCTACGATAATGACTGATCGAGAATTAAACATAAAATTTGTGGAAGAGATTGTGAAACACCCAGTTCTCTAAAATTTCAAGCTACCTGAGTAAGCAATGAATAGTTTGCAGTTTAAATTTCTTTTGGTAGATGGACGGACCCCAAATCTTTCCATTCTACATCATGATAGTATTATAATACCTCTTCCTTATAATTTTAATCACTTGTGGACATTATCACAAAAATATAGAAGGGGACAATAAAATATAATAATAATAATAATAGTAATAATAATAATAATAATAATGTTATTGGTTTTACGTTCCACCAACTACATTGGTGGTTTTTAGATACTCTGAAGTGCCGGAATTTTGTTCTGCAGTTCTTTAACACTAGAATGGTTGAGAATCTTGCATTCCTAGATCAGCGGTAAATGGTCGTTTTGACCCATCATAAGAAATGCTTGGAATCTTCAAGTTAGAACTCGATCAGAGATATATTTTCTTCACCGTGTTTCCACAAATGTAATTTACATGCAAAGACCTAACATTGGTGTATGGACCTTTTATATTACTGGTGGACACATGAATAATCACAAACAACAGTATCATGTTTCTCTAAGGAGTTTACACAAAATTATCCAATTGAATACCTTTTGTTAGTCAGCCATCCACATTGCAACAATTAAAAATGTTCAGAAATATTTTAAGAAAATTTAAAATGACTTGAACACATTTTGCACATGCAACTACATTTTGTACAAATTTTCCACACACTGCTTTGAGTAACTTGCTGGAGGCATAGCTAGACTTGTTGCCTTTACACAGACACACAATTCTTCCGCTGTATAGATAGACACGGTCCTACAGCCTCCTATTGTTGTTGCCCTTGCTCGTCCTATCTTCGCCAGCTGAAGGACGAACTACTACTGCTTTATCTTCCTACCTTTTACTTGCTTGTAAATGACCCGAGCATAGATAGCTGTTATGTCGGGGATATGTAGATACATGCATTGGCCACCCCGTACATGCAGTCTTGGTAGTATATTTGCAAGACATTTGGTCAACCACATATTGTGCCGTTGTAGAAAGATACAGTTTCTGGCTTTCCGTTCAATCTGTGCTTGTTGTTACTTGTGCGTGCCATGTGCTAAGAAGGAGGTTCTTGTTCTTCTTTGGTAGACTGTCAAGGTGCAAGGTGTTTTCCCAGTCTGTTGCAAGATGGTTGTAGAGTATAACTCAGACTTGGTCTTCTTCACCTCAGTAGAGATTTCACGACAAATGGGGTTGATTGTTCTCAGCACCTAAGGTTCCTTTGTTCCTTTTTGGCAAGTTGGAGAGATGTGAAGCTGTCTGTCATTATGTTTCTTGGTTTAGAAACTGCTCCGTGAGGCGAAACACGAGTTACTCTCCCGGTGGCTGCTTATCCGGACACGGTTGACCTTACCAAGGTGTAGAAAGGCATTGCAGATGTATTTTTTGGCTACATCTGCAGCAATCCAAAAGTTTAGTCCATACTTGTTGGGCTTGTTTGTCATAAATTGGGTAAATCTGCCCCTGATTTTGCTGGGAAGTAACTGTTCATCTACTGTTATATTTTTGCTTCGGCGGTAACAGTGAAGACAATTTTCCACAAATTTGTCCCAGATGTCAGAGACAAGAGTGAAATTGTTAGCTGGCAGGCACTCTATTTCTTGTAGAAACAGAGGAATCTGAGGAGCTCTCGAAATCTATCTCTTGACTTGTGTCCTTCATGAATTGCTGTCCACAAAAACATGACCATAGATAATCCAGACACACCTTTCGAACACAGAACACCCCAGGTATACGTGATGACAATCATAGCTTCTAACACCTTGAGCGGCATGGTCCAGTCTGTGTTCTTGAATTTTTTCTGGGCGTTTGATTCTGTGTGTCCTTTCATTGGATGAAATATTGATTCATCAGAGAGGAGACAAAAGGCAGTCTTCAACTCAGTGGTAAGCATGTGTAGAGATACCTCCCTACTCTTTCAGGACGTTCGCTGCATCCTGCCTTCCAGATGCAGAATCAAATCCCCTAGACCTCCCACTCAGTTCCATATTGAGTGACCATCTTCACTGATAAAACACCTAACTGAAAATGACATTTGAGGCAAGTTTGGAGGCAGATTAGCACTTTCAGCTTCTCCTGCTGGTAATTCATCCAGTTGTATTATGATCTTTGTCGTCACTAGTCTTGCTTGACTCGAGCAAAACATTATCTGAAACAGATAGTTCGCTTTCAGATTCAACATCTGAATTTTCTAGCAGTACGAGACACCTCATCAGTCGAAAGATGACCGTAGTACGACATGGATGTAAGAAAAACACTTTCTAAATGATGAGATGAATAGAATAAACCTGCTAAAAGAAACACCTATCTGATGGTATGAGCTCAACAATACTAATAATTTAGGTCTGGTACACACTAATGTGTGACAGTGCAAACTGCTCTGTTGTGATAAAGAATAGTACAGGTGTCAAAATGACCCCTTCTGCTGTCTACAGTATGTCATATCAAAGATCTATGAAAATGTAAATATTCTGCTGGGTATGATAAGTCACCGTAAAGAAGACAAAAATCTTTGAAAAGTAAAGATATTTGAAGAGAAACAATATAAGAGTGCGCACATTATTAAAGAGAAATTGAAGGCGGTTGTCATTTTGACCCCTTCCACTGTTTTATTAACGTGCCATGAATTCTACCAACATGGGGCTGACATGTGAACATCTTCAAATACCACCGGACTGAACCGGGATCGAACCCACCAGCTTGAGCTCAGAAGGCCAGCACTCTACCGCCTGAGCTGAACAATAAAAGAAACTGAATGAGAGATAACGTAGGAGTTACCACTTTTCCTGCTTGAAACATGATTGTCTTTATGAGTAGCTTCTTGTGCGGTGTGCTGGTCTTTTAATGGTATTCAACATAGCTGTTATTGCCAGGAGATCCTGTGGATAGTCTGGCTTCCTGTTTTCCCTGGGTTTGGTGTATTCAAGTGCTGAGTATTGTGCACCTGTTTGGATGAACAGTCATCATACAAGGCTTGTTGACACCCAGCTTAATACCACAATGCGCATCATATCTGGCGCAATCACATCTACACCAGTTCATTGACACTTCCACTGCTAACTGGTATAATGCCCCTGATCTACGCCGATCTAATGCCCTTATGAAGGAATTCCACAAGATCTCAAGAAATCCTAGTCTACCCGTGAATAGTGACCTTCCACTTCTGAATAGACTAAAATCATGCCATCCAACACTGTGTGATGCTGCTAACATGGGTGCTAAGGATTTTAAACCTCTTGAGTGGAAAAGTAGATGGGAAGCATCAATGGATGTGCGCCTTCATACCTTCTTCAGACTTTCCAGTGGATCCCACCTACCACGCAAGACCTGGACTGCCCTGAATAGAATCAGAAGAGGACATGGCCGGTGCAAAGCCGCTCTCCATAAGTGGTAAAAGCTACCTAATCCAGACTGTGACTGCAGAGCTCCACACCAGACTATTCGTCATATCGTCAGGGAATGTAAGATTCGAGCCTATCACGGTGATGAAGATGACTTCCTGCTAGTATCTCCAGATCCTGTACGTTGGATTGAAAAACTTGATATTCAATTGTGAAGCTCAAATTACTTTGTAAGTATACAAATTTTCCTGCTTAAAATTCACTAACAACCAGCCCTGTGGTGCAGGGATAGTGTGCTTGTGAAAAGAGGTTGCTTGGTATCTAGGTCAGTGGTAGGCTACTTTGATGTGTGCCAGGGGATTTCGTTTACAATCCACCAGCACTCTATGCTGTTCATGCTTGATTACTGAACAAGCCAATTCTAGCGTGAAACGTGTCCACACAGTTCACACTCTATGGGAAGGGGGAAGGCGAGGCTGCATCTGACATAGTATGCGTACCTGTCCATTTATCCTCTTCATGCCTGTGACGCTCTTGCTCAAACAGTTCGACAGCAGTAGGGATTGTTTTGCGCTTAAGAGAGTGATCCTTATCAAGTGTGTCCCAGGTGTGATGGGCCGATGTTTGTGACATTCATGGTTTAAGCTGGTCTATTTGACGCTTCAATGGCGCACTATGGGGTCTTGTGCCTGAGGAAATTTTACTGTACAGGAGTTCTAAAGTTAAGAACTTCATGGCCGTTCCGTATTGAACTGAGAATCACAAAAGTAATTTAATATAGTGGAATCCACCTTTTCAATACATGCAAAACTGTTGCACATAAATTATATTACAACATTTTTATTATTATAAAGGTACCGGTCTCGACATGTTTTCAATGTCATCATCAGCCTTACGTAAAACCAAGCAAAAGAATAAATTCACATATAGCAACAATGCACACATGCTAGGTAAAATTTGTATAACGACACATTTGAAACAGTTCATATAAAATATCTGAGAATTGCTACGCGTTGGCGGCGTAATAGTCTTGTATTGTATTGGTACAAGAGGTCAGGCACTTTCTGTAAGTTGTGCTTTGGTATGATAAAACTTATGAACACGTTAAAATCTTGATAAGTATTCTATTCATAGAGAAATACAGCACTAAGGAAAAATCTGAGCACTGTTGGGGGCATGGTTTTCTTATCTTAAAGTTGTACTATGTGCGTCAGAAGGTGGTTTTTACTGCGACAAGGTTCCTGTTCCTCTTGAACTGAGGAACCTGGGTTCTACATATCATCCTAGGACTTACGTACACTAAAACCGCCTTCTGACGCACATAGTACAACTTTAAGATAAGAAAAACATGCCACCAACAGTGCTCAGATTTTTCCTCAGTGCTGTATTTCTCTATGAATAGGATACTTATCAAGATTTTAACGTGTTCATAAAGTTTTATCATACCAAAGCACAACTTACAGAAAGTGCCTCAACTCATGTACCAAAACAATACAAGACTAGCCTATTACGCCGCCAACGTGTAGCAATCCTCAGATATTTTATATGAACTATTTTAAATGTGTCGTCATACGAATTTTACCCAGCATGTGTGTATTGTTGCTATATGTGAATTTATTCTCTTGCTTGGTTTTACGTAAGGCTGATGATGACTTTGAAAACATGTCGAAATTGGTACCTTTATAATAATAAAAATGTTGTAATATAATTTATGTGCAACAGTTTTGTATGTATTGAAAAGGTGGATTCCATTATATTAATTTACTTTTGTGTACGAGAGTTGGTGAAGAAGCCTTGTGTCCCTCATTACACATATGACCAGTCCACTGAAGTCGATGGCCAATGGTAGAAGCTTCTACACTGTTCTTGCAAGTTTTCTCAAGAACTGAAAGATTGGAGACATGGTTCTTCCATTTGATATTTAGGTTTGAAGGAAGTTTTTGCTGATTAACTCTCAAGGTTCTTGATGTCACAGTGGTACAGCTTCTAGGTTTCACATCCATCGAGTAATGTTGTGATAATGATTGCATTATATACCACGAGTTTGGTATGAACTGTTGGGTCTTTATTTCTAAAGACCCGGTCGGGTATGCGACCAAATGCTAAATGAGCAGCACAGTCAGTTTTCCACATCCTCTTCTGATGTGCGTCGTTTACATCAGATGCTCCAAGGTATGAGAAGTGTTCTACCTGTTCCAGAATGATGTCTTGAGACAGAGGTATTGAATTCTGCACCGGGCGAGTTGGCCGTGCGCGTAGAGGCGCGCGGCTGTGAGCTTGCATCCGGGAGATAGTAGGTTCGAATCCCACTATCGGCAGCCCTGAAAATGGTTTTCCGTGGTTTCCCATTTTCACACCAGGCAAATGCTGGGGCTGTACCTTAATTAAGGCCACGCCGCTTCCTTCCAACTCCTAGGCCTTTCCTATCCCATCGTCGCCATAAGACCTATCTGTGTCGGTGCGACGTAAAGCCCCTAGCAAAAAAAAAAAAATTGAATTCTGCAAGGCTAGTTTATGAGGTGGATTGGGCAAGAATCTTCGCTTTTTGTGCCTTGATGGTGGGTCAAAACAGTAGTATGCGCTCAAGAAACTATTGACTGATTGCTGCAGCTCTTAAGGGTTAAGAGCAGGTATCATCAGTTTACTGCAGTTCAGTTATACTGGTCAAACGATTTAAGTGATGTGAGCGAAGTCTTATTGAGTAGAAGAGACTTCCATCAAGATGCTACCTTAAATCATTGCCAGAGGTGTTGTTATGCGATGAATCGCAAAGCATAGCATAGCATAGCAGTGTTGGGACATACCCACCCTTGCTTCAACCTGTGTGATGGGAAAAGCATCACAGATGGGTTTTATGGAGAACATGACCAGACATACTATCATGGAGTGCTCTAACCAGACCAACAAAACATTCAGGCAACCCAAGAGTATCATCACAGCCATCATAGCAGGTTGTGGTAAAGAGTCAGAGGCCTTTCCCAGAGCATAAAGCACTAACTAGAGAGAAGCTTCTGTTGTTCTGCATTTTTTTGATGTTGCCTTGTACAGAAGATCATGTCTATTTGAATATGGTGATGATAGTAACATTCTTCAGGACACTGGTACTTGTTGAGTTTATCCCAGATTAAAAGGATTAGTGTGAAGAGCCTTGCCCTTAAGGATAAGAATGTTGTCTGATTCAGGTGCCTGTCTGGGTTTTAGTTTAAGAGCCGCACAGAATTCCGGGTATCGCGGTGGAGTTGCCGTCCATGGCTGAGGGGTTTCTTGTGACATCATGAAAGAAGTACTCAGCTGTGGTACAGTTACGATTTAAAAGACTGGAGAAGTGTAGTTTCTTGCACTCCAAGATGCCTTTTCTTTCAGTAAAGGTGGTACCATTGTTGGTGAATTCAAACTTCCTATTGAACGAATTGGTCCATCTTTTTCTGTGGTGTTCAATCCAAAGCTTGATTTGTAACGGCTTTCCATGAACTCCGGTCTGTGGCTAATCTCTTCAAGTCCAAGTAATTATCACAACCCTTGTTGTGAATGATTTGATATATCCTAGATATGGTCTACCTCTACAATTCTTTCCTTCCACACAGCCCAATTGGTCCGTAGAGCTCCTTAATCCTTGCATAGAAGTTTTCGTGGCCTCTGGCATCGGCTAACTTTCGACACTTTCTTTTGTCACCAGTTGTTCATTTCCCTGATTAGAGTCTGACATTTCCATTCAAGATCTTGGAAATGGGCTTTAAATTGGAAGATTGATTGTACTGAAGGGATATAAGCGCTTGCCGTTTGGCATCTATGAGGCTCATAATTTGTGCCTTGTTCTCAAACTAGTCTTGCCTCTTTCTTTATCCTCCTGTGGGTGGCGACAGTAGAATAACACCCACGGGATCTCCTGACTGTTGTAAGAGGTGACTAAAAGGGGTCCCAGGGGCTCTCAAGTTGGGAGCTTGGGTTGGCAACCACGGGGCCCGTAGCTGAGTCTCGGCATTGCTTCCACCTAATCGTGCCAGGCTTCTCGCTTTCATCTGTCCTATCTGACCTCCCTTGGTCAAATCTTGTTCTTTTCCGAACCCGACGGTATTGGGTCTTGAGGCCTAGGAAGTCCGTTTTCACGCCCTTCATGGCCCTTGACTTTCTTTGGCAGATACCTTCATTTTTCGAAATGTTGGATCCCTTCCATTTTTTCTCTCTGGTTAGCGGATGGTTGCTCAGTTGTACGTCTTCTTAAAACAATAATCACCACCACCACCACCACTTCTTTTTTTTTTTTTTTTTTTTTTTTTTGAACCAATAGATTCCTTAGCTGACTCAAGGAGAACCATTCTTCACATTTTGTTTGATAGTTGGATTGGATGCAAGCTGCTCAGAGAATGCATTCTGGAACTGTCTAGCAATGGATTGATCTGAAATTTACGAATGTCAAACTTCCTTCTGGACACATTTGAGCGATGCAGAGGCAATTTGTGGTGGTAGGAGTTTGTACATCTTAAAAACAATCCAGCAGTCATCAGTATTTCTTGCCGTCTGTGAACAAAACTTTATCACACTGCCAGGTGATGACATAGTCAAGAATGTGCCAGTGCTTAGAGTGTGGATACATCCACAGGATCTTAAAATGGTTAGGTAGCCAAAACGGAGTATTGGTGCAAAACAGTTCATGTTACAGATTATAAATCTCAATTTGTAACAATAAAAAAAAAGCTCATGCTCAGCATATAGGCCGAGAAGCAACAACCAGAACTTGCCTGGCCACCGAGTAGTGAACTTTTCATATTCTTCTGCAGCCTGCAGCCATTGCGCTCCTCAAGTTATGCATATCTTGTAAATATGAATGACCACACTTAAAGTATGAAAAGTGGGGCTAGCATGGAAATATGCTAACATTTGGCAATTCTTTGAAGGTGGAGCTTCCAATTTCCCATTCACTCAGATTCAATAGATTGTTTTTCAAGGGTAACATTTCAAAATATTGAATCCAAAGCTTCCTGGTAAGGCCATGGTGTATCAGTGTTTGGAGTTTTACATGAATATCTCCAAAAGGCTGGGGGTTCATTGCTCACTAACTTTTCTCTTATTTCATTCTCGTTTTCTTCACATAATGACTAGTTACCTTGCATATTGGTCACATTCATTGACTCTAAATGTTACGTTTATGCGAGAGTAGACAGGAACAAGTCGAACTTCTTCAAAACACAACTGGTTCTACTAAGAGAACTATTAATAGCCTTCGGCGTGTGTTGTGAAAAGATAAGAGAGGATGGCAGATGGTATAACGGTGGGGGGTTAACGGAGCGGGACAATAGATCCCTCCACGTGGAGCCCCACTGACCTTCAACACACTTGCTTGGTGTGTTGAGCTTGAGTGCCGAAATAATATGCTGACTTTAACCTGCGTTTGTGCCTAAACAGTTTGCGTGCCGAAAAAGGCAGTAAGGACCTAAATTATAGGAAAGTTTGTACAGATTAGTATAGAGTAATGTTTTACCCAATATTGATAGTTTTTGAGTTAATAGCAAAACCAGGTCCGGGCTGGGTGGCTCACACAGTTGAGGTGCTGGCCTTCTGACCTGAACTTGGCAGGTTCAATCCTGGCTCAGTCTGGTATACATCAGCCTCAAGTCTGTAGACTTACTGGCATGTAAAAGAACTCCTGCAGGACTAAATTCCGGCACCTTGGCGTCTCCAAAAACCATAAAAAATGTAGTTAGTGGACGGTAAAGCCAATTCTTTCTTTCTTTCTTTCTTTCTTTCTTTCTTTCTTTCTTTCTTTCTTTCTTTCTTTCTTTCTTTGAATCAGAAGTACAATAGAATAATACTACATTTAAGAGAAACAAACTATATACACAAATATATACAAGTAAAAGGTCTACAACGATACATGTCATACAGATTCTGCCCAAAATTTGGCCACTTCAAGGGCATTTGGATTAGCCAGCACCAAGTCTTCCATTGTGCAGTTTGATGGACACAAGGGACAACATAGCAGGTGTTCAGTTGTCTGAAGTTCACCACAGTCACAAAAGGCCGTATCGATGGGGAAGTTCCATTTCTGTAAAGTCGCTCTGGTTCTACCCACTCCAGATCTAAGTCTGTTTAAAGACCTCCATGTCAACCAGTCTTCGGTGTGACCGGGAGGCAACACTTCCCGTGGTTCCATCCATACCAAAAGGCCAGGGGTCTTTTGTTTCCATTTGGTAATCCTGGCTTTGTCCGATGATCCTTCCAGGTGTTCTGAAGATGTTAAAAATGCTTTCCTGGACTTCAATCTTCGTTGGGCAGGTTGGTATCCAAAGAGTGGATGTGAAGGCATTAAATTTGTTTTAAGCCTTTCGTTGTTAGCAGCAACAATAACATTACTATTATTACATCCAAAATAGTATTATTTTTTGTTTTGAAGACTAGTTACAGTTTCTAAAAATATTTAAAGATATACATTAAAAAGAAATAAACAAAAACTTTTCACTTATTTATTTACAAAATGAGAATTCGAACAAGGTTTCCTTGGTGCTTCACTCTGGCTTGTACGTCTAAGATGTAAGATAAAAGACCGTCGGTGGAGCGTTATCCGGAAACTAGCCCATAACGCTGGCAGCATTTCCTCGTTGGATAGCAATTCCTGTCTGCTGCCTCAGGAATTCTGTTGAAGAGGAGTCTCCAGTGATTGCAGATAATTGTTGGCCAATATTTGAAATCAGACTTTTAGCCTGTTGACACCACATACCCATTGTTTCGACTGCGAATACCTCGAAGATGTAGTTGTCCGTTACTGCTCTGTATTTCGCCCTTTTATTGTGCACGGCCAATTTTGCAGTCGAACCAGCAGCCTTGCATGTGTGAGGCAAATGAGATGGTGTTTAAGTATCGACACACATGACATCCCACAGGAGAGATCTGCCTTTGTTCCATGGGACTAAAGTCAAACCATCAGTGCATTTTCAGTCTGTGTGACTAATTCCACTCGGTTCTAGGACAGTAGGGACATCGATAGATGTAAAAGCTCTTTTGGTAATATCATTAATTGAACAGTGTCGTGAAAATCGACCAGCACTCTTAGGGCAACTTAAAGCATGGTGGCCATAAACGTAGACTTCCGCTCCACGTATGCACTTACGTGATTGGCTTATTTTGCAACTAAGACGTAAGCAGATTGCGATTTTAAATGACGTGTTATCCATAAGTGTGCCCGCATTGGCTGACGGAAAAGACTTAAGCCGACAGAATCAAAAAGTTGTTGGGTATTTACCATATCCCAACTTCTTTGTGAATCCAGGGATGCTGGAGGGCTCAAATTATTGGTCATGGCATTCCAGTGATCTTGCATCAGTCATATGGCATATCTTGACATTATCACCGTAATCAGAGAACAGATACTCCATAAGCAGAAGCAAGAAAAGCAGGAATGGAAATATCAGTTAATCTACGAATTCCAAGGCCTCCAAATCGTATTGGTAAACACTCCAGGATCCAGTTATTTTCCTCAAATGGTATATTTAGTAGAGACTCGAGGCAACTTCTTGTCAGATAATCAACTTGAGCAAGGAACGAAGGAAATAACCATAGACATGTGGTCTGCAGAAAGTAATTAAATTTTAAAATAAAAATACAGTTCTTCATTACGAAGTATACCGTGTGAGAATTGATCACTCGTAGACCATCATACAGCCTCATTAATTCTGTTATGTCTTTTCACGAGAGTTTAAACCTGATGTAAACATGGTATGTCCACACCTACGCCAAAGAAAGAGTTGTGATTCGCTGAGCGTGTAGTACCGACCTCCACCTCGCCAACGTCTTGTGTTCGGACGTACAGAGCTGCGCATCCATACGATAACAGTGCGAAGATGTGACTGAATAAACGACTAAACTTGGATTATTTTCACTTAGTTCATTGAATACATTCACAATGCACTGCCTATGGCCACTTCTGAGCGGTTTACCACTTTTGTGCTGCACTACATGTGAAGGTCCATTTATCTCACTATGAATACTGGCACTGACTGCAAGATGCAACACCTTATCTCCAAGCTGTACAGCTTGGGACTTTCCCTCACTACGAGAAGACTTCCTGTATTACACCATGCCTTGTGCCTTCATTTCTCGTTATATAATCACTATTTTATATTTAAAAAACATGTATATACCGGTATATATGGCAACCATTTGATTACGTTCTCTTCCATACTCACTAAATGTAATAAACTAAAATAAAATTAATGCCACGTACTACTTTTCTTCGAGCTCGCATACAGTCGAGTGAGTGTGACGGTTGCTGCTCCAATCAACTACGTCCATGTCCACGTGCAAAGGCAACGTGCTCTGCCTATTTGTTTACATCAGGATTAAACTCTCGTGAAAAGACATATAGCTTTTGCTTCACAATTTCCTCCATGGCCTCAACTCTAAGGGGTGATCCAAGTAAGGATAGACTGGAGTTTGTTATAACGTGAATACCGGGAATGATGTGCTGAAATGCAGAAACTGTTGTCTCATCTCTTGCAGAACAGAAGTAGATTTCACATTTATGCGGATTTACTTCCAAACCAATGTTTTTACAACCAGTGACAATTTTCTTTAGATCCTTAGAACCATATCGGGATCACCGCCGATGATTACATCATCCAAATAAAATAAGTTAAGAGGACTTTTCAAGTCTGCGATGATAGGCTGGAATGCAAGACTAAAAAGTAATGGTCCTGTTGGATCACATAGCTGTACCCCAGACTGTGACAAAATAATGAGATCCAAAATACAAGTTAGAAGGGTATCTATATGCTTGCCAAAGGAAAACATCAAGTTCTGGAACTCAGTCTTGTACTGTCTGTACATAGTATCTCTATCGATGGTGTTAAATGCATTTCTGAAGTCAATTTTTACTAAGATTTTATTCCATGTAGCATTTAAAGGTAGGAAAGTTTGTGCGGAATGGATGAAGGTTTCACAGCCCTTTGAAATACCAAAGCTAAGTTGGTGAGGATAGAAGTACTGGCTAATGGTCCCCTGTACCTACCATGCAAGATAATTTAGCAACCAGCCTTCGAAAGGTGTTCCCAGTAGCGATAGGTTGAACGCCTCCGTCAGGTTTCTGAAGAGCAACTAATACGGCCCAATAAAAGTTCGGACACACTTCAGAACTGAGTTGCCCTCTTAAAATGAAATTTCATAATTTTGTGATAGACTGCAGCTGATTTAGAGGTAAAATATATTAGATGTCAAGTATGGATGCAGTCAATTCCCGAAGCAGAACAATTAGGGAACGACTTTATTCCTTCAAGCACCAATTCCGGTGTCACACTGAGATGACGGAGGATGTTTATCTACTAAAGATTCGAAGGTGGTATGGGTGCATTCTGCTATCCCATATTCAGATGAAAGAACCCTAACCGCTCCTCGAATATCCCCATCTGCTATTCTGTTTTCTATACAACAAACTTTAGAAGGCACAGTATTCTTTTTAGCCACGGGTTGTGGTAGTTGGAATTCTCGTAAATTTTCCTATATTTTAGAAACTAGTGAAGTAGCCTTTCCATTAAATTTCTCGGTCACAAAGGGCAGTGTATGCAAAAGGCATTAGATCCTGCCAGCATTCCAAAGAGTTCTGAGAAATACATCTACCAGTCAACTGTGGTAGTCTATCTGTAGTTATAACTCTCATCCCTTTTGGAACTCATCTTAAAATTCTAATACTGTCTTTACAAATTACTGTCTTTACAAATTCATCGGATAGCCTGTAACGCCTTATTTGGAGATTCAGCATGAATTAAATCACTAACCTGTGTTTTAGGCGTTGAGGTAGATTGATCTGGGTGACGTGAAATTTCACGCTTGTGCTTTTGGTGACTGTTCACACGATGGACTTTTGAACGAGGTCTTCGCCCTGTTTAGGTGTTTGGGTCCACGTTGCTTGTTAATACCATTTCTAGTAAAGGTCTTCCCACAGAATTTACCATCAACATGATCAGCTGGCTCACCAGATGACATAATTGGTTTCTCTTTGTATGAACGCATTAACACCAACAGCAGTACATAGGTGTTATGTACGTTTCAAGGTGTTGTAGAGTTTACTAATCAGCGACGTGAAAAATTTGCTAAGTGATGATAACATCATTGGTTACCAATTGGTGACACCGTAATAGTCTGAAGGGGCAATATCTAATTTAAATCTGGCAGGTAATAAGAGAGTTAAATCCACCTTTTCAATACAAATGAGTGTTTATTAAAACATACGAGCATGTATATTTCCATATTTTTTCGGTCATACAAATTCTAGCTCTAGTAATAAGAAACAGTTGCCTTGCTACTTTACTCAGTCTAAAATTATAATTGTACTGTATGTTGTCATTTGACTTGATCATATGAAGTTTCCCTGTTGTTTATCAATGTGTTTATGTACATTTTTCTTTTTCCCCTAGTGGTTTAACATCGTATATACTCAGTTGTGTTTCTCCTTCACTTGAACTTCAGCTTCCTGTTTTATTTTAGAAAATTAAAACCAACTTACTATTTTAGGAGGAAGAAGAGGATGATTATGTCAAGGATGACCTTGTGGATGAAGAAGGCTCAGCTGAGGTGAGCATGGAGGAGGAAGAAGAGGAAGTGGAAGAACTGGATGGTGGAGAAGGTAGCCCAAATGTGAGGAAACGCAAGCCTCGGAAGGCTGACTGAATTCTATCTGTGTACTGCATACCTCCTTTGTTAGAAGAAACTGTTGTTACCATATAACCGTTCATTACAATACTTCCGTCTGATGGCGGATGTGGATGGTCCAATATCGGTTGCTGAAAAATTGCACAAGAACAAAGACCTTCAAGGTGTTGTAGAGTTTACTAATCAGTGACGTGAAAAATTTGCTAAGTGATAATGAGAACATCATTGGTTACCAATTGGTGACACCGTAATAGTCTGAAGGGGCAATATCTAATTTAAATCTGGCAGGTATCTCACATTTTTTTAGATATGTTTGCTATACTACCTTGCAGTATGGGATTGTTTTCCTTGTGCTGTATGATTGATGGGGGTTCGAAATGTGATTTAGGTATGATTATCATAAACACCTCAAGAGTTAGGAACCTTAACTACAGATGTGAAAAGAAATGCATTTTATCTTTGAGGATGTAATTTGTTGGAATATTAAATTTAAAAGTCTTTCTTTTTTCTTCATAATTTTCTTATAGGATGTGCATATTTAGTGCAACACAATAATACAGAGAAATTGTAGTGGAAATGAGGAAGTCTTACCCCTCTGTTTGAGCTAGTTGTGTGTAAAAAGAATTAAGATAAACTAATTTGAAAAATATATTCTGTTGTGTGGTCAAATTTATGTACAGTGTCCCAAATTGTTTTTGTGTTGAATGATGATTGGAAGTATTAACTTGAGAAGTGTTTCATAATTTTTTGTGAATGTTTTTCGTGGGTTGTTCTCATTGTTTGCGTGTGTTTTTTGCCTTCTTGGACAGTGCTATTTTGCTGTTGAAGTCACAATTAAGAGTTAAATTATAAATACTGTACATTTTGAATTATCTTTCTGGTTGTATTTTCAGTTAGTACTTATAATAACTGTTTGTTACAGGTTGATAATTCATTGTAACAAAAAGTGCAGTTTGGTTGTGTGGAGTAATGTTTGTTAACATGAGCATTACCTTTCAATTTGAGTGGAGTGATAATCTTTTGATACAATATTTTCATGAATAAAAGTGTTCTTACTCATATTTGGCTCTCTTGTGATAGTATAAAATGAGGTTTTGACTGAGTTTTTGTAATTTCATATGTAATTAAAAATTCCAATCAACTTTTGGACTACTATGTTACTGTTAAATTCAAATTTCATTATACAAAATTTTTTATTATCACCTGTCAGTTGCATAATGTGTCCAATATTTATCCATGTGAAACGTCTAGTATATGCTGTTTGTCAATATATACATACATCGCAAATTCAATAAAGATAGATTGTTTGAATAATGTAAATTCAATAAGATATAGAATTACTACTGTTGTGTTTGTGGAGGTAACTTTCAGTGATAGTTTGCTCTTTGGCACCATTTATTTATTTATTTATTCAATCGTGTCAGAAACATACATTATATCTTACAATAATATCAGGACAATAACAAATCTGGTACTATAACCATTAATTATTTCTGATGATGGCAGATAACGATGCGATTGAGCCCGTGGGTTCTTAGCCTATTGTTGTCATACATTATTTTTTTCAGTAGCTGGTGGCACCATTACATTAGACACCAACAATTGCTCACGGATTCTTTTGGTATCCAAGAGCTGTAGTAGCACTAAGAATGGGTTCTGCAATCACAACTATATTGTGAAGTTCTGGCCAACAAAATGAAAACATTACAACATGCACACAGAAATACCATGTGTGATACTGTACTTATGTTAGAGAAGTGTCAGAAGTTGAATTTCCTCTGCATTGATTACTTTGTTGTTGTTTCTTCCATATCTTCCTGAAATATTTCGAAGTTTGGAAGCACGTGGACTGGCATATCTTTCCTGCACATGCTGAAATTTCATTGCTTGTGCATTGTGACGACTGCAATAGTTTCGAGTTATGTCACCTTCACTTCTGTGTTCCCTTCATCATCATCATCTTCAGGCTCATTTTGTACTCCCACTACCTAACATCAACATGAAACTTTTTCTGCTCAGCACTTTCTTCTTCAGGAGAGGTTGCATAATCTTCCTTTGCTGCAGCGGGCAGAAAGTGTTCACTGCCTTCTACAACGCACTAAATGCTTTCCATGGCCTCTGAAATGTTAACATTTAAGTCACAGACTGCTGAGAGATTGGATAAAGTACACTTTATGAGCTGCTATCTTTATACTTCTTTTATAGCATAAATTATACTCTGTTAATTGGTTGCAAAAATAGTGATATGTAAGTGAAACATTACATGGACGTTTTCTAAATGTCACTGTATGTTGTTTTTTACTGAGCAATTGTTGTGAGCAGGAAGACTTATTAAATTTTGTACCATCAACTGATAGAAGCCATTTTTTAAAAATGTGTTGTGTATTGTAATGTCCAATGTGAAGATGGGCAGTTTGCACATTTGTTTGTACGATCTTTGGTTATGGAGTTAGTTACTCCTTAACTCAGTGCGAGTGTGTCTCTGTGTCTATTGTGATGCATGCATGTTACGTTTTCTGTAGTGTGTGTGATGATGGTGATGAGGTAGGGAGGGGATGAAATCTAGTGTCGTTCATAGCTTACTCCTGTTGAATAACACCAAGGGGGTCTGCTCAGGGCTTAAGGTCACCATTAATAGTCGTATGACCTCACTCCATATGAACAATGCAAAGAACTTTGTAATTGAACTTGGGCTCTTGTCATTTAGTCTAGTGGTCAGGAATTGTATACCGCCATCTCTTTTATCCTGGCAGCTAACATTCTGGTGGTCAATTTTTTTCGTGTACTTTCGGGAATCAAACTGGCTACCCTCTGTTATATCATAAAGACACCTTGACAATCATGGCCAGGCAAGTTCATTTTTTAACACATTGGAGACGCCGCTCGTAGAAACTATGGGCGCGCTAATTCATTGCTGCTGACGGAGCTCGGAGAAACTACGGGCACGACTTCACTGTAGCTAAAAAAATTGTAGCAGCCTTTTCAGCGAGCTGTGACTTCACTAGGATACTGTTGAATGCTTCTTTAGGCATAAAATATACTAGTTTTGAGCATAAATCGAGAGCTCTTCTTTCAAGGCATTGATAACACAGCCACGTTCCTACATAACCTAAGGCTGCATCATCGTTGACTCTCAGCTGTGAAATGGGCGGGAAAGTACGTACAGTACATGCGGACAGGAAGAGTGTGTGTTCGAGAGGCAGGCTTGTTTGTGTAATTCTTGTGAATATTTAGCATGTCTAATTCAAGTGTACGAAATTTTGACAACGAATCCGTAATGGATGTGCTTATGGTAGATACGACTTCTGGAAATGAGGATGAGGATAACAATTACACACTAAGTAAACATCATGATTCTGGCGCTTCAGGCTAGTAAATACAGAAAATGAGCTAATTTCGAATTGGTGTGAAGTGTAACGTAGTTTTATATCGCTTCCTTGAAGTGGGTTCAGTAATACTGTTTTATACCGCTTCCTAAAAATGTGGGTTTCCCATGTACCTGCAGCAACTCGATGCAACCCCGTCGTCAAACAAAGAACAGTGGGAATGCAAATTCCTAGTTGTAAACAAGGATATCGGTGCAAATTGACCAATTAGGTTACAATCTGTATTAGTGTGGTTCAGTAGATGTGCCCACAAAGTCAAATTTTGAAATATTAACCGAATTGGCATCCATAGCTGCTTCAGATTTTTTTTCTCGTTTATAAAACATATTATATTCATAAATTTATATTTAAAAATTGCTGCACTACTATGATAATTAAAACTCATTTTTGTGTAGAAGAAAGTGTGATCTTTCTATGCATTCCAAAAGATGTTATCATGGCTTACCCTAGCAATGAAAAATTTTCTAAAACCATTAAAAATCCTGCGATTTCTGGAAGGTAGCACATTCAAATATGGCCGCCTCCAATGTGTTAAAATATTACACCCATTATTTTATAGGCCTTAGAACAATGGTTAGATTTCAACTCTTTTCTTTTCCAGCACAAAGACAAGTTTACAATTTGTAAATGCCTTTTCTGTTATACATATTTCCAAGGTGATTTGATTTTTGTTGAAGGTCTACTTTAAATTGAAAGGGTGGAACATGTCACTCGGTGTTTAATATTTTTGTTTAGTCATTTATGTCTTAACTTTCAGGTAATTTTATTAATTGTGTTTAACCTACTACAGAATATTTTTCACCATGTAATTATGTGAGCTGGAGGGGCTTTAGCTTTGTGGTCACTAGCCTCATCTAAAAATGGCTTGCTAAAGAGAAGCATCTATTTGTGTGATTTTTATTACATAGTATTTAATCCTTCTGTATCAATTGCCATTTCAGGCAAGTACTGATTTATCTATGCAAATAAGGAGGAATATATTTAGTTTCCTTAATTTATTTAATACTATACTGAAAGACTCCATAATTTCTTCCATTTACCTTTCAGATTGGTGGCTGGGTAATTGAATGTGTTCTCTGACCATTGATTTCAAGTTGTGACACTGAAAAGGAGATGAAAAAAACAATTTAGTCAATAGAGTTTTATTTAGATTGATGCTTTCATGGCCCTTCTTAATAGACATGATTATATAGCTTTTGGGCTTTGCCATGTCAAGAAAACTGGGAAAAATTCTTTGTTTCGCGGGGACTTTGCTCTGCGTCTGGAGAAGAAAACTTGTCTGTCCACGAGGAAGACTTCTCTAATAAAGACAGTTTAGATTTGAGAATACTTTACCGTGGGTCTGTTGTGAGTGGCACTCTCGTTTATGCCCGTCAGCACCTCACTGCATGTTATCATGAGCGCTAGTCCGATTGCTTGGACGCCGCACTCTCCTGATTTAAACTGACTGGGTTTCCTGTGACAGTACTTTTGTTACACCCTTCTTTTTTTTTTTTTTTTTTTTTTTTTTTAAGGAATTTCACCTCTCACCCACACTGAAATTATGAGGAGCTTACCGAAGAGAATGAGAAGTGGCTGTGATAAAGAAGTATTTTCAATGTAGCAGTGACACAACCAACATTTTGGCAGTATTGTATTTAAAATGTGTTTTGAAACACTGATCCGATGAGTTTATGATATAGATGTTAATTCCCATAGGGAACCTGAAATATTAGTTCCGGATGAGTAAATGAGTCTATGATAGTCAAGAGGCATTGTCACTGGCTTCTCACCAAGACAGCTGTTGTTCGAATTCTGGTCAATGCCTAAGGGATTTTTGGAAAAAGAAAGTCTCGTCCCTGTGGTTCGGATTCCACATAAAATTGGAGGCCATGATTACGATAGCTACAGCCATGTAAAACAACTAGGTAGCTTGCGTCATTGGTCTGGTAATGTGATGATAATAATCATATGGCGTTGACTACTGTGTTTTGTTGTCATTTAGGCTGCCTGTTTCAACTTGGGCGTTTCATGTTATTCTACTAGATAAGTGTAATGGTTCTTTTTTAGGAAATTCCACCTGTAAAAAACAATTTCCTAAAAAACAAAGAACCATGGCATTCGTTAAGGTTGACAATACGAGCTTAAAAATGAAGTTTGCCAGGCTGAGTGGCTCAGACGTTTAAGGCGCTGGCCTTCTAACCCCAACTTGGCAGGTTTGATCCTGGCTCAGTCTGGTGGTATTTGAAGGTGCTCAAATACGACAGCCCCGTGTCGGTAGATTTACTGGCACGTAAAAGAACTCCTGCAGGACTAAATTCCGGCACCTCAGCGTCTCCGAAGACCGTAAAAGTAGTTAGTGGGACATAAAGCAAATAGCATCATTATTATTTTTAAAATGAAGTTCTTTTTATGTAACTCTACTAGATGACAGAGAAACAGATCGCTGTTGGCGATATATGGCATAGTTTTAACGTGTCACCAATTTTTTAAATGGAATGGAATATGCAGTGTTCTCATTTTAGTGGAAAATATAAAGCTGATATTTTCTTGCTTTAGTTTTTTCATCAGCTGCCTTTACCCAGCCCTCATCTGATACAAATAAAGAACATGTTTTTGTCTGGGTTACTGGTTTGATACAACTCTTCATGCCACCTTAGCTGGACTAGCCTAAATTTTTAAATCCTCTTTGCTTGTGCCTTCATTGGTTATTCTCTTACTCAACTAGTAATATTCATCTACTTACTTCAAGGCTTCATTTTTTTAGATATTACTATAAAACACTATCATAGTCAGTTCAGCAGTAACTTGTAAGTCTAAGTGACCTAGTCATATTTATTATTTTCTAGCCAAAGGGGTGTTTGTTTGGGCTCTACTCACAAATATATAGACTGTAATATATAAAAATTGCATGAATTAACTTAATATAGTTTTAAACATCAGGATGATCCATAATCATCCAAAGATGCCAACCACTATGGAGTTTTCATGTTTTCTACATTTTTCTCACATGAACTGCAGCAATATGGAATTGGTACTGATTATTACAAATTTTATAAATTTGAAATGCTGTTTATAAATGTTCCACTTCTCTGCAAACATAAAAGAAATAGTTTTGTATGTTGGAGACTTGCTGTTATAAAATCGTGAAAAATTACAAAATGGCAATCTTTGACTGCAAGCGTAACATTTTTGCTGAATGCAAATTCCCAGCATGTGTGCTTCATTTCTGTTTTACTTCTGATTTAGTAATGATTTTCCTTCAGTGATTATCCTGTTGCCTGCGTTCATTGCAAAGTGATGTGTAGTGCAGGCGTCTATAATGACGAGTATTTTCGACTAGGACAGGATTCTTGGTATGCTACCGGTGGAAAAAATAAAAAATATTCTCTTGCTCTGAAACATGTTATCAAAAGCAGTTTAATGAGAAGCAACAGTGAAGATGCTGCAATAAAAGTAGGTATGGTATTTTTAAGTAATTTTTTTTTTTTTTTTTTTTTTTTTTTTTTTTTTTTTTTTTTTTTTTTTTTTTTACTCTAGGGAATAAGAAATTGTGTTGATATTATTTGAAGTTGCATATTGTCATTTGCCCCAGATGTTGAGTTCTTCAATGCCTGTTCTTAGATTCACACTACTGACAATCACCTTTGATGGTTGACACCTCTGAGAGTTTCATATTTTTTTATTGCATGGCGTTTAGTGCCAGGAGTTTCTGAGAACACGTTTGGCTCACCTGGTGCAGGTCTTTCTATTTGATGCCCATGAGTGACTCATGCATGTGGATGTGGGATGATGATATAGGGAGAGGGTGAAACCCAGTGTCAGGACGTGGCTTACTCTCGAATAACACCAAGGGGTCTGCTCAAGGCTTTAACGTCCCTATCCGATGGACAAGCGTCGTATACCTCACTGCACATGAACACTGCAGAGATGGTTGGAATTGAATCCAGGCTTTTGGCATGCAGTCCCACCAATGGGACTTGAACCATGGTATCAGACCATATAGGCTTGATGCCATAATAATCATGGCCACCAGATGGGCTATTTCAGTTAGTGTAGTCACTGTATTTTAGGAAGAATTTTAGTATATTCCTTGCCAAATAAATTTGTGTAATCACAAGATCATTGGTGGTTATGAATGCTTTAATGGATTGTCAGATTTAAAAATAATTGTTATAGACAAGAAGATGGAGGAATATGATATTTCACTTTATTTTGCTTTCCCAGGCAACTTATGGTATTTCTATACATTAGGTTAAGCCTGTCCTAGATGTAAGCTCTTGTTCCTCTCTTGAGAAATATACAGTATTAACTGCTTAAACTAGTTATAGCAATGAGAAAAAATGTACAACTTAAAGCAGAGAGGAGGAGACTGAAAGATTTATAGTGATCTGTCCAATGCCTATTTGACTGATTCATAAACCTGATGAAAAGCACTGTGTGGTGCCAGAGTATTAAAGTGTTGCTTATTTGCACTATAAGTTTGAATTTTAGAAAATGTTTGGGTATTTGTATAAGCATGCATCATGAATTTATGTGGTAAGTGTATACTTTTCGTCTGGAGCAAGTAGTTCTCATACAGATTGGAAACTACCATTAATAACCAGTTTTGGAGAACATGAGTGATAAGTGTTGTGACCCTACATCATGTCTGGAGGAATGCTATATTCTCTTTGTAGAGTGTGTGTATTCGTTAGTGTGTGCAAAATATATGAAGCATTTATTATATTTACAGTATGAACATAATAGAGATCTCGGATACATTTTGTAATGATAGTTGGTGTATGCAAACAGTTTGCATTCATTTGTCATTTTAACGAGGCCTAATTAACCGGCCTATTTTATATTGTAAATACTCAGATATACACTGTGATATTAGATGGTTTTTGTGACATGACACTTCTGTTCAAGCTGAACATATAAAGGAAAGTTGTCTACGGTCTTCTTCCACATAATGAGGCATCTGAAATACAAGTACATGACAGATTTTTTTAAAGGAAAGGTCAAATAAAATAATCTTGACAGTTTTTAATTGAATTTGCATTTTATTGAATAACCTTTTACAAACATCGCAGGAATTAAAACACTTGAAATAAAATTAAACTATGAAGAAAAACCATGAACTTGCTTCAGTTGTACGCTGGAAGTGTTGTAATTATTCACAATATTATTAGTGTACATTTAAATAATCACTTGCTTGTAACTTTCAGTTTTTACACAATTCTCTATAAGTATTAATTATAAATATTACAATAATTTTCTGAAAATAAATTTCTGCAAGCTGGTGAGGATTTGTTGGTTTTGGAAGATACTTAGAGAAAAGATGTAACACAGTAGAAATGAATGATATCCTTTTGCTTGGCCACAGAAATTGTATGTTGCTGGTGGTAGAGATGCCCTTGATCTGGTGCCGAGTACAGATCTTCCTTTACAAGCCTTTGCTAATTTATTTAAAAGAAAATCTGCATCAGGATTTAGGCTGGTCTTGCATTTCAGTTGAAAGGTGGTTGGTTCGCTTTTCAAATTTCAGCTGATGTATTATCAGATATGACAGTATGACCAAGTCGTCCCTTTTGGCTTGTAATAGTTTCTTTCAGCTTCCTGGTAGACAGAAAATCCTCATTCTTCATTTCAGTATCTTCAAAAGAATTCTCTTAGATTGTATGATAAGACACCTAATCAGCTGGTGAAAAAAAAAGGTGCAATTTCTTCCTGGTCTTTGCTTCTATGCAACTGAAGTCTGCATTATGTGGAAAGTATGAGTTTCCATATGCTAAGAATTAATGATCTGTTACTTCATTGAATCTGAACTCGATTAGTTTGTTTAATGTCAGAGATATTTTTCGGTGTTCTGATTCTGTTAGTCTGAATATATCTCATATGCTAAAAGTTTCTTGAGCAATTTCCTTTCAAGTTTTTCACTATACAGGTTGTGAGATGATGTAATACTCTAACATTTTCTGTTTCATTCTATATAAGTATGAATCCATCTTTTTCATTAAGTGAATGACTTCCAAAGTTATTCACAAGTAAGCAACAGAAATATAGAATTTTTGAAATGGGAGTGCCTCCTATAGGTCAAAAAATTTGGAATGTAACAATCATCTCAAGTACTAAGTACATTTAATTTTAAAGTTCTCAGCCTGTTCTGCTTCTCTTAAGTGGATTTCACTCTTGTTCCATAGAAATGTTTGTGTTGATTTCATTGCAAAAACAACAGAACTTCAATGGTAGCTTGAAGTGAAGATTGAACTTTATTGTAAAGAAAAATTATATTAAAGTTTCTATTTCAATGATGTCTCATTTTCTTTGCTACATTTCTACACAACAGATCCTGGATTATACATATTTGAGAAATCTGGGTTTAAATACTTCTGTTCAGAATTTTTCTTTCTGCTGTAGTGATACTACATAGCAGAAAATGTATTTTTGTGATTAATCAGTTTTGTTGCCAGAGGTCTTTCTACCACGAGTCACTCACACCAAATATGTCAGGCTTTGACACTTGGTACTGCAATTGTTTTAATAGAAAACTAAAACATGTTGAGGATAAAAGATTTTCAATTTTACACGAATTCACTTCCACTTATAAAAATTATTTGAAGAGGATTTCTAATTTCTATAATCGTTTTGTAGTAGTTTTCTTTGAATTCCGAATGATTGAACACAGCATAGAGTACTAGTATTCTGTTGTGAAAAGTTTTGAAGCTATTAAATTGGACAATACACTGTTTCAAGGGGGGCGTTTTAAGTGAGTGGTCACTGGCTTCTCACCAAGACAGCTGCAGTGTGAATCCAAGCCAGAGCATGTGAGATTTTTGAAATGAGAAGTCTGGTCTCTATGGTTTGGATTCTGCGTAAAACTGTCCATGTTCATGATATTAACACATTGCGGACCGGGTGCCGTTCGCCCCATGCACAGCCCTGTTCCCGGCCACTTTCTAACTACCTTTAAGCTGGAGTGCATGCATACAAATAAACTGTCAGAACTTCAATAGCTTTTGAAGGACTATTGTGTATTTTTCTATTGGCCTTCCTGAATAGTTGTTGAAATGCAGGGTATTTCTTGAAATCTATTTCGGCTCATAGTTTTCGGAAATATTGGTGTTTTTATGAGGGGATCGGTTGGCCAGTAATCTTTCAGACATGATTTCCTCACCTGCCGTATCAATATACACAGAGGATTAATTTTTTAATTTCCCTGCTAGTGACATCAGTCCACTTTAGTGTTTTAGGGGATAAGTTATGAGAATGTGATTTCTGCTCATAGTGTAAGTTTGTCTTTTCAGCTACATACTGAAAAAATTCCTCACCAAACATAAGTCCTGCTACTTGTCCTATGTTTCCAGATTCATTAGGTCATACCTTTATACCAGGAGCACCTTCAAAATCCTCTAACCTACGTTCACTGCTGTCCATAACCCAGTCGTCAGAAAACACTGCATTATTTACAATATTTAGAATATTTACACCCGTAACACAAATATACGACTCGTTCTGCGCTACGTGAGTTCCACACCTTGCCTCGTCATCACTTGAAACATTTCCGTTAGAAGATATTTCATCGTCGAACTCTAAATACTCAGCATCACTTAATATTCGGAGCCTGTATCAGCACATAATTCGCGAATAATTTCATCTTTGTGTAAACACGTGCGATCGCTAGGCGCTGCCATCTTGCATGGCTCTTCGAACTTTGTAAACATGTTGTCAAGAAATCAAAGAAAATCTACGATATGAAGAATACTCGAAAACAAGTGCGACTATCGATTGTGTAGAACCATACGTAACAGAGTTCTATCATCCTTGACCTCCAAATAGTTCCCGTATATCTCAAAAGATAGCACTAAAGTTCAGTCTGCTGGGTCTGCTGCTAACACGAGATAACTCGGGACCGGTCCGCAACGCTCGGCTAGGCAAACACGAGTTTTCTCGGGACCGGTCCGCAATGTGTTAACGTAGCCGATACATAACCAGTTACTAAACTTAATTTTTTTGTTCATATCTGGTTTCCTTACAGTTTCATCAGGTACAAAGCAACTCTTCACTATCAATCTAGTTTGATTCAATAGTAATTCTGTTAACCACACAAATGAGAATAACAGTAATTACTGAACAAAACAACAGACTGCAAAGTAAACACACAGATTGAAGTACTTTGGTAAGATAAGGCTTAATGGTTTAGCAAAGTTTTAATTTTTGGACTAGTGTAACTTTTGTTCTGAGAGAGCCTCATATTGCTTGATCATTTTTCTGTTTAGTACCAATGAAATATTAAACTTCCTTGTCAAGATAAATCTGAGACAAGGAACTTGAATCACATGAACAAAATGATCTGCAATTCATATTTGCTCATATATTGGCTGTGGAAATTTGTTGTAAAAGCTTTGACATCACCTGTGTTATATATAGTGTAGTCTTCAGTGCTAGTACACATTTTTGACTTCATTTTCAATATCCTTTTCAGTATACATTCTTATTTATTTCCTCAACTGCTGCTTACATGCATTCTTCATTTTGAAAACCGATGGACTGGCTACACACCATGTTTTCTTCCATTATTTGAAAATTAATTATTTTGGAATGCATCAAGAGAGTTTTCAGATGTCTTTGAATTAATCCTTATATTATTAGTGTACTATTTGGGTATTTACTCAGTTTTTTCTTTTTTCTCCATTACAACTGGTCACCTCTGGCACGATTTGTATACAGGGTGGCTGGGCTAGAGGTATACAGAAATACATACTTATATTTTAGTACCCATAAGGTGTATTAAATTTATTTGTCCAACATTATACAGAGTAACTCAGATTTTATGCATGTTGGTACACAATTGTGGGCACCATTTGTACCTCTACAGATACCTAAATGATAATCAAGCTCTTGACACATGTTTATAAGCATTTGAGACAGTGTAAGCTCAACTGCATCAACAATATTATGTAGTCTCAAGTTAGCCAGATCTCAATTTTTCTTCTGTACACATTATCATTAATAAACCTACATGCTAAAAAGTCTCATGGGGTCAAATCCAGAGATCAAAGGGGCAGGTAGTAGGGCCTCCCTCTCTTCCTATCCAATGTCCATTACAAGTCTTGTCCAGAAAAGTGGTAACGTCTCTGTGGAAGTAAGGTGGGGCCCTGTTTTGCTGCAGTGTGAAAGTAAGAGGTATCTGGGATGGTAAAGTTATCAAATACTGTATGTCTAGGTTGGAGTGTGTTGTCGCTGTAGTCTACGTGAAAAAATAAACTGATCACACCATACTTATGTAGTCCTAACTTGGCATTTAGTTTTAGTGTATCCCTTTCATACTCATGTTAATGCAAAAGATTTTATTTTTTGCTACTTATTTAACGTCGCAAAGTTCTTATGTCATTTCTATGCAGGTGTGACTTAAGACTCGACAGTAATGTAAGGTATTGACACTCCGAGAGATTGTCTATCGATCGAGCATTTACCTGCGATAATATACTGAATAATTCTCGCATTATTTGTATACCTCTATCCGAGACACACAGTAGTATATGTAATGTTGGGAGTTCCTGTAACATTTCTGTGATGTCCCTTGTGATTTGTATAATTTCAACTCTACTTTCAAATCACAAAGTAATGTTTTTCTCATAATGTTGAGAATGAAAGCTTTTTTTTCATTTTGTATTTCAGACCAAATTGAAGGAATGGTATTGCACTGTAAATTAAAAGCCTTTTAAAATTTCTATTCATTGCCTAAAATTATTGAAAACATAATATTAAGGGAATCTGACCTGATTTAGTGAAACTTGTACAAATTGGTAACATTTTTCCAATTGAACTACTCCATTATGTACAATATAAAAGACAGGATCCTTGTTTTCATATTATGGATCAGTGAATGTTCCACAAATTCTTTAAGTGATAATAAAATGGTAAATAGTGATTTCTCTAATTCAATGATAAATTTATAAAACTCCTTTACGCATGATTTCTAAATATTCAAGTACAGTAATTAAAAGTTGATTAATGTTAAATATTGTAATTTCAATTATATGTGATGGAAGTGCATTAGAAATCTTAGGCTTTCATAGTATTGATAGTGAAACTTTAGTTTGTGTGGAAATGTGTTTTCTTTTATAAATGTTGGAAAGCAAGTGTGCATGTACTTTCTGGTCTTGAATTACCTTGAGTTTCTCCAAATAGTATGGTCTTTTTTTAAAGATAATATATTTTAAAAATCATGGTTCTTTGTTATAGTGAAGCATGCACAGTAATATGCAATGCTTAACTGCAGTATATCCGTTGGTATCTTATTTCCAAATGATGTTCTGTATGTTCAGGGGTAAGATGATGAAAAAAGTAAAGGTATAAAATACATTATACTCTTAATGCTTGTGATAAGTTGCTTCGTACATGCTTTGTAGTATTACAGGACAGTTAGCATTTTTTTGAGGATAAATTGATTGTTCTAGACTTGTTTGTGACTGCTGTAGGTACAGAATGGGAATGCATAATCCTACTGTGATAGGGATATGGGAACTTGTAAACTGGAATATTACATTATTTTATCTATTGAATTTCCAACAAAATGCATCCTTCCCTCCTTAACAGGTCTCATGATCTGGGTAAATATTTAGAATAGCACGTAATATATCAGCATCTCTCGTGGAATATATCCCCAGCTTTTTGTTTTGTACATTTTAAGGAATTTGTTTATTGTTAATCTATGTCACACGAGATGAAGTGTTTATAATTTTGAGTGGAGTGAGTGATTTTCTTATATTGAGTAGACGAAATGCTAATGGTCAATAAATAATATGAATCTCACGTTGGGTTGTCGCACTTACTGAGGATAAACACTTTAACATTCAAATCAGTTTTGTCCTCACAGATATTGTCATGCTTTTATTACCACAGAATTCTGTAATTTGTGATATACATTCCAGGGTTGTGTTGCTGTGTATAATAGTAGATATTAATCTTGAGTGCAGGTGTTATATGTTTTGTGTATTACCTGATTAATAACAACACGTTTACCCTGAAATATTTTTAGGATTGATTATTTTGCATTTGTTACTGAAAAGAGTTGTATACTTTTTTTCTGAATAAACATTTTTTTAAATTAATAATTTCTATTATAAATAACATGTACAGAACCACCATAAACTAACATTCTGACCAAGCACTTGGAATCAGATGTAGGTTTGAGAGGGCAAGAACTACTTTCACAAGATACTGTTCACAACCTTAACCCAGATCTGAAAGAGATCATAAGATAAGTGTTCTCTGCTCTTTTATATGACTTTGAAACGTGGATAGCTGTTGGAGCACTAGAGAGTGGTCTAGACTTTTCAAATGTGGGTATTGCCCCCTTTATCCCCGGTCGGCTTAGCCGGAGAGCGAGAGTCCCAGTCGCGAACCATTCTGTCAGGCTTTGCTCATTTTATAAGGGCAGGTAAGACTTAAGGAAATTAATAAAAACATTTAAAACAACGGGTTTGACATTTATTACAACTAGCACTTCTTGTAACACAAAATATAAAATTTAACAAATTAATCTTGATGATTTTGACTCGGATTCTTCTTCAAAAGTTGTCTGATACACTACACCTCCATTCTTCAACCATACTAATAATAATTTCATGTGGCTATTTCTAGCCGGGTGCAGCCCTTGTAAGGCAGACCCTCCGATGAGGGTGGGGGCATCTGCCATGTGTAGGTAACTGTGTGTTATTGTGGTGGAGGATAGTGTTATGTGAGTTGCAGGAATGTTGGGGACAGCACAAACACCCAGCCCCCGAGCCATTGAAATTAACCAATGATGGTTAAAATCCCCGACGCGGCCGGGAATCGAACCCGGGACACACTGAACCGAAGGCCAGTACGCTGACCATTCAGCCAACGAGTCGGACTTCAACCATACTGAAGCTTCCATTTTACTGTAATATAAAATAAGAAACTATTAGCCCATATCTGGCTTGAACAAAAATGAAAATTATTGTTGGAGAATCTCCTCCTAACACTGGTTGAATTATCAGCAAATTAGAAAAATTAACAATAAGTTATTCCAGGTTTCATGAACTATCCTAGGTTATTGCGATAGCATCTACTTTTACACAAAAAATAATGTTAAAATGTTTAATTTAATGAAGAAAGTTAATAATGGCATCATTAAACATTGCAAATATTATCATAAATATTACATTATCTTTATTTTCGTGGATAAATTCCATTCATATTATTTCGTCTTTCTGGTGTAAATTCAGCTGGACTATACTCTTGAAAATATTTCCGTTACGTAATTTTACTGAATCATGTCCATTCAAGACCTTACCAAAATTAATGACATTCGCAAGAATTATTTCCATGAAAATCCTTCGAAACTGCTTAGAATAATATATAACATTAATGAATTCATATTACTTGACGCCTTGAAAATGAATTTTATAATATTTACAATTTTTATTACTTTGCACATACGATTTTGAAATAACACGCACTTACTCATTTTTGGCTGGTATCTTAGCGTTAACTTTACGTAAAATTCAAATAAAATTTACTAAAGGTGTTAATCATCTCAAAATAAGTCGTCACAAACAACGCTGGAATAACCTGGGCCCAACATGATGAACACATGGCCAGGTCAGAACCACATTTCAATAAATCACAGAAAAATATTTCTAACTACTGCACTCAATCACACAAATGATACATGATTATTATTTACATATTATACAATCAGATTCTGGAATATGAATATTAAATTCTATCCATGGAATATTCAGATGACTGTATCGGATAAATAGTAACACACGACACTCATAGAAATGTGATTAAATCTGGGCAGTCACTTGTAAAGAAAATAAGTGTTATCACAACGTTGATCATCAAGAAAATCAACGATTCAATATTCAGAAGAATTGGTCGACTAATAACACGCACATGAATATTGGTTAAACATTAATATCATCGGACATGTGGTTCATGAGTCGCGATAAGTTATTATTACTCCTATATCTCATCCACATTTTACACGTGCTCCAAAATTTGCAGAAGATATGGTTCTCTAGACACATACTTCCCAAATAAAATTGCACAATTAATCCCTCAGGATCTGCCTATTCCAGGCTCATAATCCACTAATAGAGCACACATCAAACATAACACAATAATAGCAAATAACATTTACCACTCATGACCATTAAATTTCAGTTTAACCCGACCTTCAACATTATTATTAGTGCTGACTACTAACTTAACCAAAAATCTGAATTTGACACTGAGTCTGATGACACTACCTTGCATTAATCCAATGAAATGCACAAGGTAAAATATACTCTGAATTCAACATGTCAAATGTGATTTAATTTTGTCCCACACGAGTTCACACATTTGAAATGAATCTCACATAAAATTATCTTTTATCGGAGAGGTCTATGATTTTTAAATAGCATTCTAATAATTCGGAGAGACATTTAGAACAATATCAGAAGACACTCACTGACTACGCTAATAGAGTCCAACAAATCATTCACTCACAATGTAACAATACTACCATTACCCATAGGAAAGAAGAATGGAATTATTGCCAACAAGCTCTAATTAACAGAAATATTACCATCAATGAATAAGCTAGTACTATTTCTACTAAGATGAACAAGAAAATGATTATAAAAGGGTACTTAAATTTCTGATGAAATTTTATCTCGCCGTCGATGAAGGAAACCGCTCACTTGACGATCTTCTTATATGGCAATTTGCATCCAGTCGTTATCTCCCCCATGTCAGACAGTGCCTACATTTTAACACTGCATGTTGACAGCAAAGTCCATTCCAGATTCTAGTAGATCGCTCTTTCAGAAGATGGATGAGACATCCTGGCGAAGAGAATTGAGTATGTAAAGGTCCTCTTATTTCTTATCTTGATGAGAACTGAAACACACACAAGTTTTAGAATGTGACCACACGCGCGACCACGTGGAAATGATCGTAGAATGATATGTAACGTCCTCGAAAATCTGCTGCACTCGAACGTTTATTCCTTAAGCACAGGTATTTATGCATTTACACCGGAAGATGTGTCCTTATATTGCGTCATAATTGGACATCGTATCTTCACCTGATAGGTTCTCATAATTCGAGAGAACATTCGCCACGCGCTATCAATTGGCGCGACCTTGAGAAATTCCAAGTAGGTCACATGACTACAGCTGGCTGGTCGATTGAAAAATCAATACACTGTCCACCCTACCTGTTCAAACCGGTTCTCTGCACTAAAACACGACTGAGTTGAAATAAACTTGTAACATATCAGCCTTAATGAAAGAATGATAACATTCCTTTGCCACATACAATAAAATATTCATTATAGGCCAAATTTGAAGGGGACAGTATGTACGTGGATCCTGTGGACTAATATCACAGATGTGGAGGTTTATTGAGCGGTCAGTTGTCAACCTGAACTGATGGCTCTTTTTAACGAAAAACAGCTTGAGTATCTCCGGCACGTTGCGAGAAATGAGGAAGAAGAGGACTTGGTAGAACAAGAATTTCTTGGTTGGCAGACACACTGCTCGACTTCAAAATATGATGACAGCCAATACCCAGAATGGTTAAGGCAAACAAAGACATTGATTTTAAATAGCAAAATATGGAGTTCAATATGTAATGCAACACATTTTGTTCCTAAAAGCAGGTTGGTTTTATTGAGGATTCAAATATACCATGTTAATCCCCAATCCCTTTGCTACAATACCCTATTTTCAACATAATCTCCATTTAGTGCTATGGCCTTAAGCCTTCGTAATGTGAGGGCCTGTATGCCTGCATGGTACCACTCACTGGTCGATGTCGGAGCCAGCATTGTGCTGCATCGATAACTTCCCCATCCATGTAGTGCTTCCCACGGAGTGCATCCTTCATTGGGCCAAGCAGATGGAAGTCAGTAGGCGCAAGATCCGGGCTGTAGGGTGGATGAGGAAGAACAGTCCACTGAAGTTCTGAGAGTTCCTGTCGGGTGCGCAGACTTGTGTGAGGTCTTGCGTTGTTGTGGAGGAGGAAAGTTTCCATTTTTCTGGCCACAAACTCTTAGAAGTTGTTTCTTCAGTATCCTTAGAGTAGCACAAGACACTTCAAAGTTTATCGTTTCACCACTAGGGAGGACATCATACAGAATAACCACTTCAGAGTCCCAGAAGACCGTAGACATGACTTTACCACCTAAACCTATTGAAATTGTTTAAATTTATGTGTGTGTGTTCCATATAGTGCTATTTACATATTGGTGTTTAGTGCTTGGTAGAAATTGGGAGTAGTGATATTTATTTGAATTTTATAACAAGTAATTCATTTGGTGTGCAGTCGTTTACGTTTTCTAGGTTAAGTTAGGCTAGCTAGGTGTACCTTGTTCGAATGTTAGGTTTAGGAAATACTTTAGGTAATAACTTTTAAAACAATATTTTTAAATATCAGTAGGTTCGTTGGTATAATACTTACAAAGGCAGATTATCATAAGGAGTTGTAACTTGTAAGTTCCGCTGCAACATGTCCGATATTTTGTATAAATATCCATTCAAACTATCACGAAAGTAATAATTTATTAAATTAAATAGCACGATTCACACAGTAATTTCACTGGATAATTACGGTACTTAACAGATTTTGGATTGTTGAAGATTATATTAGAATTATTGACGATTGTTGCTACATGCACATGGTAGTTGTGTAAATAAATACAAAATCAGCTTATTACTATATTCCGATAATTTGTAGTCTTAGTTCCCTGCATACTTTGTACTTTCCACCTTCGTTTATTAATCGAGTAAAAGTTAATAATCAAATTCCTATACGTGGGTGCCCATATGACAGTTTCTAGAGGGGGGCCCGGGGGTACGTAGTAATTTTAATATTTTGGAAGATAAATGGCTATTTGTATTCTGCTGTTGGTGGTGGATGGTACTACCGCTTTTACGTAATACTGACTTTTAAATCATTTTCTTGAAAGGAAAACACGTGACTGCACTAGAATTTTGCCTTTCCCTGAGAGCTAGAGGGGGGCCGCGGCCCCACCTTGCCCCCGGGTATGGGCGCCCTTGTTCCTATATCCCAATAATATTGCAGTTCAACTACCGGCGTAGTTTTGACAGAAATTATTATAGACAACCTCTTTTCAGCATCTAAGGACACTTTTATTCTCCATCCCTGACTAATATTGATATGTACAGCCAAACGCTAAATAAATAAATAGGGGAAATAATAGTAATCCACCAGCAGTAAAAATTCATATAACCACATTTCAGCTGAGAATTGTAGTGTAGATACAGTATATTTAGATAGTACCGTATCTTGCCTGCTATATTCGTGTGCATCTTTCATGTGAATCTATTAGAGCATAGTACTAATAATAACCTGTCTAAGCATTTAGCTTTGTTCGTAATCTTTGAGTACAGTAATTCTTGCAAATTTCAAACTTGCAATTTTCATTTCTGTTTGTGCTTAGTAGTGACATATGGTACCGGTATTGTAATTAGGATACGTCTGAACATAGTTTAAACTTATTGTAGTGTACTGTACAGTAGTATACGAGTAATATCTTATTAGAATTTAGCGTACTTAAATTATTATTATAAAATATTTGTGTAGTACCGGTATAGTAAGTAAGTAATATGTTTTATTTATCCTGGCAAAGTTAGGGATGTACTCCCTTTCTTACACTTAACCAGTCTTAACCTAGAACACTTAATAATAACTACTGATGACAATAATATGATAATGTTACGGAGTTTTCCGTGGTAGTTAGAGGTGAAAGAAGGTGCGGGTGTGAACGGGTCTCAAGCTACGAAATTAAAGTTCGTGTAAAATTTAACAAGGTTATATTTTCTTTATAAAATCAAAAAAATAACAAGCATGGCAGGTACAGAGTAGCAAGGCCACTATTCGAGAATGTACAATTACAGAGTTACCGGATGGGCTCCGAGAGCCAAACCCAAATACTTGAACAATTAGCCCAATTTTACAATATACAGGAATTCAACAAAGGGGCAGAAGACCCCAATCATGCCCAGGAGCACTTGCTCCAAAATTACACAGTAAAGCCTGCTTGAGGCACACAGAAATCAAATTTCAAAAGAGCAATACGCTCTCAATGTTCTGGCCTATAAAAGACCACCCCAAACTTGACTCTCAAGCTGTCCTCTAAGGACATAAACACAGGGGTAAGATACCCAACCTACTGAGGCCTATTAAATGAGAAAAGATTAATTACATGGCCTCTAAAATACCAATTTGAGAGGAGGCGAACTGCACTCCTAATGCATTTGTTTTAAAACCTAATTTGGCTCTAGGCCACTAATGCAAGGGCTAATCCCATACTACAGAGGTGACTTTAGAAAAGAACAATTTACTTTACATTAGGGAAGAATCGGTTGTGAGAAATAAGTTCACCTCAAAGCAATATGAGTGGGAGCTCGAGAGGGTTAAGCACTCTCTATTCCAATATGTAGCTTTAAAAGAGAATAGATGCTAAGAGTAGTTACATTTTAGGAAAAGGTTACATGGTGGAAACGCTTCGGACCCGCCCCGAGAGTTAAACTGCTGAGCTAGCAAGAAAAGAAATTAAAAGGCCATTACCTGGTTATTAAGCTGCTGCCCGAAGAAAGAGGCGCTTCCCGCCCCCTGCTACGTACTTTACACACTGAAAGATGGTACAGAAGTGGCGCAGAGACCCTAAAATCAGCAGTTTGTATACTCTCGCAGAAAGTTCGAGGCGTTTCAGGAAGAAAAACACCCGCCCACAATCATTTTATTGGTGGATAAAGAAAACCCCTACACAAGATGAAGAAGAAACACATAATTGGTGGAAAATTAATTAAAGAAATTCGGGATTGGCTAAATTCAAAACAAGGGGAAAGAAAGGGTTAATATTGCTAACTTAAACAATGACTGAAAGAAATTTAGCAAAGAACAAACTTTTGAAATTAAATTTTCTCCAAAAAAAAAAGTTCTTTCACTTCGCACTAGGGTGCACCATTGTAGTTTTTCAGTAGTGTCCTCTAGAAGAGAAAGTTCACACTTCTTACTACAGGTAAAACAAAAATGTATCAAAAATGACCCCGTTCAAAAACTCCAAAGTTTCCAAGTAGTGACATCTTCTGAGAAACTTGAAAATTAATACCGTAGATAGAGTTCAGACTTCCTCCAGCAGAGGAGTTTCAATTGGCGCAAATTTTAAATAAGCGGCGTGGAGGTGTACCACCCGGTACAGACCTCCCCCCCCCCAAAAGTTCCTCCAAGGGGGTAACACAGAAGAACAGAAAACTTTTAATACTTGAAAGTGAAGAAAAATTTTCTAAGTCCACCAAATATTGCAGTAGAATTCCCAAGTGTAGTAATTGCTGATAGTAAATGTACATGTAGTTGATGAAATAGGATGGCCAGACCGGTCGCTGCAGCTTGTGTCCAGAGGAGGCCGCTCGGACCCCTCAAGTACCCTGAGATACCGCTCGCCCGCACTATGGGAGGAGTAGTGGTGTTGAAGCACGCCGCGCCCGCGGTACACATATACAGGCTGCGGGCAAGTAGCAGGTCGTGCGCCGCACATCAGCCTTGGCCGGGAGGAGGGCTCCGGCTCGCCGTACACTGGTCGACCTCGCTGGAGGAGAGGGGGCCCTTCCTCTATTCCAGAAGCGGTACGGCGCCGCGCGGCTGCGGGGGCACTGAAACATAAAGCTCGGCGGCAGAATTTCTGTTGGACCAGAATGATTTTAGGGTATATTCATTGTGGAGAGGTTGAGGGGCCAGCGGCGTGGAGATATTTATTTAATTCCCATGAGCCACTGTGTGTAGTGGAGCAGGAGACGGGAGCGTGGTAATGGCCGTGGTAAGGACAGAATGGCAGTTTAACTAATCGGGGGAGGTTTACAAAAAATGCTTAAATATAGAAAAATATTATAGAAGGGGCAGAATGCCTTAAAAGTGAAAACTCAAAAAAAAAAATATAACCTTCATAATCCTTTCAAGATTATATGAGGCAAGTTAGCACAGAAATTATACAGGTTTCACCTGCGACAGGTGAACCCTAAATATCCTCTCGGTGGCTGGATTGCTTAATAACAACGTAACCGGCGTAAGGAAATCGAGAATGACACACGGCCCATGAAATCTGGGGGCAAGCTTGCCCGCGGGAACAAAATTCTTGACCATCACTTGGTCGCCTACCTTCAAATTGGTGGGTCTCCGTCCACGATCATATCTTTCCCTAACGTTTTCATGAGACACCTTAAGATTGGCTTTAGCTTTCTTCCAAAGATCTTTGATATTATCCGGATCTATTGTCTCGGGTAGAATGTCACTCAGAGACCAGAGGTTAGAGAGCGGTGTGTTGGGAACAAACTTGAACATCAAAGAAGCTGGAGTAAACTTGTGAGATTCATGAACCGCCGAATTCAAAGCAAAAGCTAACCAATGCAGGGACGTGTCCCACCTGGAATGATCTTCATGATGATAGGCAATAAGCGCGGACCTGAGATTACGATTAACCCGTTCAGCCAGAGATGGTTGAGGATAATAAGCAGAAGTAGTTACATGAGAGATGGACAAGTCAAAACAGAATTTACGAAAAAGATTTGATGTGAACGCCTTAGCATTATCAGACACAATATATTGGCACGGACCAAAAGAAGCAAAAATAGAATTTAGGCAAGTAATGGTGGACTGAGCGGTAGCCAGCTTAGTCGGGAATAACCAGGAAAATCTTGTAAAACCATCTACGCATACAAAGATGAACTTGTTAGCATTTCCCTTCGACTGGGGGAAGGGTCCTACATAATCAATATACAGGCGTTCCATGGGGCGCGACGCTTGATGAGAAGACAAAAGGCCTACCTTGGTGGACATGGTTGGTTTACTAAGCAAACAGGATTTACAAGCCTTTACTAGTTCACGGATTTCACCGTCCATACCCTTCCAGATGAACATTTCACGAATCTTCTCACGAGTTTTAAAGATGCCTAGATGCCCTCCTAATGGGATTTCATGATAATACTTGAAGATCATAGGTACATGAACCGCTGGAACGACAACCTTCATCATCTTATCATGCCTTGATGGGCAACATAAAACACCATTCCTCAGAACATAAGGGACGACATGTTCCCCAGAAGAAAGGGTTTCCATTATCGGAGCCAGCGTCGGATCTTCACGTTGGTATTTCTCGATATCCCTAAAGAGCATGGGAGCATCTGTTAAGATGGCATTAACATCAGATAGTATGGACTCGGGAGGTGATGAACTGTCGACCGGTTCATGGGTCTCGACGTCGTTGGAAAACATACGGCTGAGTCCATCAGCGACAACATTTTCGGTACCTCGGACATGCCTGACATCGAATTGGAAGGCAGAAATACGGATGGCCCAACGGGCTATACGACCAGTACGACGCGGCCTACCTAAGACCCAGCTTAAGGCTTGATTATCTGTCTCCAGGTCGAATTTGACATGTTCCAGATAGAGACGGAACTTTTCTAAGGCAAATAAGACTGCCAAACCTTCGAGCTCATAGATGGAATACTTGGCTTCTTGAGCCGACAAGGTCCTAGATGCATAGGCGATGGGTCGCCTCCCTAATTCAGTCTCTTGAAGAAGGACTGCAGCTACTGCTGACGACGACGCGTCGGTTTGGACGATGAATTTCTTTGAGAAATCAGGCATAGCAAGGACAGGGGCATTACAGAGAGCTAATTTAAGATCTTCAAAAGCGGCTTGTTGAGAAGGTCCCCACTCGAATTTGATGCCTTTCCTACGAAGAAGGTTCAAGGGCGCCGCTCTATTAGCGAAGTTAGGAATGAACTTCCTGAAGAAATTCACCATACCAATGAACCTGGCGATCCCTTTGATGTCCTTGGGAGGTTTAAAATCACGGATGGCCTGTGTTCTAGAATGATCGACTGCAACACCATCGGGTGACACAATATGCCCTAGGAATGACATAGAGGGCTTAGCAAAGGCAACCTTGGACAACTTGACAGTTAACCCAGCCTTACGAAGGCGATTGAGAACTTCTCGCAGATGATCTAGATGTTCTTCAAAGGTCTCCGAAAATACGACGACATCATCCAAGTAGGGATACAAGTACTCAAATTTGATGTCGGAGAAGACCCTATCTAGCAGCCTAGTGAGTACAGCTGCTCCCGTGGGGAGCCTGAAAGGCATGCGGTTGTATTCGTATAAATTCCAGTCCGTGGCAAACGCTGTAAGATGTTTAGACTCTTCCGCTAGGGGAATTTGATTGTAGGCCTGATTCAGGTCCAAGATAGTAAAGAACTTGGCCTTACAAAACCATGAAAAACAAGAATGAAGGTCAGGAAGGGGCACAGATTGTAACACCACCTTCCGATTGAGAGCCCTATAATCAATGACAGGCCTGAAGCCCCCTTGGGGTTTCGGGACTAGAAAAATAGGCGAAGAATACGCCGACTTAGAGGGCCTAATAATACCATCCTTCAACATCTGATCGATGATTTCTTTCAGAGCCTTCATTTTAGGTGGAGATAGCCTATAAGGTGGAAAACGGACAGGAATCGAATCCGTGACCTCAATTTTGTATTCAATAAGGTCAGTAACACCAAGAGTATCAGAGAACACCTCTGGAAACGACTGACACAACTTACGAATACTATCAGCCTGCTCCTCAGGTAGATGTCTAAGGTCTAACAACATCTCATCCTGGGTAGGCGAAATAGATGAACATGATGCAGAATTACATTTTAACAAGGGGATTTTACAATTGGAAGCAAATTTGAATGTGCACGACTTACTCTGAAGATCGAGCACAAGACCCGTGTGAGAAATAAAGTCGGCTCCCAATATAATGGGGCAAGACAAGTGCTTAGCCACAAACAATTTGATTTTCCATGTAAATTTAAAATTACGAATTTTGACCTGTACAGAACCTAGAATTTCTAATGGAGATGAATTAGCCGAAACATATTGAACAGTAGATGAGCAATAGTCAGGTAGTTTACAAACAGATTTCAATTTTGAATACCATTGATCCGAAATAATTGAACAAACACTGCCTGAATCTAATAGAGCGGTTATAGGCTCATTATTTAACTCAATCTTAAGAAAAGGAACAGGTGCGGGGGTATCCGCCGCAATCCTAAGACACTCTTTAGGACATTCAAAAGATGAATTTGCAGATTGAACGTTCCCTGAAGTTTCGATCTGTTTACCAGGGGCTGAGCCTCGGAAAGATGGATTAGTCGACTCAGCCGAAGCCACTAGTCACTTTTTATTATAGGCATTGGTGGAATTTGCGCCAGAAGTAGAGCAGGAGGGGGTGCTATTTGAATTTGGGCAATTCTTGGCGATATGTGAGAAAGCCCCACATTTAAAACAGCCTTGTGATGAACCAGCCCCATTCCTTGTCCCACTAGACTTGATCAGTGGACACTTATTGCGAAGATGGTCAGGCGACCCGCAAGCATAACATTTACGGGGTGTGACTGGTCGGCTAGGTGGAGGCCGAAGATTACTAAACGAAGGAGGGGGTTCTTTCGCGACACGCAAAGAATCGGCGTATCTAACTCCTTCCGCTGAGACGGCCAATGCTTCAAGTTCAGAGAAGGTTTGCGGGCACGCCGCGAAACACAAATATGACCTATAGGATGGTGAAATTCCTTCTACAATAGCCTGTACAATCTGATCTTCAGGAAAATGAAGAGCAAACACCCTAGTATAAAACTTAATGTCTTGTATGAAATCAGCCAGATTTTCATCCAATCTCTGTACTCGATAATAGTACTTCTGAATCAGAGATGACCTCGCGTGGGCAGGAATAAAATTTGCAAGCAAGTGTGCATGAGAATCTTCAATAGATGACTGTTCAGCTATGGCTCTTACTATTTTGTCAGAGAGAATACCAATTGCATAAGGATAGATGATTTGCAAAATTTGACATGGAGAAAGAGAAAAAACAAGGGCATGATCCTGAAATTCAACTAAAAATCTTAAAAATGAAATTACTTCACTGGTGGTATTAACAGAAAACTTAGAGATGCCTCTGAGCAACATTGCTAATGGATGAGGCAAGCTGCTGAACCCAGGTGACATCGTAGGTAAAGGTTTAAGTGGCAAGGACGTTAATTCAGAACGTACATTATTCAACGAGGTTCGGCGTTCAGACTCATTGTCCAATGGGGCAGAGATAGTTTGAGCAGCAACGGTTATCCTATTGACTTCTCCCTTAGGAGGCTCTTCCTCGCTACCTGCATTCATCGTGGTGGGTTGATCGATTTTGGGAGGAACTTCCCCAGTTAACAATTGGGTAACCTTACTGGATAATTCAGAAATATTTTCAAGCAACATACTAGCTTCCTTCCTCTGAACGTCATTCAACTTCAGAGACAACAGATCGTTAACTCTATTTGAAAAATGATATAGCCTGGCTTGCACACGCTTAATTTGATTAGGAGAAGGATCATTTTCGTCAAAAAAACTAACTACAGATGCTAGCCCAGTAGTATTCTCGGTGATCGTGGAAAGAGAGTTGTCAATTTCTTTCTCTCCCAAAGTGGGGATGGAAATGGGCAAATCAAGGGACTCTCTAAGCTTGTTTGTGTCTACTGCAACCGTGCCTCCAGATTGCACATTTCTAATAGTTAATTCATAGATCAACTCCTCCTTGCGCAAATAGTTAAGATGGAGAACATCGCGAGGGCCAGGCATGATGACAGAACAATTTTGAAAAAATCAAAAAAATCCAGCAACTGAGAAAATTGTTAGAGTTCGGAACACAACACTGTTTAGCCGTCAAAAGGGGCTAAATTGAGACCCATTCAACCACGCTCTGCTACCACTTGTTACGGAGTTTTCCGTGGTAGTTAGAGGTGAAAGAAGGTGCGGGTGTGAACGGGTCTCAAGCTACGAAATTAAAGTTCGTGTAAAATTTAACAAGGTTATATTTTCTTTATAAAATCAAAAAAATAACAAGCATGGCAGGTACAGAGTAGCAAGGCCACTATTCGAGAATGTACAATTACAGAGTTACCGGATGGGCTCCGAGAGCCAAACCCAAATACTTGAACAATTAGCCCAATTTTACAATATACAGGAATTCAACAAAGGGGCAGAAGACCCCAATCATGCCCAGGAGCACTTGCTCCAAAATTACACAGTAAAGCCTGCTTGAGGCACACAGAAATCAAATTTCAAAAGAGCAATACGCTCTCAATGTTCTGGCCTATAAAAGACCACCCCAAACTTGACTCTCAAGCTGTCCTCTAAGGACATAAACACAGGGGTAAGATACCCAACCTACTGAGGCCTATTAAATGAGAAAAGATTAATTACATGGCCTCTAAAATACCAATTTGAGAGGAGGCGAACTGCACTCCTAATGCATTTGTTTTAAAACCTAATTTGGCTCTAGGCCACTAATGCATGCTAATCCCATACTACAGAGGTGACTTTAGAAAAGAACAATTTACTTTACATTAGGGAAGAATCGGTTGTGAGAAATAAGTTCACCTCAAAGCAATATGAGTGGGAGCTCGAGAGGGTTAAGCACTCTCTATCCCAATATGTAGCTTTAAAAGAGAATAGATGCTAAGAGTAGTTACATTTTAGGAAAAGGTTACATGGTGGAAATGCTTCGGACCCGCCCCGAGAGTTAAACTGCTGAGCTAGCAAGAAAAGAAATTAAAAGGCCATTACCTGGTTATTAAGCTGCTGCCCGAAGAAAGAGGCGCTTCCCGCCCCCTGCTACGTACTTTACACACTGAAAGATGGTACAGAAGTGGCGCAGAGACCCTAAAATCAGCAGTTTGTATACTCTCGCAGAAAGTTCGAGGCGTTTCAGGAAGAAAAACACCCGCCCACAATCATTTTATTGGTGGATAAAGAAAACCCCTACACAAGATGAAGAAGAAACACATAATTGGTGGAAAATTAATTAAAGAAATTCGGGATTGGCTAAATTCAAAACAAGGGGAAAGAAAGGGTTAATATTGCCAACTTAAACAATGACTGAAAGAAATTTAGCAAAGAACAAACTTTTGAAATTAAATTTTCTCCAAAAAAAAAAAAGTTCTTTCACTTCGCACTAGGGTGCACCATTGTAGTTTTTCAGTAGTGTCCTCTAGAAGAGAAAGTTCACACTTCTTACTACAGGTAAAACAAAAATGTATCAAAAATGACCCCGTTCAAAAACTCCAAAGTTTCCAAGTAGTGACATCTTCTGAGAAACTTGAAAATTAATACCGTAGATAGAGTTCAGACTTCCTCCAGCAGAGGAGTTTCAATTGGCGCAAATTTTAAATAAGCGGCGTGGAGGTGTACCACCCGGTACAGATAATATGGACAATAGTAACAGTAATAGCATTAACAAAAGTAACCACACTTTAAAAAAAAGATCATATCATCTATATAATATAAATCGTACGTAAAGTGCAGAATATAATTATGAATAATGAGTACTAAGAATATAACTATAAATAATGAGTACTAAGAATATAATTATGAATAATGAGTACTATAACAACTACTTAAGAAAAAGTTTAGAAAATATATACATTTCTACAGTACACCGAAATATCGCCTTCAGTTGAGAGGTGAAGAGAAGGATTAGTAAGAAGTAGAAGAGGAGGAAGAAGAAGAATATCTGTGAAAGGAAGAGGGAAATGATGATGAAGAGGCAGTAGGAGTGGGTGTTTTCAGGTCATAATTTGATGATTCATGCATGTTTACCTAGTATTTTGACACAGGCATGTTTAAAAGCTAAGCTGCTGGACATGCTTCTGATGTCCACTGGTAAGAGATTCCATTGTCGGGCTGCGGTAACTGTGAATGTTTTAGTGTAGATTGCTGTTCTGTGTACAGGAAGGGATAAACACATGGTGCTGCAGTATCGGGTATTTTTATTATGGTCTGTGGAGAGGAGCTTCATTCGATCACGGAGATAGGCTGGTTGAGAACTTTTAAGAATAGTATGCAAGAAGCAAAGAGTATGAAGTGTGCGTCGTTTTTGCAGGCGAAGCCACCCGAGCCGCGTGTAAGACGGTGTGACATGGTCAGCGTAACGAAGTCCACAGATAAATCTTACACAGGCATTCTGAGCGCACTGTAATTTCCTTCCCCAGTCTACTCCTAGGTTGTTGTAAACTATGTCGCAATAATCAAAATGAGGTAATGCGAGTGATTCAACAAGAATTTTCTTTAGTTTAAAAGGGAAAATGAATTTGAAACTGTAGAAACTCTTTTAATAAAACTCTGTTGTTATAATTAGGATAGGCTTAATTGCAGTTTATATTTCTGTAATTCTTCTGTATTCCTTTCAGTATTCAGTAATTAACAGGTGTTGTAGGATAAAAATAGAGTTCGACTAAGTTCCCTGCATACTTTGTACTTTCCACCTTCGTTTATTAATCGAGTAAAAGTTCCTTTTGTGACGATAAGTAGTATTGTAGTGTAGTCATATATTAATAACCTTTTTGTCGTGCAATCTTTGAGTAGTATTCCAGACTATATATCCCTCCGTTCATTTTTTTTGCACATAAGTTATTTTATTTTTCCTTTTATTTTGATTTTTTCTGTAAAGAATGGCTAAGGAGTGCAAGTGTAAGGACTGTGGGTGTGGCGAGGCATTGAGGGGTATGAGGGAGGAGATGGAGAGTTTGAGGGAGATAATTAGGATTCTCACGGAAGACAGGAAGGAAGATAGGCCTCCCTCAAACAATGTACAGGTTACAGAAGGTGTACAAGAGAGAGAGTAAGACAGGTGGTCTAATGTTCTAAGGGGAAGGAGATTGCTGGCTAAGGGCTCTATTCAGGATCAGAATTCAGGAGAGGTGTCTGTACGAAATCGGTACGAGCCACTTCAGGTACAGCAACAGAGGGAAGATGAGGAACAGGGAACTGTTGCTGAGATGTGTGGAAGTAGGAGGAAGGGAAAAGGTAGGAAAGGGAAATGTAGTGTAGTGGAAAGGAAAAGACAGGTGGAACAGGGTCATGCGAGGGAGAAAAGGGAGGAGGAAGTAGCTTCTGCAGCTATCAGGAAAGATAGGGCTGGCCAGGAAGGGGAGGGGATCAAATGAGGTGGGTAGGGTTGAGGCTCTGGTCATGGGGGGATTCCATGGTTAGACATGTGGAGGAAAGGGAACCAGGGTAGAGTGTTATCCAGGAATTAGGTTGAGGCAGATGTTGAGGAAAGTAGAAGAGAGGGAGGAGGGGAAGGAGAAGGTGGTAGTGTTTCACGTTGGTACCAACAACGTAAGGCAAGCTGATATAAGTACCAACATAGTTGGGGATGTGTATGTATGTATGTTCAGTCCGTCAGCGATTCCACTGGTGGGATCCTCAACAGCTCTGCCATCAGCTGTCATAGATGGCCTAAGCAACACTGAAGAAGCATACTAGGGAAATGAGGAGTGAGGTAGTTTCCCGTTGCTTTCCTCATCTGTCACAGGGACTTAGTCAAAGCCTCTGATGGTGATCTCATCCGAAGCCTTGCACGTCGGGAAGTTTCCGACGTCAAGAGGCGTGTCGGAGCTAATCTTCACGACACTGGTGCTTTCATACTCACCTTTGACAAACAGACACTGCCCAAACGAATTAAAGTTTCAATGTATACGCTGATAATTCGACTATATATTCCATCACCTATGCGCTGTTACAACTGCCAATGGTTTGGTCACACATCACCGCGCTGCCAAGGCTCAGCAACTTGTGGGGAATGTGGAAAAGGGGCACATACCGGTGTAGAATGCACACCACCACCTGTGTGCGTAAACTGCACAGGTGAGCATGCCCCCCGATCCAGGAATTGTACTATATTCAAGAAAGAAAAGATCCAGGAGATTAAGACACTGGATAAACTATCTTATCCCGATGCCCAGAGGAAATTTAAATCAATGGCCCCTCCGGAATTCTCCGTCTCCTTTGCTGAAAAGGCAGCAAAAGTACCAATAACACCAACAAGTTTTGTAGCAATCGCTCCGGAGCAACCATCAACTAGCAAACAGGCAGTTCCTTACAGCACCATTAACCAAGAAAGGAGAGAACAAATCCCAACAAAAGCATCGGTAAGCAAGTTATTGCCAAAAAATTCTGGAAAGGGCACTTCTCAGACACCTTCGGCTGGAAAGTCCTCTAGTTCAAGTGCGGGGGGAACGACTTCCCCAAATATGGCTGGAAAACCTTCTTCCAGCCTTCCTACCAAAGCACAGGTCAAGAAGGAGGAGAAAGGGAAGCCACAGCGCTCCCCTAAGAAGTTGGAGAAAAAGTCTTCTCCAACCCCATCGGGGATCACAGCATCCCCGAAGAAGACCGGCAACAAATCTGCCAGTTCTCCTTCAAAGAATAAGGAAACAGTGGGTAAAAACGAGAGGCCCCGACGGTCTCATGTTCGATCCCTTTCTGGGGATCTCAGTTCTCCCAGGAAGAAGGCCCACCGTTCAAAATCAGAGAGCACGCCATCTACGGAGGGCTCAGCCTCCAAGTTACCCCCTGCTGGGGACACAATGGAGACTGAAGCCATTATTATTGTAGATGTGATGATGACATAACGGACACCGACAAAGATGGCGGAAATTGGCAGGTAGCTGATTGAAAGAAGGGCAAGCAATTGTCCTCATTTCCTAACGCTACCTATCCACACAATAGCACTATTGCAGTGGAACTGCAGTAGTTATCACTGTCGCCTAGCTGAGTTATGTCAACTGATATCTGTCTATGCGGCCTCCATAGTCTGTCTACAGGAATCTCGTTTGAGAGGATATCGTCTTTATTCCAAAGATATAAAGCTGTGGATGGCGTGGCAACTGGGAGCGTTTGTACCCTAGTTCGCTCCGACATCTTCAGCGAAGAAGTACCGCTCCGTACTCTGCTAGATGCAGTTGCAGTTCGCACTCCGCTGCCAGTAATGACAACGGTGTGCAACGTGTACTTTCCACCAGACTACAATCTTGAAACGCATGCACTAAAAGATTTGATCGCTCAGTTGCCTCCTCCTTTCATCATGCTGGGAGATGTCAACGCCCGTAACACACTATGGGGTTCTCCGTCTTCCTGTGCTAGGGGGAGGATGCTCAAGCGACTGATCGATCTGTTTGATCTTTGCGTGCTTAATACAGGGGAACCGACACACTTCAGCAGCGCACATGGCACATTCTAACACCTGGATATCACGTTGTGCAGCCGTGCGCTAGTGTCCCTGCTACGGTGGCAAGTACACAATGACCTCTGTGACAGTGACCACTTCCCGATAATTCTATCTATCTTGAATCAAAGAGAGTCCGAAGTACCCAAGCGCTGGTTACTTCGGCGGGCATACTGGCCAGAATTTTCAAAACGCGCAGTGATGGCCGATGATATGCTGGAGTCTGTTGACGACCACGTCTCTTCCATTACTGCGGGAATTTTGGCTGCTGCAGAGGAAACAATTCCTTCCTCGTCCGGTATTCGTCGCCGGAAACAGGTCCCATGGTGGACGGACGAAATTGCAGCAACCATACGTGATCGCCGACGGGCTTCTAAGCATTATCATCGGAATCCTACAATGGCCAATCATATCACATTTAAGCGTCTGTGCGCGAAGGCCCATTTCTTGATTCGAGAAAGTAAGAAAGCTACGAGGGAAAAGTATGTGTCTCCTATGACGGCACATACTCCGTCATCACAAGTGTGGACGAAACTCCGCCGTATTGTCGGTGTACAGAATGTGCCCTCAGTACCCGGAATTTCCATTGATGGAGATATAGTTACGATTCCTTCTGTCATTGCCGACCACATCGCGTCACACTTCGCAGGTACGTCCAGCTCTGGGCGATACGACCCTGCATTTCTACCAATTAAGTGCGAAGCAGAGGCACACCATCTCTCTTTCGCCTCCAGTGCTTCGCATCCCTACAACGTGCCCTTCATGGAGTGGGAGTTGCGAAGTGCACTCGCGCTATGCAGGGATACGGCTCCTGGATCGGACAAAATCCATAATCAAATGCTTAAGCATTTGAGTGACAGATGTTTCAAGGATATTCTCACCCTATTCAACAGATTATGGAGTGAGGGAGTATTTCCATCTCAATGGCGTGAGGGAATTATGATACCAATTCCCAAGCCAGGTAAAGATCCAAAACTCCTGGATAGTTATAGGCCAATATGCCTTACAAATGGCCTCTGTAAGATATTTGAAAGGATGGTTAACCGGCGTCTTGTGTGGGCCATGGAAAAGGAAGGTCTCTTGTCTAACTACCAGTGTGGGTTTCGCTCTCATCGGTCTGCCACTGTTCATCTGGTCAGACTGGAGAGCGCCATTCAGGAAGCCTTTCTCCGGAAGGAACACCTAGTCGCTATGTTTTTTGACCTGGAGAAAGCTTACGACACTACCTGGCAATATGGGATTCTCTCCCCACTACACCAGTGGGGATTTCGGGGAAATTTGCCAACGTATATTGAGAACTTCATGTCCCTCCGTCTCTTTCGAGTCCGAGTACGGAATGCATTTTCTCAATATTACGTTCAGGAAAATGGAGTACCTCAGGGATCTGTACTGAGTGTCATGCTGTTCGCAATCACCATCAACGGCAAAGTTGCCGTTGCTGGGCCCGCAGTCATTCCATCACTGTATGTAGACGACTTAGCTCTACATTACAGCTCCGGAAGGGTGGCCTTTGCTGAGAGACAGCTACAGCAAGCTATTAACCGAGTCAACAGTTGGGCCCTGCAACATGGTTTTCAATTTTCAGCAGCGAAAACCTCAGTTGTACACTTCTGTCGACGTCGGCCTGTACATCCCGAACCAGTGCTCCACTTGCGAAACAGTGTCTTACCAGTGGTTGGCACCTGCAGATTCCTGGGTCTCCATTTTGATAAGAGACTAACGTGGCAGCCCCACATCCGTCAGTTGAAGGTTGCCTGCATGAAGAGACTTAACATGCTTAAGTATCTCAGCGGCACCTTGTGGAGGGCTGACCGTGTGGTACTGCTACGATTTTACACGGCGATGGTCCTCTCCCGAATAGACTATGGAAGTGTGGCTTATTGCTCGGCATCAAAATCTACGCTGAGCCTTTTAGACAGTATTCACCATAGTGGAGTAAGGCTGGCAACGGGAGCTTTCTGTATTAGCCCCATTCCCAGGCTACTCGCTGAAGCGGGAGTTCCACCTTTACGGATAAAAAGGCAGCAGTTACTCCTCACGTATGCTGCCAAAATTCGTGAAATGCCGCTACATCCAAGCTATCAATGCATCTATCGTACCGAATACCACCATCAGTGCCAAGACCGGCCAAATGCCACACGGCCGGTTGGGTTTCGGATTGATAGCTTGCGTCATGATTTTAAATATTAACATCGGTGGTTGTCTTGAACAAACTCTTAGCGAGGTACCTCCGTGGTTGGTTCCGCGACCGAATATATGTCTAGATCTGCTCCGTGGACCCAAGGTGAACACGGATTCCTCCGTTTATCGGAGGTATTTCCAGGACTTCGTTCACCAATATCCGGCTGCGAGACTGATCTTCACGGATGGTTCTAAAATCGGAGATAATGTTGGTTGCTCTTTCGTCATTGATGATATGAGTACGAAGATCTCGCTTCCTAAAGTATGTAGCGTGTATACTGCAGAGCTTTATGCCATCTTAGAGGCTCTGCAGTTTGCACTGCTTGACGAAAGAAGCCACTTTCTTATGTGTACCGATTCGTTAAGCTCTCTGTAGTCTATTGAAACCTGTTTCTCGCAACACCCACTGGTACAGCAGATACTTGACCTTCTAGCCAGGTTAATGCATGCTGGCACCAGAATCACTTTCACGTGGCTACCAAGCCACGTTGGGATTGCAGGAAATGAACTTGCGGATGAAGCTGCAAAGGAAGCTGTAATTTTACCTCCAAGACCAGTCAATGTACCTGCTAAGGATATTTGTTCTCAGCTACGTCGAACCATCTTGGTGTCCTGGGAATCAGAGTGGCTAGATATCCGAAATCCCAACAAGTTGAGAGCAATTAAGAAGACAACTACCATGTGGCGGTCCTCTTTCCGACCTTCACGGAGAGAGGCCATAATACTGTGCAGGCTGAGGACAGGTCATTTACCATCCACGCACTCTTATCTCCTTAAGAGGGAAGACCCCCCAGTGTGTTCATGTGGTGCCAATTTCACCGTGGCCCACATCCTCACAGAGTGCGTCGATCTCTCTTGCCTAAGACAGAGCCTCGGCCTGCAGGAAACACTCAAACGCATACTAGCCGATGAGTAAACTCTTTCAAGGTTAAAATTGTTGTGTCCACCTTTTCAATACAAATATATATTTTTAGTGGTTAAATTCTACATGAATGAAACACATTCTACATGAATGAAACACATTCTTGTAGAATTTAACAACTAAAAAAATATGTATTTGTATTGAAAAGGTGGACACAATAATTTTAATCTTGAAAGAGTTTACTTATTGTATCTTCAATACGGAACAAAATGAGATTAGTTACTTGTACTAGCCGATGATGCGACTACTGCTGATCTCGTCATCCGCTTTATGTGCGACAGTGGACTTATCAAGGGCATATAAATTACAAGTGTACTGTCACTCAGGGAACGTACGTTCCCTTTTGATACGTTAGTAATCTTTTCGGACTAATTCTATAATTGTTTTTTGTTTTATTTTGTACTGCATTTCCAAATTCCTTTGTTGAATAAATAATTTTGTTTTATATTTTAAATTTCTTTTCCACTTATTTGTTCAGAGAGGATGATTACCTCGTTGTACTTCCTCTTAAAACAAAAATCACCACCACCACTTTCCTCACTGAGCTAGATTTGCTATTACATATCAGTCTGCCAAGCCCACTAAAATGCATACACCAACCGACCCTATGAGCAACATTTCACACCATTCATAGCAGGGACTGGCTGCATAAGGATTGGCATTACTAGCAACACTCATACCTCAGTCACTTTCATATTGTCAAAGCCAAGGATAAGACAGAGACAGATTTAAGAAAGTGGATTAGTGGTAGAGTGTCTGGGGATGTGTGGGATTTGGTAAATGCAGCACAGATGAAATTTAAGAAAGCGGAGATTGTTACCAGTGGAATTCTGTGTAGGAGGGATACTGACTGGAGGGTGATAGGGGATTTAAATGAGACTATGGAGAGGGTATGTGGGAAACTGGGAGTGAAATTTCTAGATCCTAATGGGTGGGTAGGAGATGGGATCTGCGCTCAGATGGCCTTCACTTAAACCGCAGTGGTACGTATAAGTTAGGAAATTTGTTTGGAAGGGTAATAGGGAGGTACATTCAGGGAAACAGTGTTGTCTAGGGAGTGCTGATAAGGGTACAGAGATCTGGAAGTCAAGTAGGGCTGACATTAAAATGTTAGTGTTGAACTGTAGAAGTATTGTAAAGAAAGGAATAGAATTAAGTAATTTAATAGATATATACTTACCACATATTGTATTAGGAGTTGAATCATGGCTGAGAAATGATATAATGGATGCAGAAATTTTCTCACGGAACTGGAAAGTGTATCATAGAGATAGGATAGGAATCGCGGGAGGGGGAGTATTAATTCTGGTGAAAGAAGAATTTGTAAGCTACGAAAAAGTTAAAGATGAAAATCATGAAATTCTGGGTGTAAGGCTGATTTCTAAAGATAATAGGCAACTTGATGTCTTTGGAGTGTACAGACCGGGAAAGGGTAGCGCTGATACGGATTCAGAATTATTTGATAAGATAATCAGCTATGTGGGAAACGACATGGAAAGGAATGTGATTGTAGCGGGGGATCTGAATTTACCAAATGTCAGTTGGGAAGGAAATGCGAATGGCAGGAAGCATGACCAACAAATGGCAAATAAGCTAATATAGGAATGACAGCTGATTCAGAAAGTGATGGAACCAACTAGAGGGAAAAATATCTTGGACGTGGTGCTGGTAAAACCATGTGAGGTCTATAGAGAAACCAAAGTAATAGTTGGCATTAGTGATCATGAAGCTGTTTATGTCATAGTTAAAATTAAATGTGTCAGAAAGGAAGGTGTTAAAAGTAGGACTATTAGGCAGTACCATATGGCTGATAAAGCAGGCATGAGGCAGTTTTTAAAAATTAACTATGATCGGTGGAAAACGGTCAATAAAAATGTAAACGGACTCTGGGATGGGTTTAAAGCAATTGTTGAGGAATGTAAAAACAGGTTTGTACCTTTAAAGGTGGTAAGGAATGGTAAAGATCCACTATATTATAACTAGAGACGAGAATTTGCCTATTTTATTCCTGTGTTCAGAAAAGTAGGCTTTTGAGATATAAATCTGTTTCAGGTTCCTTTAAGCTAGATTTAGTTGGTTTTGATGTGCCTATAAATGCCTATTTCAGGGGTTTGTGCCTATTTGGAGTATAATTGCCTATTTGATGCCTATTCACAATAAATCATAACACGTTCTGAAGACAAAGCGTACGCGTAGAACAGTTCACGTCGAGAAGCAGGTATAAGGGTTCGATGTTGATTGGTTCTCGCATATGTCTTAGAATGTTGGAGGGGTTGAAGGCTTCGAGGTCAAATTGTTCCTTGTGTCGCACCGACACAGGTAGTTCTTATGGTGACGATGGGATAGGAAAGGTCTAGGAGTTGGAAGGAAGCGGCCGTGGCCTTAATTAAGGCAAGCCCCAACATTTGCCTGGTGTGAAAATGGAAAACCACGGAAAACTATCTTCATGGCTGCCGACAGTGGGATTCGAACCCAATATCTCCCGGATGCAAGCTCACAGCCGCGCGCCTCTAACCGCACGGCTAACTCGCCCGGTGATGTGGAAATCGAACCCACCTCTACTCAGTTGACCTTCCAAGTCTTAGTGGACCCCGTTCCAGCCCTCATGCCACTTTTCAAATTTCGTGGCAGAGCCGGGAATAGAACCCGGACCTACGTTGATGGCGGCTAATCATGCTTACTACACACCACAGAAGCGGATTACAACTGGATTGTAATTTTTAAAAATTGTAAGTAACTTTCACCAGCGCTATGTGTAGGCTCTAGTGAACTCTGTTACGCTTCCGCTATGCCTTCGCGAAACATAGGTTGAAGATCGAATGTGGTGCAGCCAGGACAATATTACAGAAGCTAGACATACAAGATGGCATGGGTTGGACGATGTCACAGCGTGTTTAACAAGGCTACAAAGACTATCTTTACAAGACCAGGCCAGTGGAAAAACCGTTGGTCTGGATTGGTGAGGTCCGGTTTGTACCCGTTGTGCTTTGGGGAAGGGGGAAGCAAAGAGAGTCTGGGGTGCGTAAGCTCTAGCATCCCATCCAGAGTTTTGCTAAATTGTGACAAAAAGTAAGTTTATGGGCGCATGCCACGACAATTTCAAATCACGCGGTTTTCTAATTTTCAGTGAGTGTGGCAGCTTTGTGGGCACACATGATGCAGGATCTATTGCAGGCAACATAAAATAGTCTTCATGACAGCTGACCTGGGTGACCAAAGCAGGCGAATAGCAACATATAAAATGTTCACAAATCTGAGATTTATAGTGCCTCCGTTTTAATTCTTCTATATAAGTAAGAATACTGCTAGAGGCAGCTTGGTGAGTCCCTGGCAACCATATAGGAAGGATCTCTCCTCTACGCTACTCAGGTATTGTTTTGCGTCATTTTTATGACTTTTTTCACCCTGCGAACTCGAGAGGAAACTGTCGGATTATAACTGAATATTTTGGAGGACATATTTCCATGTAAATTACGAATTCTCTTGTTCCTAATTTAAAGTGTTTACTTCTAGAAACATCACCTCTAATAGTCTTTTTCTTTTTTAAATGAAACAAATGCATGTTTACACTGTCCGACTCATTGGCTGAATGGTCAGCGTACTGGCCTTAGGTTCACAGGGTCCCAGGTTCGATTCCCGGTCGGGTCGGGAATTTTAACCTTAATTGGTTAATTCCAATGGATCTGGGCTGGGTATGTCTGGCTTTTTCAGCATTAGAAATCATCCTAGGTATGGCCCTCATGTTCACAGACATGTAGGTCGCCTAATAGGCCGTCTACGAGAAAAAGACCCGCACCAGGCCTCTCCGGAGGCCATACGCCATTATTATGTTTATACTAAGCATTATTGCCAATTCTACCAGCCCAATGTGTACAGCGACCAACAACAATTTTCTATAGACCTGTGCACTACAATGGTGGGAGCTAATATCCCCCCCCCCTGCATAAACTGGAGCATCTTCAGACTTCAACAAGCTGCCGGGAGCAATCACCGAGTAGGAGACGAGTGGCATTACCTCGGTGGAGTAATTTAGGGTTGTGGAAGAAGTCAGGAGGAATGTCGACCGAACCTCTGGGAAGGTAGCTGCTGTCAGTAAAAAGTTCCATAAAAATCCTGCAGCAGAATCCATGATGGAAAACAACGGTAAAAGTAGCCAGGGTGCTAGGAGGTGAGGTAGATGAAGCAGTTCAACTAAAACCAGATGAAGTGGCTTCATTGAAGTCTTTTCGAATCACTTCCTGTGATGTTGAGAGATTTCTCTCAGTACAAAACATTCTGCCCGACAGGAGAACAAGATTGTTACCCGAAAACATTGAAACGTGGCTTGTTGTAAATTCATTTTATAGTAAAAGAGCGTGTTATTGAATTATAAGTATTTATTCATGCCTATTTTGTTGCCTATTTTACATGTTAGTGCCTATTTACATGCCTATTTTGGCCAATTTAAGAGCCTACATGCCTGCCTATTTTAACTGTTTTTAGTGCCTATAATTCTCGTCTCTAATTATAACAGAGAAGTAAAGAGACTAAGAAGGAGGTGCAGACTGGAAAGAAATAGAGTTAGAAATGGCTGTGGAAGTAAGGAGAAATTGAAGGAACTTACTAGGAAATTGAATCTAGCAAAGAAGGCAGCTAAGAATAACATGATGAGAAGCAGAATTGGCAGTCATACAAATTTTAGTGATAAATGGAAGGGTATGTATAGGTATTTTAAGGCAGAAACAGGTTCCAAGAAGGACATTCCAGGAATAATTAATGAACAAGGGGAGTGTGTATGTGAGGATCTTTAAAAGGCAGAAGTATTCAGTTGGCAGTATCCAAAGATTGTTGGTTACAAGGATAATGTCCAGATAGAGGAGGAGACTAATGCTAAAGAAGTATTAAAATTTACATATGATAACAATGACATTTACAATAAGATACAAAAGTTGAAAACTAGAAAAGCGGCTGGAATTGATCAGATTTCTGGGGATATACTAAAGACAATGGGTTGGGATATAGTACCATATCTGAGGTACTTATTTGATTATTGTTTGGTCGGAGGAGCTATACCAGATGAATGGAGAGTTGCTATTGTAGCCCCTGTGTATAAAGGAAAGGGTGATAGACATAAAGCTGAAAATTACAGGCCAGTAAGTTTGACATGCGTTGTATGTAAGCTTTGGGAAGGCATTCTTTCTGATTATATTAGACATGTTTGTGAAATTAATAACTGGTTCGATAGAAGGCAGTTCGGTTTTAGGAAAGGTTATTCAACTGAAGCTACACTTGTAGGATTCCAGCAAGATATTGCAGATATCTTGGATTCAGGAGGTCAAATGGACTGTATTGCGATTGACCTGTCTAAAGCATTTGATAGGGTGGATGATGGGAGACTACTGGCAAAAATGAGTGTAATTGGACTAGACAAAAGAGTGACTGAATGGGTTGCTATATTTCTAGAAAATAAATCTCAGAGAATTAGAGTAGGTGAAGCTTTATCTGACCCTGTAATAATTAAGAAGGGAATTCCTCAGGGCAGTATTATTGGACCTTTATGTCTTCTTATATATAGAAATGATATGAGTAAAGAAGTGGAATCAGAGGTAAGGCTTTTTGAAGATGATGTTATACTGTGTAGAGTAATAAATAAGTTGCAAGATTGTGAGCAACTACAACGTGACCTCGATAATGTCGTGAAATGGACATCAGGCAACGGTATGTTGATAAACGGGCTTAAAAGTCAGGTTGTGAGTTTCACAAATAGGAAAAGTCCTCTGAGTTTTAATTACTGCGTTGATGGGGAGTAAGTTCCTTTTGGGGATCATTGTAAGTATCTAGGTGTTAATATATGGAAAGATCTTCATTGGGGTAATTACATAAATGGGATTGTAAATAAAGGGTACAGATCTCTGCACTTGGTTATGAGAGAGTTTAGGGTTTGTAGTAAGGATGTAAAGGAGAGGGCATATAAGTCTCTGGTAAGACCCCAACTAGAGTATGGTTCCAGTGTATGGGACCCTCACCAGGATTACCTGATTCAAGAACTGGAAAAATCCAACGAAAAGCAGCTCGATTTGTTCTGGGTGATTTCCGACAAAAGAGTAGCGTTACAAAAATGTTGCAAAGTTTGGGCTGGGAAGAATTGGGAGAAAGAAGACGAGCTGCTTGACTGAGTGGTATGTTCCGAGCTGTCAGCGGAGAGATGGTGTGGAATGACATTAGTAGACGAATAAGTTTGAGTGGCGTCTTTAAAAGTAGGAAAGATCACACTATGAAGATAAAGTTAAAATTCAAGAGGACAAATTGGGGCAAATATTCATTTATAGGAAAGGGAGTTAGGGATTGGAATAACTTACCAAGGGAAATGTTCAATAAATTTCCAATTTCTTTGAAAACATTTACATTTAAGAAAAACTAGGAAAACAACAATAGTGTTCAAAGTAGAAGGTGCTAGTTTTAACGTTTGCGCCAACTCTACGTGCCTAAGATGTCGATTCCTTACTTCTTGAAGGATTTTAACATCGAGACCAATCCTCCTGTAATGCAAGCTGTGCGACGTACCAGCAAATACAGTAGAGACTAGCGCTGTGAAGAGGAGGCGGACCTCCTGTTGATTGAATCGGATAATACGATTACAGCGCTCCTCCGGAGACCTCCGGTAGTCCTCCGATTGAATTCACTGGCGGAAAATTCAAATGCTTTGATGTGGGCAATGTTGCAACGGTGATCTTAGGAGGAATTACAATTTAGATTTCAGAACTAATTCCACAGATGCATGTGTTCCCCTACGTTTGTCATTCAAATGATGTAGTCGTTTCAAGATAGCCGCATTATTTCTTACGTTATGAATAACAGATTTTGATCTGCTGACGTTCAGTTTGCAATAGGTGCAGGTGGATAGAATACTGTAGATTGAATATTGGCATATATTATACTGTTGCAAATGCGTTAACAATATTATTAATACTGGTAGTAAAATAGTTTAAGTGGTAATTATATTCCATTGCATGTAAACATATCTATCTATATATATAAAATAAGAGTTTTGTCTGTACATTGCTCAGAATTTGAAAATAATGGTATTCCTGTATCGGTCATGTCCATAGTAACAAGAAAATGCATTTTTTACTTTTCCGTAATTTCTGTCTGTCTGTCTGTCTGTCTGTCTGTCTGTCTGTCTGTCTGTCTGTCTGTCTGTCTGTCTGTCTGTCTGTATGTACACGCATCACGAGAAAACGGTTGAAGAGAATTTAATGAAAATCGGTATGTGAAGTCGGGGGATGAGCCTCTACAATCTAGGCTATAAATCATTTTGCTCACGCTGAGTGAAATGGTAGTTTAGGGGAAGGCCTAAAATTGAATTCTCAACTATTTATGTTATTAGTGGTCTAATAAAAATCGGTATGTGAAGTCGGGGGATGAGCCTCTACAATCTAGGCTATAAATCATTTTGCTCACGCTGAGTGAAATGGTAGTTTAGGGGAAGGCCTAAAATTGAATTCTCAACTATTTATGTTATTAGTGGTCTAATAAAAATCGGTATGTGAAGTCGGGGGATGAGCCTCTACAATCTAGGCTATAAATTATTTTACTCACGCTGAGTGAAATGGTAGTTTAGGGGAAGGCCTAAAATTGAATTCTCAACTATTTATGTTATTAGTGGTCGTATTTTAAAGAAAATGGGTATGCAAAGTTGGGGAATAAGTTGCTACAATCTTGGCTATCAATAATTGTATTCACGATGAGAAAAAAAGTAGTTTAGGGGAAGGCTTAAAATTTAATTCTCAAATATTGTTATTAGTAGTCTTATCTAGATGAAAATCGGTATGCAAAGTCAGGAAATAAGTCGCTATAGTGTAGGCTGTAAACTGTTTTATTCACGCTGAGTGAAATGGTAGTTTAGGGGACGGCCTAAAATGTAATTCTCAAATATTTCTTATTAGAGGTGTAATCGATGAATGCTACATAACTAAGGTTATATAGTATTAAATTTCCTATTATTCATGTCTTATACATTGTTACCGTACTGGCTATGATCACAAAGATATTCATGAATTTGGATTTTTGTTACTAAGTCCATATCAGCGCCGAGTAACGAGAAAATGGGTAAACAGTATTTAATGAAAATCGGTATGTAAAGTCAGAGAATAAGAAACTACAGTTTATGGTATAAAATATTTTACAAATCACAGAGTCAAAAGAAAACTAAATGTGAAGGCCTACAATATAGAAATCTCATAACATTGATCATTGTTTGTCGTGATATGCTTTGTTGTCTTCTGTTGCCCCTCATCTCCAGTAGATGGGATTACTGCTGTGTACAGAGTAATTTTTATTTGATTTACGTTGCACCGACATAGATAGGTTTTATGGCGACGATGGGATAGGAAAGGGCTAGGAGTGCCGTAGGCCTTAATTAAGGTACAGGCCCAGCATTTGACTGGTGTGAAAGTGGTAAACCACGGAATACTATCTTCAGCGCTGCCGACAATGGGGTTCGAATCCACTATCTCTCGGATGCAAGCTCACAGCTGCGCACCGCTAACCACACGGTCAACTCGCCCAGTCGTACAGAGTGTAACAGCCTGTCTGAATATTGACGGGAAGTAGCTGGGGAGTTAGATAACTTTCTTCTTTAGCATGCCATTCCCCTGGTTTATAAATTTTCTGATACTACTGGTACGTAACACACTGGATCATCATAGCATTCGGGCTATTCAATCCCTACTCTGAGGCACTGATTGGAATGAACAGTGTGCATATTTAGCGGAATAATGGCAGATGAGTGTTCATGGCAATCTGCGGCCTGGTCATCCCAGCTCTGGAACTTTGGACTATTAGATTGGCACCGCAATCTAACCGCAGCACTATTCGTTAAAAGTGATAAAACGTGCGGCTTTCCACTTGATCAAGTATTTTATATGATAGCATTGCTTTTAATCGCTACATTCATACTTACTTTTTTGTAATGACCTATGTTGATTTCAGGTTAGGAAAACCACAAAGTCAGTCTTTCTGAGAATCCCGTAGCGAAGCACGGGTACATCAGCTAGTATTATATACAATGTTCTTACATTAATTATACTCGTAGCTCATTTATTACGGAACAGTACATCCGGCTCCATGGCTAAATGGTTAGCGTGCTGGCCTTTGGTCACAGGGGTCCCGGGTTCGATTCCCGGCAGGTTCGGGAATTTTAACCTTAATTGGCTAATTTCGCTGGCGCTGGAACTGGGTGTATGTGTCGTCTTCATCATCATTTCATCCACTTCACAACGCGCAGATCGCCTAAAGACGTCAAATCAAAGGACCTGCATCTAGTGAGCCGAACTTGTCCTCAGACACTCTCGGCACTAAAAGTCATACGCCATTTCAATTTTTACTGAAGAGTACGAACTGATTGAAACTGGTTATATGCTGTACCGGGCTGAGTAGTTCAGACGGTAGAGCGCTGGCCTTCTGAGCTCAAGCTTGCGGTTTCAATTCCGACTTTGCTCGGCGGTACCTGAAGGTGGTCAGGTGTACCGGCAGTAGCGGCGATTGGGAATTAGAAGTAGGGGGGAAAAATGTAAAGACAACAAAGTACCCCAGTTTGTGGGATATAGCGGGGGCGGGGGGGGGGGTATAAACGTTATACATTAAAACTGAAGAAAAAGCTACTAAATGGAATTTCGACAGAGAGGTAAAGATTCTCAGCCTACCAACTTACCTGTGTTGATAATATTTATTTGAGATTTTGATTCAATACTATACAATAAAACTTTCACGAGAGGAACAATATTACACATGTATTACAATTAAATAGACGTACGGCGTGATTATATAATTAAAATCATTTAGTATTTGACTACAAACTAAAAAAAAACTAACTGACACTAAATAGACTGCCAGACTAACGAATGCACGCGTACCCTTCCTCACAGCACATACAAAGTCTCCACTACAGTACTCGCAATTTCGTTATTAATTAAAGCAAATAATTAGCTGATAAGACAACAGGGCTTGTAGAAATTGCTTGTTTTAATAATTTCTACAATACCTTGTTTCATCCAGCTAAAATGGAATACAAATGCAAAGTTTTCTCCACAAAGTAGGGGGGCGACTGTCCCCTCTCGCCCCCTAATCGCCGCTACTGTACCGGCACATGAAAGAACTCCTGTGGGACAAAATGTCGGCACCTTAACGTCACAAAAAACCAGAGAAGTGGTTATGGGAGTACAATAATAATAATAATAATAATAATAATAATAATAATAATAATAATAATAATAATAATAATAATAATCCTTCCATCAATTTACCCTCCAGGGTTGGGTGTTCCCTCGGACGCAGAGAGGGATCCCACCTATACCGCCTCAAGGACAGTGTCCTGGAGCGTGAGACTTTGGGTTTTGTTTTATGTCGCACCGGCACAGATAAGTCTTATGGCGACGATGGGATAGGGAAGGTTTGGGAGTGGGAACGAAGCGGCCGTGGCCTTCAGTTAGGTACCATCCCGGCATTTTCCTGGAGGAGAAGTGGGAAACCACGGAAAACCATCTTCAAGGCTGCCGACAGTGGGATTCGATCCCACTATCTTCCGGATGAAAGTGGGTTCGAACCCCACTGTCGGCAGCTCTGAAGATGGTTTTACATCGTTTTCCATTTTCACGCCTAGAAATTACTCTCCTTAGCCGTTCCTATCACATCGTCGTCATAAGACGGCATGACGTAAAGCAAATTTTTACAAAAGTAATCGACAAATGAAACACGAACGATAAATGAGAATGTATATATTTCCTATATTCTCCTTCGTCATACTTATAAAGCAATATTTACTATGTCGCTAGCACATCCGTTGCGCACCACGGATGGAACGGCAAGCGAGGCACACATTCAGTACTGTTGCTCCGTCCTCCGCTCGCCCTCCGCTCGCGTGCCGAAGCACCGATTGGTTTCCCAGCAACAGTTTACTACCGCAGAATACCGGAGGGAGCGCTCAATCGCACTACCGATTGCAATCATAGGAGCAACTGCTCCGTTCCCAGCTCTATTCGCAACAGTAGCTCCGAGTGTAAGGACTTAGTGGGCTGTAATTTCAAACTTATGTCCATGAATGTAGGCGCCCTATAAAAATCGTTACCTACATAAACAAAAATTGATCTATATCACCGATATTCCATACAATACCCCTTAACAAAGAACGTATAATCATTCAGAATAATTAATGCATCCTCTCATTTGTTATCAAAAAAATGCAATTATATCGACATATAATACATACCCCATATACCTGTAGGTATAAACCCTGTAGATACAACAAACAATATATCTTAATAGGTTCAGTTGTTCCTCAGAAAAGTACAGGCCCTACCTGTGCAGAACTTACACAGTGGTTCGTTCATTATTATTATCATTATTATGGAAATATTCCCATTATATTGGCGCTAGAATACAGTAATTTCAAGTTAAATTTGAATTCGTTTTTAATTTCTGGACATTATGTAAAACACGTGAAAGACGTGGCAGAAGTAAGGGATGATTATTTACGAGCGGAGGGAGGAGTTCAAGCGGTTCAAATCTGTAAATGTTGCTCTGTAAAACATGGCACAAATGACTCCTAACCACTGGTCTTGCGGTGTAGGTGGCAACGCGTCCGCCTGTCACCCGGCGGCCCGGGTTCGATTCCCGGCCAGATCAGTTTTTAATTGTAAATTATTAATATCTCTGGCCTGGGGACTGGGTGTTTATGTCATCCTTAACGTTCCTTTCCTCGCTTTCAACACTTTACCCTACCGCCATTTTCATAATACACGCAGGTTTCCTCATATATGGTGCAAATAGGGGCAAAGGGTCTTCATAGGTCGACGCCCCGAACAAATAGCATTAAAAAAAGTTAAAGAAGGAGTGTAGTTTCGCGCAAAAACAGCGACGTCATAAATTCCTGTGAAAATTCTTCATTCCTCCCGTATGAAGTTCACACTACGCGCTTGTCATTCAATGTTGTTTTTTTTTCTATGCTAGTTGTTTTACGTCGCACCGACACAGATAGGTCTTATGCGACGATGGGACAGGAAAGGTCTAGGAAGTGGAAGGAAGCGGCCGTGGCTTTAATTAAGGTACAGTCCCGGCATTTGCCTGGAGTGAAAATGGGAAACCACGGAGAACCATCGTCAGGGCTGCCGACAGTGGGGCTCGAACCCATCATCTCCCGAATACCATCTTCAGGGTTGCCAGCAATGGGGTTCGAATCCACTATTTCCCGGATGCAATCTCACAGCTGCGCGCCCCTAACCACACGGCCAACTCGCTTGGTCGTACCGACTGTAACAGCCTGCCTGTATATTGGTGGGAAGTAGCTGGGGTGTAAGATAACTTTCTTCTTTAGCATGCCATTCCTCTGGTTCATACATTTTCTGATATATCTGGTACGTAACACACTGGTTCATCATTGAATTCGAGCTATAAAATCCCTACTCTGAGCCACTGATTGGAATGAGTAGTGTGCATATTTAACGAAATAATGACAGAGGAGTGGTCACGGCAGTCTGCGACCTGGTTATTCCAGTTCTGGAACTTTGGACTCTTAGATCGGCACCGTAGTACTGTTCGTTGAAAGTGAGAAAGTGTGCGGTTTTTCATTTGATCGAGTATTTTATATGATAACATTGCTTTCAATCGCTACATTCCTACTGACGTTTTTGTAATGACCTATGTTGAATTCAGTTAGGAAAGCCACCAAGTCAATCTTTCTGAGAATCCCGTAGCGAAGCACGGGTACATCAGCTAGTAATAATAATAATAATAATAATAATAATAATAATAATAATAATAATAATATTGGCTTTACGTCCCACTAACTACTTATAAGGTTTTCGGGGACGCCGTGATGCCAGAATTTGGTTACGCAGGAGTTCTTTTACGTGTAATTAAATCTACCAACACGAGGCAGACGAATTTGAGCATCTTCAAATATCACCGGACTGAGCCATAATCGAACCTGCGAAGTTGGGGTCAGAAAGCCAATGCCTCAAACGTCCGAGCCACTCAGCCTGGCATGCAATGATAATAGTATTAATTATTTCATAACGAAGTAATTTACAGTCACGGACAAGGCCTAAATTATAACATGTTTATATTTAAGAAAATACATAATTATGTTTGTACGTAAGAATGCGATGTGTAATATCGATAAATAGTTAAGGTATTAACTGAGGGGCCCAGTTTCGCACAATAGTAGCGACAAGTTATAAATTCCTGTACAAATGCTCGTTCATTTCTCCCGTGCCAAGTTCAAACTACGCGCTTGCAATTCAATCGGAGGTTCTCCGGAGGCAAACGATTGAAAGCGCCCGGAGCCTCCGCTCCGTAAACAACCGCTCCGTTAACAGCGCTAGTAGAGACAATACACGACACTGAGCGAGA